>NC_092707.1:322345597-322648627 GCF_047496885.1 Scyliorhinus torazame | reverse complement strand
GCGTTCCTGCCTGGAGCGGCAGTAGAGAGCAGGTCACCTGCCCCGTACACTGACTTCACGTGCTCTGGGAGCAAGAGAGGCACCTCCATTTTGCAGCTGTCAGCAGTGCTGGCGTGAACTCCAGTGCCTCTGGTGAACAACCCATGAAGAAGCTGAAAACAGGAACAAAGCAGCATAAAGATGATTACTTGAGGTATGGGTTATGAATTGTGCCACAGGATGAAAGCGCATGTGTGTTATATGCAGGGAAGTACTGGCAAATTAAAAATTAAAACCCTCAAAACTTCAAAGGCATTTCAAGACGAAACATGGTGAGTTCGAGGAGAAAACTCTTGATTTTCCTTCATGGATGCAGTAAGATCTTGAATCATCAGCTGAAGTCATTTTCAGAAATATAACATTGAATGACATGACAGGTGAGATCGTGAGGACCGAGCAGGCTCACTTGTCACATTAAAGGGAAGTGAAAATGGTGGGTCGCGAAGTTCGGGCAGCGTGGATCATGAAGGATTGGTGGTTAGTGAAAATGGGTCCCAGGCAAAAGTTTTTGAAAAACCCTGCTGTAAACATGAAACATTAAAGTGGATGCTTATTAATGATTTAGGTGAGGGAACAAAGAATCATGGGCGAAATTCTCCCCCAACGGCGGGATGTCCGCCGACTGGCGCCAAAGCCGGCGCCAATCAGACGGGCATCGCGCCGGCCCAAAGGTGCGGAATGCTCCGCATCTTTGGCGGCCTAGCCCCAACATTGAGGGGCTAGGCCGACGCCGGAGGGATTTCCGCCCCGCCAGCTGGCGGAAATGGCGTTTGTTGCCCAGCCAGCTGGCGCGGAAATGCGACGCATGCGCGGGAGCGTCAGCGGCCGCTGTCAGTTTCCCAGCGCATGCGCGGGAGCGTCAGCGGCCGCTGTCAGTTTCCCGCGCATGCGCAGTGGGGAGAGTCTCTTCCGCCTCCGCCATGGTGGAGACCGTGGCGGAGGCGGAAGGGAAAGAGTGCCCCCACGGCACAGGCCCGCCCGCGGATCGGTGGGCCCCAATCGCGGGCCAGGCCACCGTGGGGGCACCCCCCGGGGTCAGATCGCCCCACGCCCCCCCCAGGACCCCGGAGCCCGCCCACGCCGCCTGGTCCCGCCGGTAAATACCAGGTTTGATTTATGTCGGTGGGACAGGCAATTCCTGGGCGGGACTTCGGCCCATCCAGGCCGGAGAATCCAGCGGGGGGTCCCGCCAACTGGCGCGGCCGGATTCCCGCCCCCGCCCAATCTCCGGGAGCGGAGACTTCGGCGGGGGCGGGATTCACGGCGGCCAACGGCCATTCTCCGACCCGGCGGGGGGTCGGAGAATGACGCCCCATATCTCCAAATTTGCAGATAATACCAAGTTGGGTGGGAGGGTGAGCTGTGAGGAGGGTGCAGCGATCCTTCAGTGTGATTTGGACAAGTTGAGTGAGTGGGCAAATGAATGGCAGATGCAGTATAACTTGGATAAATGTGAGGTTATCCACTTTGGTAACAAAAACAAGAAACAGACTATAATCTGAATGACCATAAATTAGGAGAGGGGAATGTGCAGCGAGACCTTGGTGTCCTCGTATACCAGTCACTGAAGGTAATCATGCAGGTGCCGCAGGTGGTAAAGAAGGCAAATGGTATTCTGGCCTTCATTGCGAGAGGATTCGAGCACAGGAGCAGGGTTGGCTTGCCGCAATTATACAAGATCTTGGAGAGGCCACATCTGGAATATTGTGTGCAGTTTTGGGCTCCTTATCTGAGGAAGGATGTTCTAGCTATAGAGGGAGTGCAGCAAAGAGGGGGGATCTCATAGAAATCTATAATATTCTTACAGAACTGGACAGGGTAGATGCAGGAAGAATGTCCCCGATAGTGCGTGTGTCCACAGTCAGGGATCACAGTCTGAGGATATGGGACAGACCATTTAGGACAGAGATAAGGAGAAATGTCTTCACCCAGAGAGTGGTGAGCCTGTGGAATTGATTACCACAGGAAGCAGTTGAGTCCAAAACATTGCATGGTTTCAAGAAGCAGTTAGATATAGCACTTAGGGCGAAGGTGATCAAAGGATATGGGGAAAAGCAGGATTAGACTATTGAGTTGGATGATTAGCCATGATCATAATGAATGGCAGAGCAGGCTTGAGGAGCCGAATGGCCTCCTCCTGCTCCTATTTCTTTCTATGGATGAAAGAAGTGCGCTTGAAGTGACACAGAAACAGGGTCGATAAAGGTAACTAAAATGAAATCTTTCAGCATAAATGTTCGCTGACTGATTAGTCCAAGTGGCCTGTTTATGTGTTGCAATTTCTCTGACTGTATAATACCTCTGAGCAGCTCCAAACCAACGATTCACCAGAAATGTCATGGCGGCCACTCTTATTTATGGAAACAAAGAGGAGAATTTTCCAAGGCAGGTTTGCATGCCTAGAATCATAGAATCCCTACAGTGAAGAAGGATTTGGCCCATCGAGTCTGCACCGACTCTCTGAACCAGCATCCTACCTAGGCCCATCCCCGTAACCACACCCAACCTTTGGATCCTAATGAGCAATTTTCTCATGGCCAATCCACTTGACCTGTACATCTCTGGACTGTGGGAGGAAACCGGAGCACCTGGAGGAAACCCACACAGACACAGGAAGATAGTGCAAACTCCACACAGTCACCCAAGGCTAGAATTGAACTCAGGCCCCTGGCGCTGTGAGGCAGCAGTGATAACCACTCTGCCACTGTGCCTGCATAAGGTAAATCTTCAAAATTGCATTCCATTTGTGAAAGATGGCACCAGGATTTGAACTCGGATCTCTGGATTCAGAGTCCAGAGTGCTCACCATTACACCATGGAACCCCAGCTTCCTAACCATTTATGACCAACATCTGAGTGCTTATCTTTATTAACCTAAGTGTGGGATATTAACTCATCTCTAAAGTTGCAAAGGATTTAATTTATTATTGGCTGTTCTGTGTATACATTTGTAGTTTGCTTCAGCTGCAGCTATAAATCAGTTCATAACATTTGTGGGTAAAAGTTAGGTCAAATTCATAACCAGAATATGTAATGAATGCAATATTTATTTTAATATTAAAGCATGTTTGAATCAATCTTTGAAATAAACTGAAGCACAGCTGTTTCCTGTAGCTAATCTTGAACTAGCTGTTTTTTTCATTCCTCATTTCATCAAACTATCAGTCAGCTGCAGTTTTCAGTTGGGCCCTGGGGCAGTGAAACCCCTGAGGCAATTAACTGTGACGGCAGGTAGAAGTTCACGATGATCCACTATTATTGACAAAAGTTCTTCATATTTCAGTAAGTTCCTCTGACTCCATTTAATTTAAATTTGTTTTGAATTTCCGAATGAGTGGAGAAATGAAGGCACATTTTTAAAAATTTCAGGCTCTTCTGAGGGCCACTTCTTCAACTTTAGAAGCCACAAAAATAAAACTGTTTTGGAAATATTAACCCCGGAGAAAGGAAAAGACACTGGGGTTTTTATCTTGCTTCGGACCGGTTGTATAAAAAAAATGATCAAACTAAAATCCTCCACCACTGGAATGCTTTAGAAAACACCAATACTCTCACTGTTTCAATGCAATATCTCAACAGATGGAGTATTAATGCAGAAGCCCAGAAAGAGGCCTATGAAATATTACCCATTTCCTCTCCCTCCCCATTACCTCAGCATCATGGTGTTTTGCTTTTATCGTGGCCATTTTGAAGATTATACTTTTCTGACAATTTATTCCACAGGACACTTGTACCGTGCTTTTGTTATCCCACGAGAGCACTTAATACTTATTCCAATTGGTTATCCAGACTCCCTGATTGATTCTCCATGGTTGTTTTAATTAAATAGATCAAATTAAGCCTCAAAAACTGTTATCCCAACAAAAAGTTTTTAAAAATTTGAAAAAACATTTGATAAAGTAAATTTAAAGTAGCCAATTCTATTCATTTTTCCAATTAAGGGGCAATTTAGCGTGGTCAATTCACCTACTCTGCACCTTTTTTTCGATTGTGGGGGTGAGACCCACACAGATACGGGGAAAATGTGCAAACTCCACATGGACAGAGACTCGGGGCTGGGTTCGAACCCGGGTCCTCGGCACTGTGTGGCAGCAGTGCTAACACCCAACAAAAAAGTTTAAAGAGGAAGACATTCACCTGTAGACAAGCCACATGTTCTTATAAACTGCTGTTCACATTGTCTTATGTGTTCAACTGAATGTAGTATTGATAATCTATATTTTATCTGCTTGGATTATCTCTATAAAAACATCCAATCATTGGTGGAATCCCGCTTTTGCTTGAAATGGCCAAAAGCTTCATGAGAAAACTTTTGGGCACGATTTATCAGCCTCGCGAGGGCCCGACTCGGAACCCGATGGATCCGCTAAGTCTCGCGAGAGGTCTCTCTCTCCCTCTCTCTCTCTCTGAGATTTTTTAAAAAAAATTTAGAGTACCCAATTCATTTTTTCCAATTAAGGGGCAATTTAGCATGTTCAATCCACCTCTCTTGCACATCTTTGTACGAAGTCTTACAACACCAGGTTAAAGTCCAACAGGTTTGCTTCGATGTCACTAGCTTTCGGAGCGCTGCTCCTTCCTCAGGTGAATGAAGAGGTCTGTTCCAGAAACACATATATAGACAAATACCGCAAACCCACGGATAACCTCATGATGCTCCACTTCTCCAGCTTCCACCCTAAACACATTAAGGAAGCCATCCCCTATGGACAAGCGCTCCGTATACACAGGATCTGCTCAGACGAGGAGGAGCGTAACAGACATCTACAGACGTTGAAAGATGCCCTCGTACGAACGGGATATGGCACTCGACTCATCGATCGACAGTTCCAACGCGCCACAGCGAAAAACCGGACCGACCTCCTCAGAAGACAAACATGGGACACAACCGACAGAATACCCTTCGTCGTCCAGTACTTCCCCGGAGCGGAGAAACTACGTCATCTTCTTCACAGCCTTCAACACGTCATTGATGACGATGAACATCTTGCCAAGGTCATCCCCACACCCCCACTACTTGCCTTCAAACAACCGCGCAACCTCAAACGAACCATTGTTTGCAGCAAACTACCCAGTCTTCAGAACAGTGACCACGACACCACACAACCCTGTCATGGTAATCTCTGCAAGACGTGCCAGATCATCGACATGGGTACCACTATTACACGTGAGAACACCACCCACCAGGTACGCGGTACATACTCGTGCGACTCGGCCAACGTTGTCTACCTCATACGCTGCAGGAAAGGATGTCCCGAAGCGTGGTACATTGGCGAGACCATGCAGACGCAGCGACAACGAATGAACGGACATCGCGCAACAATCACCAGGCAGGAATGTTCCCTTCCAGTCGGGGAACACTTCAGCAGTCAAGGGCATTCAGCCTCTGATCTCCGGGTAAGCGTTCTCCAAGGCGGCCTTCGGGACCCGCGACAACGCAGAATCGCCGAGCAGAAACTTATAGCCAAGTTCCGCACACATGAGTGCGGCCTCAACCGGGACCTGGGATTCATGTCACATTACATTCATCCCCCACCATCTGGCCTTCAAAATCCTACCAACTGTCCTGGCTTGATACAATTCACACCTCTTTAAAAACCATCTCTGGATCTGTAAAGATTTAATCACCTACTAATGCTCGCATTCCTAGCATTGTTTGGCATCTTTGAATTTGTCTATATATGTGTTTCTGGAACAGACCTCTTCATTCACCTGAGGAAGGAGCAGCGCTCCGAAAGCTAGTGACATCGAAACAAACCTGTTGGACTTTAACCTGGTGTTGTAAGACTTCGTACTGTGCTCACCCCAGTCCAACGCCGGCATCTCCACATCACATCTTTGTGTTATGGGGGCAAAACCCACACAAACACGGGGAGAATGTGCAAACTCCACACGGACAGTGACCCAGAGCCAGGATCGAACCTGGGACCTCGGCGCCGTGAGACTGCAGTGCTAACCACTGCACCACCGTGCTGCCCCTATCTCAAGATCTAACGGTATCTCGCGAGGTAGCGCAATCTGCATTTGCATATTCAGATTTGCATATTCAAGTGGACAGTTAATCTCACTTGAATATCTCTATGCCGGATCTATCCAATGCCGAGCACCTAACAGCTTTGCCTTGTAGAGCGGAGAGGGCACCGTTTTTTCATTTGTTTCCACAAGCGAGGACCAGACATACGGCACTTGGGCGGGAGAGGTTTCCCACGTGATTGAGGACCACTGGGTGGTCGGGCTCCGGGCAACGTTCCCCAGATGCCACCAGGGCACCATGGCACTGCCAACCTGTCACCCTGGCAGTCCACCTGGGAACTCTGGCAGTGCCACCTGGGTGCCACTCTGGTGCTCCATTTGGAATGCTTTGTGCAATGTCATAGATCACATGATTAGATGCTCATCAGATGATAAAATACTTTTCCCATTTTGGCCCTGGGCAAGTGGGGGTCGGGATTCAATTGGTCCCGACACCACAACCCTGAAACCCGGAGGAAAATCCCATGAATTAAATCTAAAGGTTTTTGGGGGTTCACTACACTGGAACAAATGGAGCAGAGTGTAACCAGCATCAATGATAGTCTGAAACTGTTGACCTTGTTCTTAATCGCAGTTATATTCTCATTTATATGGTTGGAATGGGGATAGAATCTTTAGAATCCATTGAATCCCTACAGTGCAGAAGGAGGCCATTCAGCCCATCGAGTCTGCACTGCTCCACTGAAGAAGCACCCTACAGAGGCCCACTCCCCTGCCCTATCTCTGTAACGCTGCCTAACCTGCACATCTTTGGACACTGAGGGGCAATTTAGCATGGCCAATCCACCAAACCTGCACACCTGTGGACTGTGGGTGGAAACCCGGGGGAAACCAACACAGACACGGGGAGAATGTGCAAACTCCATACAGACAGTTATCCAAGGCTGGAATCAAACCCAAGGCCGTGAGGCAGCTGTGCCAACTACTGCACCACCATGCCGCCCTACATAATGCACCTACGAGGCTCATTCAGTGGTCCCTGCTCTGAACCATTGGGTGGTTTGGTGCAACACACCATTCTGCTCAAACAGTAGAGAAGGGGTCCAGCAAAGAGTCAAACATTTTGAAAAAACTTTTGCCCTTGGTGAGCACTTTGGAGAAGGAAAGTGATTCCCTGTGGGATCAATTACCTACTCTACTAAAAGGCCGGCATCTTCATAAAGTCTTCAACAAGGTTCCATTACACTCTCAGCTGACATAAGTGAAAATTTTGCCATCCTTGGAACAACGCTAGACATGTCACTTAATTAAGGAGAGCATGTAATTTATTCTTTCCACAGAGCCTAAAGACCCAATGCAAACTGAATGAAAATCTGACTTTTCCTGCTACCTCACCACAGGAAATTTGTTTATCTGCCCTCCTGCATCCCTGGAATTTTAACGCATGCAGCTTCAAATTACCATCCTTAATATGGGGCGATAACTTTAATGACTCAATTCTACACTCTCCTTTCACATAAAATATTTTGAAACAAAGTTATTTGCAGTTCCTTTTCAAATGGCGAGAACAGCAAAATAATTTCTGCAATAGATTCCTTGCAAAACACACATTTATTTTGTCGAAGAAAAGTAGCCTGAATGAGACATTTTTACTATGCTTTGTGAAGTAGCCATAGAGGCATTAGCATTTGATACACATTTCTCTTCAACACAGACTATAATTTTGTAGATAAAATTCATGAATTATTAATCTCAACCAAATTAGATTCTTCCACACCACATGAATGTTCTATAGTACCAATTAACCTTTTGCAGTGCAGTAACAATTGTGTTTTATGCAGTTTAATCAGGTAAACAGGAATAAACTGGCTCACATAAAGAAAAAATACTGTATACAATGCAGGCTCGTTAAAGTGGCACCGTTATATTTATCTGATCTATGAAAACATTACATAAAGCATTCCAAAACCAAAAATAATTATCTGCGTGTCTTTCATCGCTGAGATTTTGATCAATTATGATATTGTAGGACGCGGGATACGGGGAATTGGCTACATTGCAGTTTCCCGTTTCCTGAAGGACATTTGTGAACCAATTATGCTTTTACCACAATCTGTTGTTTTCACTATCACATGCTGGTACTTGCCCACAAGTTACCATTTTTTTTGCCGGTGTGGTTATGCTGGGATAAATCCCGTTCATACCATCGGCAGGAATTGGGAAAGCATATCACTTGTTAGAGCTGGTGAGTACCAACATACCTTACATACCTATATACTCTTTTGTAAGAGGCACAGCCCCCTCCCTCCAGCAGAGATAGTGAAGTTTGTGCAGATGCTGCAGCAGTGTCAGCTAACCATGCATGATGAGCTAATGTGGTATAGTATCAGTATCTGAAGATTTGACAATGTCAATACCTTTGCTAAGCTCCAAGAATTTGGGTCCGATATCTAGATCTGACATGACAGGGAGGTTTTAATATCTAGCACTTCTTCAGTAAAAGCTTTCTCCCTCGAGTGCAATTCAAGACAGTATTCCACCACCCATCTCTTCAACTGTTTACTGGAGTCTGTCACGACCTCCTTGCGTTTGTTTTCAGTGGAGTTATTTTCTTCTCTGATGAACCTGTTGCATTTGTATCCCTTCATGGGTGCCCCGGACAGTCCCTGCATTGGAGGGCATCTGAATATTTTGGCTGGGTTGTAATAGATAGTAATTGGCACACCACTTAGCAGTTTGTTGCACTTTATTTTGAGTGGTTCTCAGCACATTCAGAGTTTCCTTGCTCAGGTTCCTCTTGTAATTAATGAGAGTGGACCATTTGGCTTCAATGACGGGTTCCATCATGGTGACTTTAGCCTTGAACTTTTCCATTCTTGCTTCCATGTCTACATGGGTCTCACTCCCACAACCCCCAAAAATGTGCAGGGTAGGTGAATTGGCCACATCAAATTGCCCCTCAATTGGAAAAAAAAGAATTGGGTACTCTAAATTTATTTATTTTTAAATTCTGATGGTGAACAATAGACTCCTCAAGAACCTGGGTAATTTAGCAGCGAACAGGTCCCTGCATACAAATATATATTAATTACAGCATGCATAAATGAGCCATGTTATGAGCTTGAGGGATTATCTTAAACTGATTGTTGGTATAGCTATTAGCACACCCCGGATTGTTCAGCAGGTGCTGCCCATTGCAGAATCACACTTAACTCTGGCCTTCTTGTTTTGGGTTTTGCAGGTGCTGGCTGGTTGAGCACGGTCTGTACGCTGCCTATTCCGAACAACCGCAGGACCGTGTTACTTAATTCAATCGGTCAATACATAATTGACATCGCACCAGCACTGAAATTCCTACAGAAGACCATAAGACCATAAGACATAGGAGCAGAATAAGGCCACTTGGCCCATTGAGTCTGCTCCGCCATTCAATCATGGCTGATATTTTCTCATCCCCATTCTCCTGCCTTCTCCCCATAACCCCTGATCCCCTGTCGCCTGCAATCTAGTGGCCTCATTAGCCATGGTCGCAAACATCTTGTGAGTGATGAAAAATGGGACTTGCGCCGGTGAGATCCCTGTTTGAGATCTTCCGCGCCTCCCACCAGTGACATGATCATGTTCAGTCCCAGAAAGGACGTAACCTGATTTCGATACTTTCTAATATATTGACAGATTATTAAAAGATTTGGCACTGTAGCATCCGAACACATTGCATCCATCCCACCCCTGGTGGCGAAAAATCACGCTGAGGCAAATCACTACTGGTTTTCGAAAGCACGGTGGCGCAATGGTTAGCAGTGACCAAACCAGTGCAGGGAGGAATTTGTAGGCCCTGAGCATTGTGAGCCAAGTCTAGGCATTGCGCTCTGACATCCTAGCACTGCTAAGGGGCACATGCAGGGGCCATATGCTGGAGGGTTTCCCTCTTCCATTGGGGGGAATTCCCTTTCTGCGTGTGGGGTTTGGGGGTTGTTCCCCTTGTCCGCCAGTGGGCCGATTTCCGTTGCAGGGAGTCCCGATGGATGGCAGCTCCCAGTGTCAATGGGGTGGGGGGGGGGGACCTTAAGTTTAAATTGAAATGATGGTGCCCTTATCTCAGAGTCCCTGCACTGCTGACGTGTTTAGACCGCGCCGACCAGCTGGCGGTGTGATCTTCACCAGTGCTCTGAAATTGCACAAGGTGCTGTTAACTCAGCGAGTAAAGGCAGCTTTTCTCACCTCATCCAACACTCTGCAGTTTTGAGGAGATTGCACCCATTGGGCGGAATCTTACCAGAATTGGGCAAAGCGTTGGACTGAGACTGAAAGCTGGCATGTAACTCTCCAGTTGCACGGACCATGGCTGGAATTCTTTGGCCGTTGGGATTACCTTTTCCTGTTGACAGCACACTCCCATGGGTTTCCCAATGGCATGCAGTGGCTTCAATGGGAAATCCTTTTGACAAGTGGCGAAAAGAGAGAATCTCGCTGCCAGTAAATGGCACGCCGCCAAGAAACACACGCAGGGAGACCAGAGAATCTTTACCAACCTGTGCAGGAGGAAATGCCAGAGATGACTCTCTCCGCCTGAGGGCTATACTTACCTTTTGTGTCCCTGGTGGGATACTCTCGATTCCAGGGACCCCGGTTCAATTCCGGTTTCGGGTGACTGTCTGTGTGCAGTTTGCCTTTCCTCCCTGCGTCTGCGTGGGTTTCCTCCAGGTGCTCTGGTTTCCTCCCAAAGTCCAAAGATGTGCAGGTTAGTTGGATTGACCATGATAAATTGTCCATTAGTTTCCAATTACTGGGGACACTGGGTTACGGGGATAGGATGGAGCCATGGGCTTAAGTAGGGTGTTCTTTCTATGGGCTGGTGCAGACTCGGTGGGCTGAATGGCCTCCTTCTGCACTGTAAATTCTATGATTCTATGAATCCCATTTTACATCACACCAAAGTGGTATGAATATTTAGTGAGGGGCTTCAAGTGGCTGCGAGGCCCGTTAATATAATGAAATGTATTAAAGTCCATTTAAATGAGGTTCCCGCTCTTTATCGCCAGCGAGGAGCACAGAAAATCGGGAAACAATCTCTCCGGAGGCAATGGTGTTTCACAAGTCTCTGGATTTTCCACCTGCGTCATCATTCTCTCTGACAGCAATCGTGGGCTGAAAATCACCCACAATGTTGCTCAATTGTGTGGAAGGCAGAACGTCTCTTTGGGCACATGGTAACATCCTAATAGTGGAAAGCATAAAAGCAGCACAAATGGCTTGCTTAAACAGTTGATCAGATCATTGAGATACTTTTGAAATTACTCACTAGCTTGGGGTTCCACCTTGCTTTTCCCATAGCACTAATTCAGCCAATCAGCCACCTTGCCAATCAATCAGCATCCTTTTCTCCCACATATCAATTGCTGCAATTGCTTGAAATTATTTCATTCTTGTGTGTGTCCTGGTGAGTGCAAGATGAAAAGCTTCTGCAACATGTCTCTGTTTTCCAGGAATGTTCATGTTTTGTACTGTTAAATGACAGTTGAGGGGCGGGATTCTCCGCCCCCCCCACCCGGTCGGAGAATCGCCAGGGGCTGGCGTGAATCCCGCCCCCGCCGGTTGCCGAATTCTCCGGCACCGGATATTCGGCGGGGGGCGGGAATCGCGCCGGTTGGCGGGCCGCCCTCCGGCGATTCTCCGACCTGGATGGGCCGAAATCCCGCTGCTGGAATGCCTGTCCCGCCGGCGAGAATCAAACCACCGCTCTTACCGGCGGGACAAGGCGGCGCGGGCATGCTCCGGGGTCCTGGGGGGGGCGCGGGGCAATCTGGCCCCGGGGGGTGCCTCCATGGTGGCCTGGCCCGCGATCGGGGCCCACCGATCCGTTGGCGGGCCTGTGCCATGGGGGCACACTTTTCCTTCCGCCTTCGCCATGGTCTCCACCATGGCAGAGGCGGAAGAGACCCCCTCCACTGCACATGCGCGGGGATGCCGTGAGCTCCCGCGCATGCGCCGCCCGGCAAAGTCAGTTTCGCGCCAGCTGACGGGGCACCAAAGGCCTTTCCCGCCAGCTGGCTGGGCGGAAATCAGTCCGGCGCGGGCCTAGCCCCTCAAGGTGAGGGCTCGCCCCCTCAAGATGCGGAGACTTCAGCACCTTTGGGGCGGCGCGATGCCAGACTGATTCGCGCCGTTTTTGGCGGCGGTCGGCGGACATCGCGCCGATTGCGGAGAATCCCGCCCGAGATCTTTCTTTTCTTTTCGTTTGCCTGGTGCGATGGATTTTATCCACTTTTGAAGCAGATAGACTGTTGCGGGTCAGCTCCTGATTAATCAGTGCTACCTGATTTGATGTGGATGGTGGTTGACCAGTTAAAAAAAAAGTTAAGTCGCCATAGACCCAGATGACGATAGGCTGCTTTCCCCTTTGAGGGGGAGAGCTGATTATGGTGATTTAACCTGAGGATCACCACACCTCAGGTGAGGGGCAAGGTTGAGAAAGCGGGCCTTCATGAATAACCTTAGCTAGTACAGGAATTGAACCCGCACTGTTGGCCTGGATCTAAATCACAAACCAGCGTCCAGCCAACTGAGCTAAACTGGCCCTAGTGTTTCTACATGGCCTGTGGTAGCCCATTAGAATGTTCTAAATCGGTCTGGGACCCGCATCGCTTTCAGGGTTGTAGAACGCATGCGATTCAGCCCCAGCGTCGGCACTTAGTCTCTGAAATGGACAATCCGGATCACTATCAGGGAAAGCCTATAGCGCCCATTTTCTACACCAATCTATTTGGGTTTATTGCACCCTTAACTCCTGTTCGGCCATGTTGTGTGAATATCCTGAAGCAGAACTGGAATGTCTTCTCCAGGGCGCAAGTCTGAGCAAACTTTAAAGAGATCCTGGGCTGCCCAAATATCAGGGTGACCCTCTCGACCTCCTGGTTAAGTCCAGATGAACATAAAACACTAAATCTGGCACCGACTTGGTATTTTAAATCCTTAGCCTTCAACTCACCCAAGGTATCCACAAGGCAGTGGGGTAAATTTTCCTACCCCCCCCAACCACAGGAATAGCCGTGGACAAGCGAAAAATTTACCAGCCCATTAAAAGGTCTGTTGAATTTGTACAGGAATTTTAAAGTTTATAAAAGTCATAATTAATATTAATTTTTAAAAGGCATTCTTACTCTGTGGTAAATTTTAAATAAACATTAATCGGCACTTGGAATCAAATTCCAGAACGACATTTGTTCAAATCAGAACTCCTTTATGTTCTTCAATCTCAAAGGAGAGTCTGTACCTCTGAGGGATGAAAAAAAATCCATGGATTCACAGCTGTTATCACAGCGGCTCAATAACAATGTCCTCAGGCTACTATCTCCTTGGAAATAATTAAAGAGTAGGCAGTTTCGGTGCAAAGTCAACTTTCAAAATTTTCTTCAAATAGATAGAAAAGATGATTAATGTCATTATTGTGAAGCCAAACGTTAAAAAATGGCATTCAAACTATAGATTCCTACTTAGTTAAAAAAAACATTAGGTTACAAAATTCATCATGTATCTCATTATCAAAGTATAACATTAATGTCACAAAAATAGATTAGTTTCTTAGCTACAACATATCTTTCCAAACGATAATAGAACTGATTTCCCAGGATATAGTCACACAATTTCATGTGGATTGCCTCAGCTGCCATCTCATGTGTAATAATCAATTTACTGTCTGGCTACTGCAATTTTCAGTGGAGTTAACAATCCAAACTGCATATTCCATAAAGAAGATAATCCTAGATGGCAGCCTCCAGAGCTACGTGCATTATTGAAAACAACATACACATCAAAGGGGAATTTCTCTCTTTTACACAAAATTGCAGCATTTCTGGCTGAAACTTCCAAGAGTTCGAAATTTTAATCTCCCACCCCCCAAAAACTTCACTCTGTTCACGCACCGGCGGGACCTGGCAGGTAAGTCAGCTGGTGAGGTCCTCGGGGTGCGCGGGGGGATCCGACCCCGGGGGGGGGCCTCCACGGTGGCCTGGCCCGCGATTGTGTGCCCACCGATCTGCGGGCAGGTCTGTGCCATGGGGGAACTCCTTCCTTCCGCACCAGCCCCTGTAGGGCTCCGGCATGGCCGGCGCGGAGAAGAGAACCCCCCGTGCATGCGCCAAAATACGCATGCGCGAGATCACGCCGGCCTGTTTGGTGCATGCACGAACTCGCGCAGTCCCTTCGTCCCCAGTTGGAGCGGCGCCAAACCTTCCGGCGTCCACCTAGCCCCCGGAAGTGTGGAGAATTCCGCACTTTCGGGGGCTGTTGACGCTGGAGTGGTTGGCTCCGGTTCTCATGCCGGCGTGGGGATTTAGTCCCCAGAAGGAAGAACCCTGGCCCAGAGCTAAACTGGCAGCTGGATTGGTGAGGCAGAGTATCATGGATAGCGCCTATACAGAGATGGGCACATCGCAGGCTCAGACTCCAACAGCAGGAAGGTAGTGGGTGACCATCAGGCAGAGAAAGCAGACAAGACAGGGTGTGTAGCAATCTCATGTGGCCGTTCCCCTGCAAAACAGATATACTGCTTTGGATGCTGTTGAGGAGAATAACCTATCAGGGGAAAGCAGCAACAGCCAAATTTGTCACACCATGGTTGGCTCTGCTGCACAATGGAGGAGGAGAAAGTGTGGAAAACAATAGTGACAGGAGGTTCAATTGAAAAGGAATAGACAGGTGTTTCTGTGGCTGCAAATGAGACTCCAGGATGGTATATTGCCTTCCTGGTTCTCGGGTCAAGGAGATCTCGGAGCGGTTCCAGGACATTCTGGAGGGGGATGGTGAACAGCCAGTGGTCTTGGTACACATTGGTACAAATGACAAAAAAAGGTTTGATGTCCTAAAATCAGAGTTAAGAAGGTAGTTCAGAAGTTGGACCTCTAAGGTAGTGATCTCAAGATTACTCCCAGTGCCACATGCTCGTCATAGATATCATAGAATTCACAGTTCAGAAGGGGGCTATTTGGTCCATCAAGTCTGCACCGGCCTTGGAAAGAGCATCCTACTGAAGCCCACACCTCCACCCTAACCCTGTAACCCAGTAATTCCACCTAACCTTTTTTTTTTGGACACGAAGGGCAATTTAGCATGGCTAATCCACCTAATCTGCACATCTTTGTACTGTGAGAGGAAACCAAGCACCCGGAGGAAACCCACGTAGACACAGGGAATGTGCAGACTCCGCACAGACAGTGACCCAAGCTGGGAATTGAACCTGGGACCCTGGCGCTGTGAAGCAACTGTGCTAACATTGTGCTACCATGCTGTCCAAAGTCAAAAGATGGCAGGAGAAGCTGGAAGTCCTTGAAAATAGGTCGAGGAGGCAGAACCTGCGGATTCTGGGTCTCCCTGAAGGCACGGAGGGGTCGGATGCGGGTGCGTATGTGGCCACGATGCTGGGAACGCTGATGGATGCGGGGGTCTTCCCACGGCCCCTGGGAGCACAGAGTCTTGGCAAGGAACCCTAAGGCAAACGAGCCGCCGAGAGCTATGGTGGTAAGATTCCACCGCTTCACCGACAAGAACTGTGTCCTGCGATGGGCAAAGAAGGAGCGAAGCAGTAAGTGGGAGAACTGTGAGATCCATATTTACCAGGACTGGGGTGCAGAGCTGGCTAAGACGCGTGCGGGATTCAACCGGGTAAAGGCGGTCCTCCACAGCAAAGGGGTGAAGTTCGGGCTGCTACAACCGGCGAGGCTGTGGGTCACGTCCCAAGACCGGCACCATTATTTCGATACGCTGGATGAGGCATGGACTTTTATTAAGAACGAGAAGCTGGACTCCAACTAATGGACTGCTGTATGTTGTTGGGGCACCCCAGGGGGGCGGTGGGGGCTAGGGGGGGGGGGGTGGTGGTGTTATGTTGGTTTTCCCCCGTGTTTTCTTTTTGTTTGCCCCCTTTGCTGGGCCTTCGAGGTTCTGGGTCTGTTTGCTGTTGGTACAGAGCTGCGTCACAGCTGGTGGGGATGGGCTAGAGAGCGAGAGCAGTTTGCGGGGTGGGGGGGGAAGAGTCGCTCAACGTTGGGGATAGCACCCAAAGTTTGTTTGTTTGATTGAGCCTTTTTTTCTTCTCTTGACACATGGGAATAAGGGGGGGGTCTCTCTCTCCCTCACTTGGTTGGGGGGTGGGGGGGGGGGGGGGGGTGGAGACCCGTAGAGGGAGCCAACAGTGGGATTGGAGGTAGAGGCAGGAGCGGCTGGGGTCAGTATAAGTCAGCTGACTTACGGGAGTGCAATGGGGGGGGGGAAGGGGGGTTAAGCGGATGGTTGACTTGGGAGTGGGGAATCGAGGGGGAGCGGAGGGCTGGGATGCTGCTTTGCTGGCTGTAGGGTAAGCGACTTTCGGAGTAAAAGGGGGAGTCGGGACGGGGAGCCTCCAGCTGGGGGGCTGGAGTGTGCGGGAGGCGCGGACATGTGGCTGGCCTAAAAAAGGGGATGGTTAGTCGGCGGGGGGGGGGGCATAATTAACCCTCCGACCAGTCTGTTTACGTGGAACGTGAGGTGTCTGAATGGGCCGGTCAAGAGGGCCCGTGTGTTCTCGCACTAAAAGGGGCTGAAGGCAGACGTAGCCATGCTACAAGAAAAGCATCTGAAGCTCGCTGATCAAACTAGGCTGAGGAAGGGATGGGTGGGGCAGGTCTTTCACATGGGGCTGGATGCGAAGACCGGGGGGGGTCACAATCTTGGTGAGCAAATGGGTGGCATTTGAGGCAGGGGGTATTGTGGCGGATAAAAGGGGTAGATATGTTATGGTGAGTGGCAGGCTACAGGGGGCCCGGGTGGTGCTAGTGAACATGTATGCCCCGAATTGGGACATTGTGGATTTTATGAAGCTTATGTTGAGTAAAATTCCAGATCTGGAGTCATGCAGTCTGGTAATGGGGGAGGACTTTAACACGGTCCTGGACCCGGCACTGGACCGGTCTAGATCTAGATCGGGTAAGAGGCAGGCAGCGGCCAAGGTCCTGAGGGGGTTCATGGACCAGATGGGGGGAGTGGACCCGTGGAGATTCGCTCGGCCAAGGGCGAAGGAGTTTTCTTTCTTCTCCCGTATCCACAAAGTGTACTCGCAGATTGATTTTTTCATGGTGAGCAGGGCGCTAACCCCGAGAGTGGAAGGGGTAGAGTACTCAGCCATTGTGGTCTCAGACCATGCTCCGCACTGGGTGGAGTTGAGGCTGGGGGCAGAGAGAGGCCAATGCCCTCTATGGAGACTGGACATAGGAGAATTAGCGGATGAGGAGGTCTGTGGGCGGATTAGGAGGAGTATCCAAAGCTATGTGGCGACCATACAGGGGAGGTCTCAGTGAGCATGGTTTGGGAGGCGCTGAAGGCAGTTATCAGGGGAGAGCTCATTTCTATCTGGGCCCACAGAGAGAAGAGGGGTTGGATGGAGAGGGAGAGGTTGGTGGGGGAGATACTCAGGGTGAACAGGAGGTATGCGGAGTCCCCCGAGGAGGGGCTGCTAAAGGAACGGCGGAGCCTGCAGGTGGAGTTTGACTTGCTTACCACAGGGAAGGCAGAGGCTCAGTTGAGGAAGTTACAAGGAGCGGTGTACGAGTATGGGGAGAAGGCAAGTAGGATGCTGGCGCACCAACTACGGAAGAGAGAGGCGGCCGGGGAAATTAGGGACAGGTGGGGTAACACGGTCCTGAGCTCGGAAAGGATCAATGAGGTCTTCAAGGATTTTTATGGTAAATTGTATGAGTCAGAACCCCCGGAGGGGAGGGAAGGGATGAAGCAATTCTTAGACCAACTGCGGTTTCCGAAGGTGGAGGAGGAGCTGGTAGAGGGATTAGGGGCCCGTTGGAGGAATTGGTTAAAGATTTGGAGGGTATGCAGTCGGGCAAGGCCACGGGACTGGATGGATATCCTGTAGAGTTCTATCGGAAATTCTCAGAGCTGTTGAGCCGCGATTGCTGAGAACCTTCAATGAGGCAAAGGAAAGGGAACCCTTCCCCTGACGGTGTCGCGGGCCTTTATCTCGCTCATCCTTAAGCGAGATAAGGACCAGCTGCAATGTGGTTCCTACAGGCCGATATCGCTCCTTAATGTAGACGCCAAGCTGTTGGCCAAGATTCTGGCCACTAGAATTGAGGACTGTGTCCCGGGGGTGATCAATGAGGACCAGACGGGGCTTGTCAAGGGCAGGCAGCTGAACACGAATGTCGGAGATGCTTGAACATGATCATGATGCCCTCGGAAGGAGGGGATGCAGAAGTGGTGGCTGCAATGGATGCGGAAAAAGCCTTTGATCGGGTGGAGTGGAAGTACCTGTGGGAGGTGTTAGGGATATTTGGATTTGGCGCGGAATTCATAGGGTGGGTCAAATTACTGTATCAGGCCTCCGTAACGAGTGTGTCCACGAACCGGCTGTGGTCGGAGTACTTTAGGCTGCATCGAGGAACGAGGCAGGGGTGCCCCCTGTCCCCCCTGCTGTTTGCCCTGGCAATATCAGCCGTTGGCCATGGCGCTGAGGAGGTCTAGAAACTGGAGGGGGCTGGTTCGGGGGGGGGGGGGTGAGGAGCATCGTGTTTCACTGTACGCGGATGACCTGCTCCTATATTTCAGATCCGGTGGAGGGGATGGGAGAGGTCATGCAGATCTTAAAAGATTTTGGGGATTTCTCGGGGTATAAGTTGAATGTCGGGAAAAGAGAGCTTTTTGTGATCCGTGCGAGGGGCCAGGAAAAGAGACTGGGAGAGCTCCCGCTCAAGATGGTGGAGAGGAGCTTTCACTACTTGGGCATACGGGTGGCTAAGAGTTGGGATGCCCTGCACAAACTCAACCTACTGCGGCTTGTGGATCAGATGGAGGAGGACTTTAAGAGATGGGACATGCTACCGCTTTCCCTGGCGGGCAGGGTGCAATCCATGAAGATGACGGTTCTCCCCAGGTTCTTGCTCGTCTTCCAGTGCCTTCCCATCCTCATCCCTAAGTCCTTCTTCAAGCGGGTGAACAGGATTATTGTGTGGGCAAACAAGACCCTGCGAGTTAAAAGGATGTTCTCAGAGCGCAGTCGGGGGTGGGGGGCTGGCGCTGCCGAACTTCTGCAGTTATTATTGGGCAGCGAACATATCCATGATTCGGAAATGGGTAGTAGAGGGGAGGGGGGGTGGCATGGAAATGGCTGCAGGTGGCGTCTTGCAGGGACACTAGCTTGGGAGCACTGATAACGGCACCGCTGCCGCTCCCGTCGGCACGATACACCACGAGCCCGGTGGTGATGGCGGCACTGAGGATCTGGGGTCAGTGGAGAAGGCACAGGGGGGAGGTAGGGGCCTCAGTCTGGACCCCGATACAAAACAACCACAGGTTCGTCCCAGGTAGAATAGACGGAGGGTTTCTAAGCTGGCACAGAGCGAGTATCAAAAGGATGGGGGACCTGTTTATAGATGGAACTTTTGCTAGCCTGGGGGTGCTGGAGGAGAAATTCAGCTTGCCCCCGGGGAATACCTTTAGGTACTTGCAAGTCCGCGCTTTCTTGAAGAAGCAGGTGGTGGAATTTCCGCTGCTACCTGCCCGCAGGATACAGTACAGGGTGGTCTCGGGCATGTGAGCAGGAGACGGAAAGGTATCAGACATATACCAGGAGCTGCAGGAGGCGGAGGAGGCCTCGGCGGAGGAGCTGAGAGGCAAGTGGGAGGAGGAGCTGGGTGAGGAGCTGGATGAGGGCCTGTAGGCGGACGCCCTGGGCAGGGTCAATTCCTCCTCATCTTGTGCCAGGCTTAGACTGATTCAGTTTAAGGTAGTACACCGGGTGCACATGACAGCGGTAAGAATGAGCAAGTTCTTTGGGGTGGAGAGCAGGTGTGTGAGGTGCCCAGGAAGCCCAGCAAACCATGTCCATATGTTTTGGGCATGCCCAGCACTTAAAGAATTCTGGCTTTGCAAAGGCTACGTCCAAGGTCTTGGAAACTCGGGTAAAGCCGAGTCTGAGGATAGCGATATTTGGGGTGTCAGAAGATCCGGGAGTGCAGGAGCAGAAAGAGGCCGGAGTCCTGGCCTTTGCCTCCTTGGTAGCCCGGAGACGGATCTTGTTAATGTGGAGAGATGCGAACCACCAAGTGTGGAGACTTGGGTCAGTGACATGGCTGGGTTTCTAGGTTTGGAGAGGATAAAGTTTGCTTTGAGAGGGTCCTTGATGGGGTTCTCCAGGCGGTGGCAACCGTTCCTTGACTTTCTCGTGAAACGTTGAGTGAGGAGGTCAGCAGCAGCAGCAAAACGGGGGGGCGGGGGGGAGGTGGGGGCGCTGTATGGGTTATGTATAGATTTTTCTCGTAAATGGTAGTTATCCCACCTTGTTTTGTTAAGTTGTTAATTCTTTTTTTGTTGCCTTTTGTTTAGTAGTGGTTTTGTGAAAATTCTGTAAAATTTTGAATAAAATTTTTTTTTTTTAAAAGTAGAAGACGGTAGAGTTGTATTGCCGGTGAAAGGAAATTACCACAATAGTGAGAAACGACATTTTTCCAACAATGTGGAAACTTGGCAGAGCTGAGAAACACTGGGCGGGATTCTCCCAACGGGCGGCTAAGTGTCGACGCCGGAGTAAAAACGGGAGTGTTTTACTCCGGCGTTGGCGCCTGTTTCGGGACCCCATTGTGCGGCCTACAGGGGGCTAGGATGGTGCTAGAGCGGCCTACGCCACTCCAGCTGCCGATCCCAGCGCCGCGGGGTCCGTGAATGCGCAGTTGGGCCGGCGCCAACTAGCGCATACGTAATGGCCTTCTACCCCGCGCCGTCCCTGATGCCAAATGGCGCAGGGCTACAGGAGCCGGCGCGGAGGAAAGGAGGCCGGGGGACAGAGAGGCCGGCCCGCCGATCGGTGGGCCCCGATCGCGGGCCAGGCCACTACAGAGGCCCCCCCCGGGTTCGGACCCCCCTCCCCCTCACAGGCTCCCCCCGAACTCTTCAATGCCGAGGTCCCGCCGGCTCAGAGGGTGTTGGAACGGCGCCGGCGGGACGCGGCTTTTTGTTGACGGTTGCACGGCCCATCCGGGCCGGAGAATCGCGCACCACTGCGGAGAATTGCGTCCCGGCGTCAGGGCGGCGTGGCGCGATTCGCACGGTGCCAGGCCAATTCTCCGACCCGGCGTGGTATCGGAGAATTCCACCCACTATGTGGCAAAAATCATTAGTGGGGGCTGTATATAGACCCCCAAACTATAGTGTTGTCATTGGGAATGTTATGAAACAGGACATTCGAGGCACATGCGAGAAAGGAACATTTCTAATTATGGGTGACTTTAATCTGCAAATAGTTTAGGCAAATCAAATTAGTCACAATTCTGTAAAGGAGGAATACCTGGGGCGCATATGGGATGTTTTTTTGGATCAATACATTGAGGAAGCAACTAGAGAAAGGCCATCCTATTAGTAATGAGAAAGGAATAATCAACAACCTAATTATGTGAGACCCCTTGGGGGTGAGCGATCATGATATGATAGAATTTTTCATGAAGGTGGAGAATGACATAGTTGATTCTGAGACTAGAGCCCAGAATCTTAATTAAATAATCTACAATGGCAGCAGATGTGAGTTGGTGGGCAGCACGGTGGCGCAGTGGGCTAGCACTGCGGCCTCACGGCGCCGAGGTCCCAGGTTCAATCCTGGCTCAGGGTCACTGTCCGTGTGGAGTTTGCACATTCTCCCCGTGTTTGCGTGGGTTTCACCCCCCACAACCCAAAAGATGTGCAAGCTAGGTGGATTGGCCACGCTAAATTGCCCCTTAATTGGAACAAAATGAATTGGGTACTCTAAATTTATAAAAAATGTAATAAAGCGAGATAAGGACCAGCTGCAATGTGGCATTGATTATAAGAATTGGCAAGTCATGTTGCAGCTGTATAGAACCTTAGTTAGGCCCCACTTGGAGTATAGTGTTCAATTCTGGTCGCCACACTACCAGAAGGATGTGGAGGCTTTAGAGAGGGTGCAGAAGAGATTTACCAGAATGTTGCCTGGTATGGAGGGTATTAGCTATGAGGAGTGGTTGAATAAACTCGGTTTGTTCTCACTGGAACGAAGGAGGTTGAGGGGCGACCTGATAGAGGTCTACAAAATTATGAGGGGCATAGACAGAGTGGATAGTCAGAGGCTTTTCCCCGGGGTAGAGGGGTCAATTACTAGGGAGCATAGGTTTAAGGTGAGAGGGACAAGGTATAGAGTAGATGTACGAGGCAAGTTTTTTACACAGAGGGTAGTGGGTGCCTGGAACTTGCTACCGGAGGAGGTGGTGGAAGCAGGGACGATAGTGACATTTAAGGGGCATCTTGACAAATACATGAATAGGATGGGAATAGAGGGATATGGACCCAGGAAGTGTAGAAGATTGTAGTTTAGTCGGGCAGCATGGTCGGCACGGGCTTGGAGGGCCGAAGGGCCTGTTCCTGTGCTGTACATTTCTTTGTTCTTTGTTCTTTGTTCACATTCCTGGAGTTCTCGGTTTAATCAACAATTTTACAGATTTAGCGGGTATAAAGTAGAACAATAATATGAATGCAACAATTGGGTTCACTGTTCCATTTAGGAAGAAGAAAATATTTTAAAAAAAATTTAAAGTGCGCAATTCATTTTTTTTCCAATTAAGCGGCAATTTAGCATGGCCAATCCACCTACCCTGCACATCTTTGGGTTGTGGGGGTGAGACTCATGCAGACACGGAGAGAATGTACAAACTCCACATGGGCAGTGACCCGGGGCCAGGTTTGAACCTGGGTCCTCGGCACCGTGCAGCAGCAGTGCTAACCACTGCGTCACCGTGCCACCTTGGAAGAAGAAAATATGACTGAGTTTCTGTTCCTCATCACAATTTACTGACATCTGTAGAAAGTTTTCAAATATATATTTAGGTAAGACCATGATACTTCTATGGTATAAAAAGAATCTGTTGGGACTTGATATCTGGCTCATATTTGAATAATGGTTACGTGACTTAGCTGTTGGAAGGTAAGCTGCAACCAAAGAAACAGACCTTGGCAAGGAATCTTTGCGTTCAAAATAAGGGGGATAAAAAGAAAAACTGGCAAAGGATTTTCTATTTAATTCCATTATTTTCCCAAAATACAAAGTTTAAACGGAAATAAGGGGTGAAATTCTCCGGAAACGGCGCGATGTCCGCCGACTGGCGCCCAAAATGGCGCCAATCAGATGGGCATCGCACCACCCCAAAGGTCCGGAATGCTCCACATCTTTGGGGGCCGAGCCCCAACATTGAGGGGCTAGGCCGGCGCTGGAGGAATTTCCGCCCCGCTAGCTGGCGGAAACGGCCTTTGTTGCCCCGCCAGCTGGTGCGGAAATGACATCTCCGGGCGGCGCATGCGCAGGAGCGTCAGTGGCCGCTGACAGTTTCCCACGCATGCGCAGTGGAGGGAGTCTCTTCCACCTCCGCCATGGTGGAGACCGTGGCGGAGGCAGAAGGGAAAGAGTGCCCCCACGGCGCAGGCCCACCCGCGGATCGGTGGGCCCCCGATCGCGGGCCAGGCCACTGTGGGGGCACCCCCCCGGGATCAGATCACCCCGCGCCCCCCCCAGGACCCCGGAGCCCGCCTGCGCCGCCTTGTCCCGCCGGTAAGGTAGGTGGTTTAATTTAAGCCGGCGGGACAGGCAATTTATCGCCGGGACTTCGGCCCATTCGGGCCGGAGAATCGAGCGGGGGGGCCCGCCAACCGGCGCGGCGCGATTCCCACCCCCGCCGAATATCTGGTGCCGGAGACTTCGGCAACCAGCGGGGGCGGGATTCACGCCAGCCCCCGGCGATTCTCCGACCCGGCAGGTGGTCGGAGAATCTCGCCCAAGGAGCGGGATTCGCCTTCGGCGTGATCCTCCACTTTGCTGGCAGTGTACTCACGGCTGTGGATTGCCTGATGGCGTGGGAATGGCCACAATGGGAAACACCATTGGCCGGCTGCTGGGCAGGAGGATCCCGCTGCCAGTGGGGTTGCGCCACACCAGAACACGGGTGCGACAGGATGGAGAATCCCACCCAATGTTCCTTAGGGAGCACCTTCCAAACTCACGACCACTACCATCTAGAGGGACAAGAGCAGCAGATACCTGGGAACCCCACTACCTTGAGTTTCCCTCCAAGTCACTCATCACCCTGATTGGGAATATATCACCATTCCTTCACTGTCGCTGTGTCATAATCGTGGAACTCACTCGCTGAAAGGACCTACACATCAGGGACCACAGCGGTTCAAGAAGGCAACTCACCACCACCTCCTAAAGGGCAACTGGGATGGGCAATAAATGCTGGCTTAGCCAGCAATGCCCGCATCCCACAAATGTATTTAAATAAAAATAGTGCCAACTTTCGCAATGTTTGCATTACCAAATAACATTCGCCTGAGGAAGGAGCTGCGCTCCAAAAGCAGGTGATTCGAAATAAACCTGTTGGACTTTAACCTGGTGTTGTAAGACTTCTTACAAATAAAATAAAGTAATCCAACAAAATTGTGTGGCTATTTGGATTGTGAACATGCCAGCCCGGCATTATTAGACCCGCGGTATGATTGGCCATCGGAGATGGTGGCAATAGGAATCTACCAGCAACTTGGTGACAGAATTAAATGTTAGTCAGCACCATGGCAGACACCAGTCCCTCATGTTGACTTTGTCAGCAGCGAGTGAAATATGATCATGTGCATAATGATCAAGTAAAACAGTCTTACCTTGACAGTTCTATTTCATGTCTTTAATCCCCACAGGATCTTCAAGCATCCTTCAAGAAAAGGTGACAACTCCTTACCACCTCAGACACACACACACACACTTCAATGGGACCAGTAAGGCAGATATTTGGTTTTTCACCTGGTGACTCATACATCACAAGTAGTAAGAGCAGATGGTGGGGACAGGAACAGCAGTGGAGAGTCTGCATCAGAAGCCACAGGGCACTCCAAGCTCTGCTCAGCTGGAAGCAGATGCTGTACCCTAGGGGCCTTCAATGAAGAGGGCCCATCTGGAGCAGCAGCCGAGAATGTGCAATGTATTGGCAGGCAATTCAGCTGTATTGTACATGTTCAGAGAGAGTTGCAGAGTCCATCTCATGCATGCATTACATTTGTAAACAGAATGTTGCAGGGCTTTGCAGATTTTGCATCCATAGGAAGAGTATAGAGCATCAAGCAGGATAATCAAAAGAGTGAATACAAGCTTTCATCAAAGGCTAGCACACTATAAATGCCACCTTGAATATGATGAATGATGCCCTAGCCTTGGACATTTACTGCCCCACCAATGTGCAATGAAGTGCTCTCCAGCTCATTGCTACCAGGGAGCTTGGATGGCTAAAGAGAGCGAAGATCATGGACGGGTACATGGAAGTACATGCTGCTCAAACTGTTGTAATTTCTTACCCATTCTCCACCGCTTACCTTCCACAGTCAGCATTTTTAAAATATTCATTCGTAGGATGTGGGCGTCGCTGGCTAGGCCTGCATTTATTACCCATAGCTGAGAGCATTTAAGAGTCAACCACACTGCTGTGGGTCTGGAGTCACATGTAGGCCAGAGAAGGTAAGGATGGCAGATTTCCTTCCATAAAGACATTAGTGAACCAAATGGTTTTTTTCGACAATTGACAATGGTTTCATGATCGTCATTAAACTTTTAATTCCAGATTTTTATTTTATTCAAGTTCCACCAACTGCCCTGGTAGAATTCAAACCCAGGTCCCCAGAGCATTACCCGGGTCTCTGGATTACTAGTCCAGTGACAGTACCACAACACCACTGCCTCCTGTCCCAGTAGCTGAATCTTGCCCTGCACAGGTGCAGATGAAGCTGTCTTGAGCAGGGCCCTCAGAGGTCAAGAGCATCCTATCAGTCAAAGCAGAGATTTGAGAAGCCAGCCTACACCATTACTAAAGCCACAGAAGTTGCACCATAAAAAAGTGCTAAGAAGAGGAAGAACAAAAATCTGAACATACATATGGTGAATTATACAGCACTAGATTATTAAATATCCATTTTATCTTTTAGTGATATAAAAATTATTTCTTTCTACCATGATCTTGACTTGCCCTTTTTTGGTTGTTGGCTGACAAGTGGCTTTCCAGTTGTGAGTAATGGTAAGGCATGAATTGATGTTGAGCAATTAGGAGCATTATAGGGAGGTTTGGTGGTTTCAGAAGAGCTTTGTGTTGTGGAAATAGAGGGTGGACGGGGCAAAAGTGGTTTTTGATTGTGCCTGCCAGATGTATGGCTTAGTAGATCTAAGTGAACCTCACAATAATGAGGCAGTCCAGGCAGTTATGTCAACCACTGCTGATACATTGACCACCTCAAGTTCCACCTCCTCCTCAGAGTTATAGAGGCTCTGTCCTCTCCTGCAGGCCCAAATCATGCTGTGTCATGACCATTCTGGCCATCCCGGCTGAAGTTTCCTGAACGACACCTCCAGAATTGTGTAGATACTTGAAGTGCTTCTTCTGCATGTTGGTGGCTTTCTCAGTGCTGTATATTATTGTCATGTGACTTTTGTTTTATAACTCCTGTGCCTCGTTGCTTAGGCTCTGCATGGGTGCTATCAGTCATATTTTAATTGTCTCCAAGTCAAGTACTCCACTCAGCTGACAAGTCTGCTTTAAGGTTGAGCGAGATCAGCAGAGGGTGAGATGGTGGGGAGGCGTTGTGTGGTTTGGGGGCGGGGTGACGGGGGCTGGACTGGCACAGAATGAAAACATCATGGTATTTGATGAAAGGCCACATGATAGGTTTGTTAGCAAAGTTAAAGCCCATGGAATAAAGGGGACAGTGACAGCATGGATACATTTTTGGGTTGAGTGACAGCAAACAGAGAGCAGTGCGACTGGTTGTTATTGGGATTGGAGGAAACTATATAATGTGGGTTCCTCAGGGGTCAGTGATAGAATCACTGCTCTTTTGGATCTTGGGTGTAAAGGGCACATTTCAAAATTCGCAAATGACACAAAATTTGGAAGTGTTGTGAACTGGAGGAGGATAATGCTAAACTCCAAGAACAGGCATGGACCATTGAGCTGAATGGTCCCCTTCTGTGCTGTAACTGTAAGAAGTAAATAATGAATATGTTTATTAAAACAATTTATGAGGGAAGATAATGAGTATAGTTTATTAAGGGATCTTCTTGGGGTTAAATAATTACATTGTGAGGGACTAAGGAATCTATGTAATTTACTAAAAGGACTTTTAGTCGGATTTGAATCTATGTAATTGTGTTTGGAAAAGTTAAGTAAAATTCCACACTCGGGGTAAAAGACACCACCCAGCCAATATGATGACGTGGAAAGACACACAGGCATCGTGAGTTGGATGCTTACGTGGTTGAACAGCCAGCTAGTATCAGTAAACCTCAGACTTCTTCAAGGCCCATATCAGTAGCTTGAATGCGTGGTGACCTCTGTACCCCACAAAGACCTGACTTAGTAGTACAACGCCAAGCCTGGTAGCAACAGGCAGCAGTGAGTGATTAGGAGGAGCCTCTGAGAGGTAGGGAATGCTTGGAGTAGCAGACACTCAGCCTTGTGAAAACCTGCAAACAAAAGCACCTGTTTAATGCAAACCTAAAACAGGCAGTGTTGGAATTTAAGCCGTGTTGCCGAGGTGCTTCTCAATGTATAAATGTCTAATGATTTCTCAGTTGGGTACAGCGACTGAATTTCTTCCCACACTCAAAACAGGTGAACTGCCTCTCCCTAGAGAGAACTTGCTGGTGCTTCAGCTGATCTGATGAATCGGTGAATCCCTTGCAACAATTGAAGCAGGTGAATGGTCTCTCCCCAGTGTGACTGCGTCAATGAGACACTCTCTGAGGTCGTGCTCTCCCAAACTGTTGGCAAATAAACGATCGTCCCATACCTGAGACTCCTGAGAATATTTTGTGTAATAATCTGCTCCACAACATAATCATTCTATGATTCAGTGTCTGGGAATCTTGCTCACGCCTGCATAAATATATTTTTGTGATTGCACACATACTGATGGAGGAGAAGCACTTGGTGAATGATGAATACCTCTGGATGATCCAGGGTGCCGAATTGCCACATGTTTACATTTGAAGATGCCCCGCATCTGTGGGGAGCCAAGTAGAGCCACAAACCCAATTGCCCACTCACTGACGCAATGTTCAACATCATTCACGACTCCTCAGATACTGAAGCAGTCTGTGTACAAATGCAGCAAGGTCTGGACAATATCTAGGCTTGGGCTGACAGGTGGCAAGTAACAGTTGTGCTACACAAGTGTCAGGCAATGCCCATCTCCATCAAGAGAAAATCTAACCATTGCCTTCAATGGCATTACCATCACTAAATCCCCCACGATCGACATCCTGGGAGTTACCATTGATCACAAATTTAACTGGAATAGTGATATAAATACTGTGGCTACAAGAGTAGGTCAGAGACTAAGAATCCCGCAGCAAGTAAATCACCTCCTGACTGATAGAAACATAGGAACAGGGTTAGGCCATTCGACCCTGCTCCGCTATTCAATATGATAATGGCTGATCCTGTATTTCAATGTAATACTCCCACATGGTCCCCAAGCCCCGTGGCATCTTTAAAATCTAGATATCTATCTATTTCCTTCTTAAATATATTCAAAGTCTGTCCACCACCTCCAAGGCACAAGCCAGGAATGCGATGGAATACACTCCACTTGTCTGGATGAATGCAGCTCCAACAGTGCTCAAGAAGCACAAAATCATCCAGAACAAAGCAGGTCGCTTGATTGTCACCCCATCCGCAAAGATTCACTCCCTCCACCACTGACGCAAAGTGACAGCAGTGTGTACCATCTACAAGATGCACTACAGGAACTCAGCACCTTCTTAGACAGCACCTTCCAAACCCACAACCATTACCATTTAGAAGGGCAAGGAAAGCAGATACATGGGAACATCACCACCTAGAAGTTCACCTCCAAGTCACTCACCATCCTGACTGTTGCTGGGACAGAATCCTGGAACCCCTCCCTAACAGCACTGTAGGTGTACCTACACCACGTGGATAGCAGCGGTTCAAGAAGGCAGCTCATCATCACCCTCCTCAAGGCAATTATGGATGGGCAATAAATGCTGGCCTAGCCAGCAATGCCTGCGGTGATATGCATGAACACATCAATGTATATAGTTGTCTATCAGTGTACATAGTTATCGGTGTGCCCTCTGACCAGCAGGTGATGATGGAGATCCACCACATGACGTGAGACACTAGTTAGTTGGTAGCGAGTCATACAAGAGGATAGTTGCACAAGAGGAGAGTAGCTTCAGGAAAATTCACTGAATTCATTTGATATAGCCATCGTCTGTATTACAGTTTGTTAGTTATCTTTCCACGTGTTTGTTAATAAATCATCTTTCTAGTTCAACAACTAGATGTTCTGTGTACATCATCATCACGTCATAACACAGAACACAACATGGTACCAGGAGTGCAGAACAATTAAAGATAATGACGATGAGACAGGGCGAAATTGGCTGAAGAAATAAAAGAGAAAATTCTTCCACTGACCCGGTGAACCATGGCCGTCTGGAAGAAGGAAGTTTAAAGGCACTACACCAGCTTCAAGTCTTGGGTAACATAGATGAAAATTGCCGTGTTTTCAAGCAGCAATTCAGACTCTATGTTGCAGCCCTTGGCCTGCTGGCACAGCCCGATGAGAGGTGTATTGCATTGCTGCTCATGGTAGTAGGTCCTCAAGCAACAGAAATATACAATGCCTTCACCTTCAACAGCGAAGACAAGAGCAAGAGCTTTGGTGAAGTAATACAGTACGTTGATCGGCATTGCTCTCTGAAGAAAAATGAGACGTTTGAATGTAACATGTTTTGTATGCGTACCCAAAAAGCAGGTGAATTGTTTGATTCTTTTGCAACTAACTTGCGGTTGAAGGCGCAGTTGTACAGTTTTTGTACTTTAAACTCGGCGATGATCCGTGACCAGATGGTGTTCAGTGTATTGAATGATGAAGTACATGAGAGATTATTGAGGGAAGAAGACCTGAAATTAGAAAACGCCATCAAGATTTGCCATGCAAGTGAACTAGCTGCACATTCGATTAGTAGATTCTCCACCGGCGGGATGCTCCGTTTTGCTGGCAGCCCGGAGCTTTCCGATGGCGTGGGGCTGCCCCACAGTGGGAAACCCCACTGAGCAGCCGGCGTAACGGAGCATCCCGCCAGCGGGGTGAAACAGACATCTCGCACGGCGCGGCGGAGATTCCAGCCCGTGGTCTCAGTGTGGGTGGCCAATTTGAGCAGCCGACCGGATCCGCCATTTTGTGCTAGCAATGCAGCAATCAACATTTGCCACGGCGATGTCCCGTTCTTGGGAAGGTTTATTACAAGTGTGGCAAAACGAATCACTTTGCCAGGTGATATCCCTCATGTCCAACAGTTGGCCAAACAGGACCAGTTAGTGTAAATAATGAGATATGCATCAATGACCTGGCTACTATAAACATGATTTCGATAGAGGACACAAATAGTCCGACCAGCCACAACGACAATTTTTTTCTCACTATTTGCAGCCATAGTGATGCGGATGCGAAGACCGTAGAAGATAGATGGACAATTTAGTTGATGGTCAATAACACGCGAATCAGATGCAAGCTCGACCCGGGAACGAGGGCCAATCTGATCACTCTGTCAGTGTTTAACTGATTAAAAATCAAAACGAAAATGGTCCGGAGATCAGTCCTCCTGAAGAACCATAATGGTCATCAGATCACAACGTTAAGAGCATGTGAGCTCGCAGTAACTGTCAAGGATAGGATGTGTATAATCACATTTTCATAATGGAGACAGAGCCTGAATCGTTCATAGGAGTATCAGCGTGTGAAGAACTTGGCCGAGTTAAGCAGGTGTACACTGCAGGAAGCAAGGCGTCCCGCCAACATGTATCAGTAGAATCCATCATAAAGGATTTTCAGAGATATTTCAAGGCTTTGGCACTTTGCCTTTTAGGTACTGTACCGAATTAAAGGAGAATGTGAAACCAGTCGTACATGCACTGAGACATGTACCTGCTCCACTGAAGGACAAACTAAAGCTCAAGTAAGACAGAATGAAGGCTCTAGGAGTACTACCGACTGGGTCAACTCCAAGGTGTGTGCTAAACAGAGGAACAATGTCCTGAGGTTATGCATGGACCCCAAAGACCCGAACCTTAACATCAAGAGGGAACACTACCCAATTCCCAAGAGGGAAGAAATAGTGTGCGAGATGGCTGGAGCGACATGCTTCAGCAAGTTGGATGCGTCACAAGCCTTCTGGCAGCTCAAGCTGGACAAAGCGAGCGTAAGGCTGTGCACAATTAACACACCCTTCGGGTGCTCAATAAAGCAAAATGTCAAATTGGGGTTGATAATATTACCTTCTTGGGGGGCAGGCTCTCGGCACAAGGTGTGCAGCTGGATAATGAAAAGAGAAAGGCCATTTTAATGATACAACGTCCCACAGATAAAAAGGGCATCTTGATGGATACCAGGGCTGATCAACTTTGTTGGCAAGTTTATTCCCAACGTGGCCTCTAAAACTTCGCAACTACAAGATTTGATGCATCTAAGGATGGCCTAGGAACAGTGTTGCTGCAGCAGCCTCTGCCATAGTGAAGACCATGGCGAAGGCGGAAGAAAAAGAGTGCCCCCACGGCACAGGGCCGCCCGCGGATTGGTGGGCCCCGATCGCGGGCCAGGCCACCGTGAGGGCACCCCCCAGGGCCAGATCGCCCCAGGCCTCCCCCAGGACCCCGGAGCCCGCCCGCGCTGCCTTGTCCCGCCGTTCAAAAGGTGGTTTAATCCACGCTGGTGGGACAGGCATTCCAGCAGCGGAACTTCGGCCCATCGCAGGTCGGAGAATCAGTGGGGGTGGGCCCGCCGACCAGCGCGCCACGATTCCTGCCCCCGCCGAATCTCTGGTGGCGGAGACTTCGGGACACGGCCGGGGCGGGATTCACGCCAGCCCCCGGCGATTCTCCAACCCGGCGGGGGGTCGGAGAATCCCGATGATGATATTTAGTGACATATCAAATTGTTGTGCTTTGCATTTTCACGTTTAATTTGCTTTCCCCCTTCATGAGTGGGCTATATGAATATTTGTGATGAAGGATAGGAAACACACTGTTAAACATTGTAACATTCAATTTATTGCATGTCTGGAAAGGCGAACATTCACAATATCTGGCATGATCCGAAAGCAGTTGCTTGTGTGACTGGAAGTTTTAAACTGATTGAAGGCTGTTTCATTCAGGAAATACACACAGAGCTACTGACATACACATTTTGACAGGGAGAGAGATACCAATAATATCCACACTCGTGAAAAATCAAACCTGGTCAAATTCTTGTAGTATACCGAAAAATGTGTTTGGTACAGTAGAATCCAGGGGTATAGGTGCTGCCAAAGAGCACTGGAGCACTGCTGCGGCACTGCGATTTCAAGCAGATTTGTAAACTTAATGCAGCCTGCCAAACCTGTAGAATCAAGAGAATGATATTTGCAAAATGCTGTAAAGCTGCTCAAATCCAATCACAACCTGGTTCCTCCTTGCATTTGCTGCTGTTAGGCTCATAGAAGCAAATCAGAGAGAAACCAGCCTGTGACTGGACGAGCAGCAAAGAGTGGGAAGGTAAGTATTGGAGCTAAATTTCATGGCCTGGAGCACGAGACAGCTGGGGTGGCATTGAGCCCCAGACCAGCAGCTTGAGTGGTGGTGTAGAACCTAGGCGAGACAGCCGTAGTGGAGGTGCGGGGCCCAGGTGAGGCAGCGGGAGCTGCGGTGCTGGGCTTAGGCTGGAATTTACAGCTCAAAACAGGTCATTTGGCCTACCCCATCTATGTTGGTGTTCCATACAAGCCTCCTCCACCCCTTTCTCGATCACATTATATTGGTGACTTTCAACTTCTTTCTTTCTCGTGTGTTTATCAAATTGTTAGAATGTATCTATACTAGAATCATAACATGGTTCCAGTGCAGAAGGAGGTCAGTCAACATATTGTCCTTGTGTCAGTTCTCTACAACAGCAGCTCAGCTAGTCCCACTACTCTACCTTTTCCATGTAGCCCAGTAATTACTTTTCTCTTTAGATAAGCATCCAGTTCCCTTTTGAGAACCACAATTAAATCTGTCTCCACCACACGCTCTGGCAGTGTATTGCAAATCCAAACCATTTGTTGCTAAACAGGCTTTTCCTGATGTCACCGTTGGTTCTTCGTTAATTGCCTCAAGGTTCTTGACCGTCTGCCGATGGGAACAGTTTCTCCCAATTATGCTCTTGAGATCCCGCATGATTTTGAGCACGTCTAACTAATCTCCTCTCAACCTTCTGGTCTCCATGAAGAACAGCCCCAGCTTTGCCAATTTATCCACATAACTGAAGTCCTAATCCTCAGAACCATTGTTGTAAAAGTTTTCTACACACTTTCTAAAACCTTCATACTCTTCCTGTTAAGTGTTTTCTGAAGGTTCGTAACTTACTTGGTTTTTGTACTCTGTGCCCCTATGTAGAAAACGCACTGACACTAATATTTTTACTTAAAAAGCATAGGTTTACTGATATTTACAGAGGAAAACAATGTATAAGTAGATTAAGAAATTTTTTTGAGCTCCTGTACCACAAAGTTCCTCCCTGCACCATTGGTAGAAACCTAGACAGGCTACCTATTGGGTAGAACACAAAATGCAATGCATTACAAAAGAACAAGACATGGATGAATGTGATTTTATAACTTGCATCTCAGCCCTGATTGTTGTAGTTGTGGTTCACTCTTAAACCGCAAGGTTTTTTAAAGTTAAATAACTAATGCTGCAGCTCTTTAATGTGCAGTTTATATTAACCGGTACGAAAATTCTAACAATAGATGATCAACCTGAAACATGAGATGGAACTGTCTCTGCCGAAATGCATGATTGACAGCAGATCAGGACCCTATTGATAGTCCAGTTAGGTACTTTAGACATCACTGGCACTGCACACCCACTTGGTCCACTAGGAAGGAAAACTGTTTCCAGAGGGTTGCAAATGTCAGCAATGATCTGCCATGAAAGCAGGAGCCAGCTGAGACACTGGTGCTCACACATGTTGAGAGAACTATTCCTTTGCCTGGAGACCCTGCGCTCTGCCTCTGTTGCCCAGAGGTGCATGGCAGAGCGGCATGAACTGCTCCTATGCCGTGGTGAAGGCTGGCAGCAGGAAAGTGCAGCTGAAGATGAGTGAAGTTCAAGACAGGTGAAGTGACAGCCAAGAAGTTGGCAATCACCTGTCAAGCTGTGAAAACACTCTTTGAGAAAGGGTGCGGTGAACGGCAGCCTCTCACCTGGCCATGGCTGAAGCTCTTCAGTTTCACAGATTAAAATCTTCCTCCTGTTAATATCATTGATGAAATACTCACTCTCTCCCACTGTGCTCTTGCCTCAGTGACCCTGGTGAGTTGCCAACAGCTCAGGAAATAGATCCCCTGGCTGTTAAAGCCAGAATACTTGGTTAGTTTACTGTAGTACTTAATTGCTTATTCGAATATTTAAATGGCTTGCCCGGCAGCTGCAGAGAGTTCCACGTTCGCCTTCAAAACAACCTGGGGGAAACCCAGAAGTGAACGAGATGATGTTGGAATTCCTGACTCATTGTCACTTTTAAGGAATTTAATCCCTCACAAGAAACCAAACCTACCTCAATTTAATAATAAAGATGCACTCTGTTTTTCTCTCTTCACAGATGCTACTTAAATTGCTGAATATTTCCAGCATTTTCTATCTTTACGAGTGTTTGACCTACATCTTGGAATTTTGATCCTTTTTTTATTCAGGAAAAACACCATTATGGCCATTCTCTGCTTGCTATACATAGAAAATAGAAGCAGGAGTAGACCATTCAGCCCTTCGAGCCTCTGCACCATTCATTATGATCACGGCTGATCATCTAATTCAATACCCTGATCCCACCTTCTGCCCATATCCCTTGATCCCTCCTTCTGCCCATATCCCTTGATCCCTGCAGCCCCAAGAGCTATATCTAATTCCTCCTTGAAATCACACAATGTTTTGGCCTCAACTTCTTTATGTGGTAGTAAATTTTACAGTTTCACCACTCTCTGGGTGAAGAAATTTCTCCTCACTCCAGTCCGAAAAGATTTACCCCTTATCCTCAAACTATGAAACCTAGTTTTGACTCCCCCACCAACGGAAACATTCTTTCTGAATCTACCCTGTCTAATCCTGTTTGAATTTTCTAAGCTTATAAGAGATCCTGTCTCACTCTTCCAAACTCCAATGTATCTAATCCTAACCGACTTAGTCGGTTCTCATATGTCAGTCCCGCCATCACAGGAATCAGTCTGGTAAACATTTGCTGCACTCGCTCCATAGTAAGAACATCCTTCCTCAGGTAAAGACACCAAAACTGCACACAATACTCCAGGTGTGGCATCACCAACGCCCTATACAATTGCAGAAAAGCATGGCAGCACGGAGCACAGTGGTTAGCACTGCTGCCACATAGCGTCAGGGACCCGGATTCAATTCCAGCCTGTACGGAGTTTGCACTGTCTCCCTGTGACTGCGTGGGTTCCCTCCAGGTACTCCATTTCCTCCCACAGTCCAAAGATGTACAGGTTAGGTGGATTGGCCATGCTAAATTGTCCCTTAGTATTCAAAAGTTAGGTGGAGTTACGGGGATAGGGTGGGGGCATGGGCCAAGATAGGGTGCTCTTTCAGAGCATTTGTGCAGGCTCAATGGGCCGATTGGCCTCCTTCTGCACGGTAGGGATTCTACGGTCCCTAACCCTTTATTCTCTCTATGAAGGCCAACATGCCCATTTGCCTTCTTTACTGCCTGCTATGCCTCTGCGTTTCCTTTCAATGACTAATGCATGAGGACACAAGGACTCGCTGAGTATCCACCTCTTTCAATTTACACCCATTCAAATAATAACGTCTTCCTATTTTTGTTATCCAAGTGGATAACCTCACATTTATCCACATTACACTGCACCTGCCATACGTATACCCACTCAGTCAGCCTGTCCAAATCACACTGAAGCATGTCTGTGTCCCCCTCACAGCTCACCCTCCCACCCAACACTGTATCATCTGCACATTTGGAGATAATAATTTAGTTCCCTCATCCAAATCATTAATATATTATGTGAACAGTGGGATCCTAGTATAGATCCATATGGTAACCCACTAATCACTGCCTGCCAACCGGAAAAGGACCCATTTATTCCACCTCTTTGCTTCCTATCTGCTAACCAGCTTTCTATTCATCTCATGACACCACCCAAAATCCGATGCGCATTAAGTTTACATATTAATTTGTCATGTGAGACCTTGTCAAAAGCCTTTTGAAAGTCAAACCTCATTTACCAGTTCTTCCTGGTCAATTCTACTAGTTCCATCTTCAAAGAATTCCACTAGATTTGTCAAGCATGATTTCCCTTTCATAAATCCATGCTGGCTTTGTCTGATTATACCACTGCTTTCCAAATGCTGTACTATGAAATCCTTGATAACGGACTTGTGCAACGTCCCTAATACTGACGTGAGGCTCACTGGTCCATAGTTCCCTGTTTTGTCTCTACATGGCTTTTTGAATAGCGGGGTTACATTCGCTACCCTCCAATCTGTAGGAACCATTCCAGAGTCTGAAAGATTTTGGAAAATGAACACCAATAGATCTACTATTTATAGGGCCACCTCCTTAAATATTCTGATGTGGAGATGCCGGCGTTGGACTGGGGTGAGCACAGTATGAAGTCTTACAACACCAGGTTAAAGTCCAACAGGTTTGTTTCGATGTCACTAGCTTTCGGAGCGCTGCTCCTTCCTCAGGTGAATCACCTGAGGAAGGAGCAGCGCTCCGAAAGCTAGTGACATCAAAACAAACCTGTTGGACTTTAACCTGGTGTTGTAAGACTTCGTACTGTAAATATTCTGAGATGAAGATTATCAGGCCCTGGAGATTTATCTGCCTTCAATCCCATTAATTTCCCCAAAACAATTTCTCTACAAATACTGATTCCTTCAGCTCCTCACTAAAACTTGTGTTTCTCAGAACTTCCGGTACATTATTCATGTCTTCCTTTGTAAATACAGAAGCAAAGTTCAAATTTAGTTCCTGTCATTTCTTTGCCCCTATTATAAATTCCTCCGTTTCTGACTGTAAGGGGCCTACATTAGTTTTCATTAATCTTTTTCTCTTTGCATACCTATAGAAACTTGTACACTCAGTTTCTATGTTCCCCGCTAGCTTACTTTCAAATTGTATTTTCCCCTTCTTAGTCAATCCCTTGGTCTGTCTTTGCTGAATTTTAAACTGTTCCCAATCCTCAGGTCTATTGCTTTTTCTTGCTAATTTGTATTCTTTTCCTTTGAATCTAATGCCATCTCTAATTTTCCTTGTAAGCCATGGTTTGGCCACAGTTCCCTTTCTACCCTTGCGCCAAACAGGAATAAGCAACTTTTGGAGTTCAGCTATTTGTTCCTTTAATGCCTGCCATTGCCTGCTAGCTGTCCTTCCTTTCAGTAATGATTCTCAATCCATCATAGTCAACTCATGCCTCATACTATCACAGTTGCCTTTATTGAGATTTAGGACCCTCGTCTCAGAATCAACAACTTCACTATACACCTTGATAAAGAATTCTATCATATTATGGTCACTTATCGCCAACAGTTCCCTCATAACTAGATTGGCAACGAATCCTTTCTCACTGCACAATACCCAGCCTAAGATGGCCTGTTCTCTTGTTGGTTCCTCAACGCATTGGTCCAGAAAACTATCCCGTATACATTGCAGAAATCCTCCTCTATTGTACTGTGACTAATTTGGCTCACCCAATCTATATGCAGATTCAATGGGTGGCAGGGTGGTGCAGTGGTTAACACTGCTGCCTCACAGAGCTGAGGACACGGGTTCGATTCCGGCCCCAGGTCACTGTGGTGTTTGCACATTCTCCCCATATTTGCATGGGTCTCATCCCCACAACCCAAAGATGTGCAAGGTAGGTGGATTGGCCACGCTAAATTGCTCCTTAATTGGAAAAAAGAATTGTGTACTCTCAGTTTATTTTTTTTTAATTAAAAAAAATATATATGCAGATTCACGTCGCCCATAATCATAAATGTTCCTTTATCACATGCATCACTGATTTCCTGTCTAATGCTATTCCCAACTACCACTACATTTGCTGGTCTGTATAACACCCCTACAAATAACACCCCTACAAATGCTTTTTGCCCCTTGGTGTTTCTTAACTTGGCCCATACAAATCCCACATCGTCTGTGCTAATATTTTTCCTCAATATTGTATCAATATCTTCTTCAATCAACAATGGAACTCCATCACCTTTTCCTTTCTTTCTTCCTTCCTAAAAACTGAGAAGCCATCAATGTTTATTCCCATCCTTAACCACCTTGGAGCCATGTCTCCACAGTCCCAACGATAGAGCTAATACCCCTTTACATCTATCTGCGTAACTAATTCATCCATTTTATCTCAAATGCTCCAAGCGTTCAGGTACAAAACCTTAAGGCTAGTTGTTTTAACATTCTTTGTTCCGTCCTTACTATTTTTTACTATGTCCTTATCTGATACTGGCCCTTGATTTCTCTGCCTATCACTTTCCCCATTCTCCTTGCGGTATTATTCTCTTGTTCTTGATTCCTCATGCTCTGAATTCTCACGTAAGTTCCCATGCCCATGCTATATTAGTTTAATCTCTCCCCAATCGCTCCTCCCCTGTGCAGCAGTGCCAATCATAGTACTATGAATTTGGCTGCCGCTGTTATCCCCTGAGAGGCCATTCCTCTCGACAATATCCAAAACGATATATCTGTTCTGCAGGTGAATAGCCACAGAGATTCCTGCACTGCCTGCCTCGTCCTCTTGTTTTGCCTGCTGATCACCCATTCCCTTCCTGCCTGTGGAGTCTGAACCTGCGGTGTGACCACCTTTATACATGCAATCCACAAGACTCTCCACCTCTCGGCTGCTCCACAGTGCCCCCAGACCCCGCTCCAGCTCTGAAAATCGGACTTTCAGGAGCTGCAGATTGAGACACATCCTGCACACATGCTGGTCCTGGGAATGGAAGCGTTCCTGGTCTCCCATGTGGAGCAAGATATGTAGGAGCATCTCAGTTTAGAATATTTTATCGTTCACGTACAGGAATCATCTCTAAGGTTTGCCCTTGAAGTAAATATAAGACATAATCCATGAGCTATTCGCTGTCTCATGCTGTGTAAAAGTCCGGATGTAATGGAGGGAGGGGAGGGGGGGAAGACTTGGTGTTCAGTAGTCTATTATTTACAAGTGCTGAAAATAAGAATACATCTGTAACACATCTCCCCATAGTCTTGCAGTTTGTTTCCTTCTTCACTTGCACTGCTGATTCCACAGCAATGGAAATTTTCCATTGAACAAGGCACAACTGGGAGTGTTGAGAAAACAATAACCTTATCAAAGGGTTACGATGGCATCATAAAGTGTTATTACAGGGTCGTTACACAATTGCATCCGTACAACAAAATTAATGATTGTGACGTTACTGAAAGGGTATTAGCTCAAGTCCAGTGTATGAACGCTTGATGTTTAATTACAGTTTCTTAAATAATTGATTTATTGTTGCACGGCAAGGGGCTACTCTGCTCAGTGTCAATTCTATGGCTGAGAAAAGCCAGGTTAGGAAATTGTTCACTAATACAACAGCAAAACACAAGCAATCTGAAATAAAGGCAGGATAGGAAGGTTTTTTTTTTAACCTCCTTACTTCCCACTAACCAGGACATCAGGGATTCCTCCCAAGTAACATAACAATTTACTTGTCCTTATTTCAATTGAGTATAGTGTATTCACTGCTCACAGTGCTGTCTTCTCTACATTGGGGAGACCAAATGCAGACTGGGTCACTGCCCTGGCAGAATACCTCCCTTTTAGTCCACAAGCTTGAGTCTGAACTTCTCATCATCTGTCATTTTAATTATTCACCCACTTCTGCTGTGACCTTTCTGTCCCCTGCATTGCTATACACTGTCCCAATGAAGCTCAATGTAAGCTTGAGGAACAGCAGCTCATGTTTCAATTAGGCAAACTTACAGACTCAGCATTGAATTCAATAATTCCAGATCATAACTTCAGCCCCCATTTTTTTATGGCACTGGTAGTGATGATTGTGATTCCCAGTTACTTCTCCTCCAGACCCATCTTTGGTTTCTTTTCTTATACAGCTACCATCTTTGTTGCCTTGCGTAACTTTAATTACGTAATCCTGTGTGCCTTGGATCCTATCACAGGTGTTCTCTTTCGTTCTTTCTGCACGTCCCCATTTTCTGCCTCTGCCCCTGCTTAAAACTGGTTGCTCCTCTGACCTCTTCCAATTTGGGTGAAAGTTCTTCAAAACTGGAACATTAACTTTGCTTCTCTCGCCAATAAATGCTGCCTGACCTGTTGAGTTATTCCAGCTGTTCTTGCGACAGGAAATTGTTCAATGGTTAAGGAATAATATGGACAATGAATCTGTTTGTTTTATATGTTATATAAACAAAAACAAAATACATGTGTATTTATTACTACTTTTGTTGAAATAATCAAAATAATTGAAATTAAATAATTTAGTTAAGTGCATTCTTATTTTGCAATTTCACAGTTCTCGATACTTTATGTCATGCAATTTTATTAAAGCTTTTTTCCTTGTCTGATGAAACTGCCCTAATGTCTGTCCACATCTACAAACTATAAACATTCACTGATTTTGACCTGTTGACACCACAGCTCAGAATGAATCCTAAGATTAACAGTCGCTTTTAAAAAATACACGTTCCCCCAAAAAGAAAATACAACTCAAAAACAGTAAATTATATAGATGAATATGGGGCAGAATTTTTAGGCCTTGGTGGGCAGGCATGGAAATCCATGCTGACGGCTGGCTTGCCAGTTTCCTGGTTCCATCCAGCATGCAAGCCCTTTTCCTGGAAGCAGATTAAGGGCCTGTTAAGACCTGTTGATGACGACCAACTGGAATTTTACAGTCAAGCTCCACACCCCTGAAAGACATCGGGGAGCAAGACAACTACCTGCGGGCAAGGAGCCAGAATTCCAGGCAGGCTGAGAAACACCCCTTACCATTCTGGCTTCTAATGCAGCCACAGGCTGCTTCACCACAAAAATGGTGACCTAGTTGCTGAGGGCTTATATTATTTCAAGTTTAAAAGCATTGGAGAGTGGGCACCTCTACCTTACGGTGCCCTCTCCCTCACTAATGCAAAGACATTTTGTTGCTGCTTCTGAACTGGAAGGCCTCCTAGGGACCCGCCAACTTTGAGAGCCCTCCTGTCATCAATAATTGGATGGCGAGCCTGCCCTCTGGTCACAAATAGGCCAATTCAGGGAAAATCACAAATCACAAATCAGTCACTCTTTTCCACACAGTGTGAGTGTCAGACCCCCCATTTAAACCTGACAATCGGGTCCAGAAACCCTCAGGGGAAATCCTGCCCATGGTGTCTGAATACATTGTCAAAGAGTGGAAACAAATTAAATTGTGATCTCACTGACCATGATGCTGTACAAACACTTCCAATTATTATAATTTCCTTATTATACCGTTGCAATATAAATGTTGAATATATTGTCGGAAACAAAGAGGATACCTTTTAACATAGACAGGGGTACAAACGAGATAGCATTGGATTGACTCCTGGTTACACCGGTCTGATTTTCATAGAAGTTAGCACTGCTGCCTCACAGCGCCAGGGTGTCAGATTCAATTCTGGTGTCGGGTGACTGCTGTGTGGAGTTTGCACTTTCTCCCTCTGTCTGCGTGAGTTTCATCTGGGTGCCCCGGTTTCCTGCCACAGTCCAAAGATGTGCAGGTTAGGGGGATTGGCCATGCTAACATTACCTAAAAAAGGTTAGATGGGGTTAGGGGGTTAGGGGGATAGAGGCGAGGGATAGGGCCGAGGTAGGATGTTTTATCGGAGCAAGGGCTGATGCAGCCTCAATGCGCCGAATGGCCTCCTTCTGCACTGTAGCGATTCTATGATTCTAAGTCAGTAGCCTCATCACGCCCAACTTGGTATCCGGATGAGGCCGTTGAATCTCACATGAGATTCACGCCTTAACTGAGAATCACGGGGTTCGAAACGTCTCACAAGATTCAATAGAATCTTGCGACGTGTCGTGTTTTGGATCTCGCACTCGCTGGGCGAGATCCTGGCAGTCATATTTTAATGAGTCATTCGGCTCATTTAAATATGTACTTGCCTAATTCACCCTGGACCGGGATTCACTGGCTTTACCAGCGAGGCCTCAACTGGGTGTCATTTGGTAGAGGTTCACAAAGTCATGAACCAATTGTGATGGCAGCTCTAAGGGTCTCGCTGGGGAGTTGAGGCCCCTGGGTGGTCAGGCTTGGGGCAGGGTGGCATTATGGCATTCCTTAACGCCTTGAAACTGCCAGTCTGGCACCTAGGCACTGCCAGTCTGGCACTGCTTGGGTAGCAGTCAGACTGGTGGGGCACTGCCAGGCTGACTGTGCCAAGGTGCCCATGTTGCCTGTAGCAGGAGTTGGGCCTGGGTGTCCTTTCACATAAGAGATGAGGTGAGGGGGTCTCAAGAAGTGTAGATCAGGCGAGTTGTGTGAAGTGAGGGGCTCCGGAGGTGAAATTGGGGATATTGAGGGGGTTGGGTTGAATGATCGGGCCTGCCTTTAAATATGGTGCTACGATCCACGAGCAGACTTAGAGTGGCCTCAACGGGGAGTTCCTCACCAAGGCCAAAATAAACGGCAAAGTGCCTTTGAATAGCGCGGTCTTTCCCGGCGCTGCAGCCACCGAGAAACACCCCAATAAATGTGCCATTCAGCAGACTTTAACTTATGTCCGCTGAATCATGCCCATAGAGTATGGAAAGGGGCCCTTTGGCTCATCACACCTGTGCCGGCCAAGTACCTATTTACTAGATCCCATTTTCTGCACTTGGCCCCTGTATCGTACTCATTTAAACATTTCTTAAATATTGTGAGGGCTGCTGCCTTTCAGGCAGTGAGTCCTAGATTCCAACCACCCTCTGGGTGAAAAAGGTTTTCCTCACAGCCCCTCTAAATCTCCTGTTCCTTACATTATATCCATGCTGCCTGATTATTTACCCCTCCGCTAAGGGGCAAACTTCCTTCCTTTCCACCCCATCTATCCAGACATAATTTTACACACCTGAATCATGTCTCCCTTCAGCCTTCTATGCTTCAAAGAAAACAACCCCAGCCTATCCAGTCTCTTTTGATAGCTGAAATGCCCCAGCCCAGGCAACATCCCAGTGGGTTGCCTCTACACCCTCTCTTGTGTAATCACATCCTTCCGAACATGTGGCGACCAGAACTGCACACTGTATCTAGCTGTGACCTAACCAGCATTTTATACAGCTCCATCATAACTTCCCAGCTCTTATATTTTATGCCTCGACTAATAAAGGCATTTCAAATGGGCAGACCAATCTAATTTTGTCAGTTTTACACCCCCATTAGGTGAAAGTCACTATTGCCAATAGGCAAGTGACTGTAAGGTAGTCCACTTATTTCACACTTTGGGCAGAATCTTTGCATTTGTGGCAAGTGGAGAGCTCACCACCTTTCCACCTCCATTCATATTAATGCCATGGACTGCCTTCCCACCTTAATAACAATTGAAACCCTTAAATGGTCAATTAATGCCCACTTAAGGGCCTCATCCTGCCAGTTCTGTGATTAACCCAATGAGAGGCAGGGGACTCGCCAGGCGTGAATATGACAAGCAAATATTGCACCGCGAAGAACTTTTGTTGAAAGGAACTCAGCACCTAATCTAAGGACCAGGCTGAAAGCTATTCCCCTACACTTGCTGCTGAACCCCACCTCGGAGACCTCCATACCTCAAAGTCTGGCCATCTCTCTGTTGTACCTGGGTCCTTCCTCAATCTGAGGCCTCAGATGGATGTTGTACCAGCAACAGCCTCCATCTTTCCAATGGCACTGCTGAGTACAGTCTTGCTGGTGCAAAGTCCACCCTTGGGGTCCTTGATCTCATAGAAAGGCCTGTTGCTGGTCGTTCAGTACCTGAATAGCACAGGATGCAATGTGCCTGCCCCAGAAAAGGTGACATGTGAGTCTCGCTAATGGCTTTGTGAGCAACATGATTCTTAGGGCTAGATGAGTGGAGGTGATGGGTGTCTCAGCCATCGACCGGAAATTCACACTGCCTCTTTTCGGGTCTACCAAACTAAGTGCTAATCAAGCACTTGACAGATCAGCAGTCGACCTTCCTCACTCTGGGGTCAGGTGTGCTGCCTGTAAAGAACTGCTGCCCAATCAGAGAGGCCAGATGCTCTTCTGTACTCAGCAACACTACCGCGGAGCTGCCAGTGCTATACTCACCCAAGGCATCAGAGCAAGGATGATGTCAGGTAAAAGTGAGTGATGGTCAGACGAGGGTTGTACAATGGGTGCCGTTGGGAAGAATGGGTGGGAGAGCAAGGAGGTGGCTTTCAGCGAGTCTCCCTTTACTTAATGTTGGGTCTCTCAGTCAGGAAGTGAATGCCTCAATTAATAACTTCAAAAATGAAATTGACAGATATTTGGAAGATATCAATATGGAAGCAAGGCAGGCAAATGGAGTAGAGAGCTAGATCAGTCATGATCCAATTGAATATTGGAATATGTTCGAGGGGCTGAGTAGCCGGGGTGGCACTGGTTAGTACTGCTGCCTCACAGTTCCAAGGTCCCAGGTTCAATTCCGGCCTCGGGTGACTGTTTGTGTGGAGTTTGCACTTTCTCTCCGTGTCTGTGTGGGTTTCCTCCGGGTGTTCTGGTTTCCTCCCACTGTCCAAAGATGTGCATGTTAGGTGGATTTAGGACATGCTAAAGTGGTCAAAGGGGTAGGTGGTGTTACTGGGTTACGGGGATAGGGTGGAGGCGTGGGCTTAAGTAGGGTGCTCTTTCCAAGGGCCGGTGCCGACTTGATGGGCCGAATGGCCTCCTTCTGCACTGTAAATTCTATGATTATATGGCCTGATGAATTACTTAGCACAAAACTGCTTAGAGTTTGGCCATGAATTTAAATGCACAGGGTTCATTGTTTAATCTTGTTTCAGTCTGCAGTATTTTTGGTAACTATGAGACTCCATGATCATCTGAGCTAGCTGTATGTCCCAGGGGTGAAAGGGCAATGTTCCAACTCAATTAGCCACCTACTTTGTTGGCAAGACAATATTTAAATGGCAACTTTTGTGTAACCTTATCAAACGCCTGTAAATCTTTATCGCCTTCTGTTGAAAGACCAGATTAATATACTCAACAAGCTTGACATAGTGAAACTTTAATGAAGATACTGTGCCAGAGATCTGACTTGTTGCAGGTATCAAGTAAGGATTCAGGAAATAAACACCTAAAAAGAAATGCATTATAGATGTTACCAACTTGAAGCACAGCACTCTCCATACTCTCAATGGGTTGAAATATGAACCGTATCAGGCATTCCTTCAGAAACTATATTATAAATCTCAGATATGGCCTCTCATTTTTTCTAACAAACAATTTCTTCAGTCTGTTCAGTAAAATGCATAAATTGTCCGTATAAAGGAAGAAAAAAAATAAAATTGACACTTGCGTTTCCACTGCCTTCCCCAAAAATACATTTAAAATTTGCATGTTTTTTCCTGTTCAACTTGGAAATGTCTGAGCAATTCTTTGGGATGGGGGAGAAGGAGAATGCTAGCAATTCTTGGGGGAGGGTGGAGTGGAACCTGCCACTATTAAAGTATACCCCATTATGACAAAAATCCATTGAACAATGTCAGCACAACAGAATATTCTGTTTAAAAAGTCCAGGACATTTGCTGCATCTTCATCAGAATATATACAATAATATTGAGCAGGATTCTCTGGTTCTCCAGCCGCGTGTTTCTTGGTGGCACGCTGTTCGCTGGCAGTGGGATTGTCAATGTGATTTCCCATTGTAACCACCCGACACTGCCAGGAATCCCGCGGTCGGGGGTGCGCTGCTGGCGGGAAAAGTGAATTGCAACGACCGGAGAATTCCGGCCCCTAAATTGATACCGTCCAGGGTACATTCTCTCCAGTTCTCTTCAAATATATACAGCGGAATAGGTCTGGCTAATTAATGTCCGACCTATTAATTAAAATGTCGGCTATTGGAAACTATTTGTTTGTTGTAACAAGATTAAGATTTGTCAAACTACAGCTCAACCTTGTATGCAGTGAAAAGTGCATGAATTGTCGACTGAGAGCAGATAGAATTGTTTAAATACAGACTTATTTGTAAGATAGTTTTTTTTCCACTTCTAAAAAATTTGCTCCAACTCACCCTCTTGGCAAACACGGCAACCATGCAACCTGCTCCTGCTTTCGCTGCTACAGGTGGAACATCATTATTATGCACAAAATTATGACATGACAAAATAGAAATCTCTCCCCAGTGGAACATCTTGCCCTTCTGCTTGGTTTTATCCTGACACAACACTAGAACGTTGTACAAACTCACTCAATGTGCATTGAAGCAGCAGCGTACTGTATCAACCCTTTTGCTTTCTCAGAATAAAACGTGTTCCATCTTTTTCCTCAAGTCAAAGCATTCAAAGAGCTGTAACTTTTGTTGTTCTTTCGTCTATGTTTTCCAGTCAGGAAACACACTCAAAAAAGACTTAACATTTCTTATTTTTCCAATGTTATGAAACATATTTCATTAAGACTCCAACTATTCTAACATTACTGGGCACAGTGTGCCTAACGGGGCTTCAGTAACAGATTCTGCCACTACCACAGGCTCATCTGAAGCTGACAAGATAATCTACTTGTCAGTTCTCAAGCACTTTGAGTAGCAGAGCAAGCTGTCAATGAAGAGTCCTGACAGTTTGGCAGGTGTTCAGGGTTAGGGGTTATTCTGGTCATAGCCTACTTAATATATTCTAAAATGATGTATTATACATTACACAATTCACAAAGTAACGTTTGCCACTGGATACATGACATTTCTTAAATAGAGGATTCTTAAGTAGTCTGGTAGGAATGGTAAAAACATAGTACTCCAAGTTCAAATCAATGTAAAATCTGTTTAATCGAATAATCTACTATACATTCAAAATGTATCAATATTAGTTTTATTCAATTCAATAATGCAGTTGCAACCTTGTAATGCTGGGTATGTGTGAAAAAATATTGCTCTGCATTAGGAATCATTTGTTTGTTAAGTACAATCAAAATGAAATAATGCACTGACACATTGTTTAAAGAAGATAATAAATATTCTTCTAATAAAATGTCAAAAGTGTCCTTTCTTTTTTTTTAATCACTTATTGTCACGAGTAGGCTTCAATGAAGTTACTGTGAAAAGCCCCTAGTGCCCCTTTGTGATAACCTTCAAAACAATTAAAGTGCCACAATACAGTGAAAAAATAATATCAAGTACTCAAAACAGATATAGGAAAGAACACACTGCAGTTCAATGTCAATTAACCATCCATAGACATCGACACTTATTTGGCACGGTGAAGATTAGTGTTCTATATCTTATGTATTGGGAGCTCATACCAATGGTTCATTCTCCACAGTTTGAAAATTCAATGTGATGCTGAATGTATCGATGACGATACCTCCTCAGCTCAAAGGTACTGGGACTAATTTTGAGTAATTGTGTAAAATGGGCGATAATGAATCAGTCATCCTATTTTATTTCTTCATTTGCATAAAGGTCAATGGAAATAAAATTGGGAGAGATGTTGATTCACAATCACCCATTTTACTTTCCAAGGCAAAGGGCGCGATCTAATGGCCATGCTGCTCCCAGTTTGCTCCCAGGATCTATCCGGCTCACAACGCCTCGCGAGATTCACCGCTCTCCCGCGAGACGTTGCATTGTGAATCCCGCCCACAATGGGTGGGATCACATTTTAGCAAATCTGCATATCAGAGCGATGCAGTAAGCCTTACTCTGATGTGCAGATTCTCAAAGTACCTGAGGGCTTTGGGATTCAATCCCTTCGCCTCAAGAGACCTTGGGCGGGATTCTCCAACCCCCCACCGGGTCGGAGAATCGCCGGGGGTTGGTGTGAATCCCGCCCACGCCGGCCGCCGAATTCTCCAGCCCCCCAAAAATCCCCCCGACGTGAATCGCGTCACCCACCTCGGAGAATGGTGAGGACTGGCGCGACGCAATGGGCCCCGGGGCTGCCTGAATTCTCTCAATGGGCCGAGCGGCCGCCAGTTTTAGGCCGGTCCCGCCGGTGTAAATTAAGGTAGGTACTTACCGGCAGGACCCGGCTCCGCGGGCGGCCTCGGGGGGATCTGGCCCGCGGGCGAGCCTGTGCCGTGGGGTCACTCTATTCCTTCGCGTCGGCCGCTGTAACAATCCGCGATGGCCGACGCATAGATGAACCCCCCTGCTCATGCGCTGGGATGACGCCAGCACATGCTGGTGCTCCTGCACATGCGCCAACTCGCGCCGGCCGGCGGAGGCCCTTCGGCGCCGGTTGGTGTGGCGCCAATCCCATTCCGCGCCAGCCGGCGCGGCGCAAACCACTTTGGCGCTGGCCTAGCCGCCGGAGTGGTACACGCCACTCCTCCACGCCATAGTTGCCCGCCCCGCCAGTTTTCAAAGAATCCCGCCCCTTGAGTGAGCGCCGTTCAGCACTAGTTCCCTCAAACGGGGCCAGATGGAATAGTACTTGTGGGGGTCTTCCAGGAGATTGGAAATCCACAGCTGCATGACCTTTGGGCAGGGCGGTGCCCTGGCACTGCTGGTGCCACCTAGGTGCCAACCTTGCACTGCCAAGGTGCACAGGTGGCACTGCAAGGTCGGGGATTGTTTTGGGGGCCTCGGCATTTTAAATGGTGTCCCGATCTCTTGCTACAATGTACACTGTACAAAATGGGGCTATGTGTGGCCTCAGCCGCACGTTCCCCGTTCAGGCCCCTTATTCAACCGGAGTCGTGTTAAATAGCCATGTGTTTCTCGGCACTGTGAGTGCCGGGAAACACGTGGCTAAATGCACACATTAGGGAACTTTTTGGAGAATCGTGCCCAAAGTTAAAAATACCACACAATGAGCATTGTGTAAACCACATAAGTGTAAACCAAATATCAAACCAAGATCTTCCTAGTCAGCCTTGCTCAGTACCACGGCTGGGATTCTCCCTTCTGGGGACCAAGGCCCCCCTAGCCGGCGTAATCTCGCGCATGGGCGGAACCGCCAGAGTGGTTCCGCACATGCACAGACCGGCCTGCGTATTTTGGCGCATGCGCGGTGGTTCTCTTCTCCACGCCGGCCATGGCAGAGCCCTACAGGGGTCCGGCGTGGAAGAAAGAAGTGCCCCCACGGAACAGGCCCGCCCACAGATCGGTGGGCCCCAATTGCGGGCCAGGCCACCGTGGGGGCCCCCCCCCAGGGGTCGGATCCCCCCGCGCTCCCCTAAGGACCTGCCCCGCTGACTTACCTGCCAGGTCCCGCCGGTACATGAGTTGAGTGATTCACTGCGGCAGGACTGGCTAAAAACAGACGGCCGCTCGGCCCATCGGGGTCCGGAGAAATCGTGTGATTTATGATGCTCGGAACGCCCCGCAAGATTTAACAAGATCCCTGAAAGTTGCCACCCAGGTTGATAGGGTTGTGAAGAAGGCCTATGGAGTGTTGGCCTTTATTGGTAGAGGGATTGAGTTCCGGAGTCATGAGGTCATGTTGCAGCTGTACAAAACTCTGGTACGGCCGCATTTGGAGTATTGCATACAGTTCTGGTCACCTCAGAATAGGAAGGACGTGGAAGCTTTGGAGCGGGTGCAGAGGAGATTTACCAGGATGTTGCCTGGTATGGAGGGAAAATCTTATGAGGAAAGGCTGATGGACTTGAGGTTGTTTTCGTTCGAGAGAAGAAGGTTAAGAGGAGACTTAATAGAGGCATACAAAATGATCAGGGGGTTAGATAGGGTGGACAGTGAGAGCCTTCTCCCACGGATGAAAATGGCTAGCACGAGGGGACATAGCCTTAAACTGAGGGGTAATAGATATAGGACAGAGGTCAGAGGTAGGTTCTTTATGCAAAGAGTAGTGAGGCCGTGGAATGCCCTACCTGCAACAGTAGTGAACTCGCCAACATTGAGGGCATTTAAAAGTGTATTGGATAAGCATGTGGATGCTAATGGCATAGTGTAGGATAGATGGCTTTTGTTTTTTGACTTCACATGTCGGTGCAACATCGTGGGCCGAAGGGCCTGTACTGCGCTGTATCGTTCTATGTTCTATCTATATGTTCTATCTCGCTAGAGGGCGCGATCTGGATCTTGCCCAGCAATACATTTTAAATGAGCCATTAGGCACCTGGAAACTAATGCCCTCCCCAGCGAGGCCTGGATTAGATGCCATTTAGCACCGGTCCACACAAACTTGGACCAGGCGTAATGGCACCCTGGGGGGTATCCCAGGCCATTGGAGGCCCCTGGGTGGTGGTGTAGGGGCCCTGAAGCCCACTTAGAGATTGGGGCACCCTTCCAAAATGGTGGCCAGATCTCTTAAGCGAGTTCAGCTCCTCATTGCTGAAAACATTTCTAAGTGACGGCAAGACCGGGGCGAAACTCCCCAAGGCCCCAAAAAATGACTAAATGTGGGTGAATACCGATGTGGATCTCACCAAAAAAAGCCGATGACCAACACCCCACCAAACTTGCCCAAAATGACACTAAAAAGTGTTTTGGTTAAATCGCTCCCTCCATTTCTGATCTCAATCACTAACTAGCAGAGAATGGTTTTGATCCATCGACCTCTGGGTTATGGGCCCAGCACGCTTCCGCTGCGCCACTCTGCTCCCCTCTGATCCCAGTGAAGCAAATAAACAGAAACTGAGTGGATGCGAGGCATGTCCGACAGGAATAAAAAATTAGATGTTTTGGACATTGGTAATTCATCTGTACACTGGGTTGGAAAAATGCTGCAGAATGTTGCAAGGAAGGTTAAAAAAAGGATGATTTTAAACGTTATACAGATGCATTTATAGTAATGATCTTATATTCATAAAACGTTCCATCATCAATGAGGAGGCACAAGTGATTTTGATTTTTCACTGGATTTTACCAGCTGCAGGAACCTCGCCAGCACAGCCACCTACCAACCGGAGACAGGCAGCCAATTAAATAGATTAATTGCCCAATTAAGCACCATTACATACCCTGCCAGAATTTTACTAGTGGTGGGAGCACCCACTGTCACCTGGGGAGAACACCAAGTAACCCTGGTGCCTTATCTGTGGGTTCCTGGTATGTGAGAGTGATTGAGGAAGATTCCTTTATGGTCACAACCCCTTCCCCCTCCACCCCCCACCCCCAGCCACATGAGAGTCCCTGATGACAACAACTCTCTCTGAGGCAACAATGTCACCGCTGGAGGATGCATCCCTTGGTCTTCGGGGCTTGCCTGGCTGGCCCAAATGCAATACATTAAGTCACTTGCATTGCATTTGAAGGCACTTCATCATGGAGACACGCCCCTCTTCCTGCAGCCTCAGAAACATCACCACAATTGGTGGCACCGCTGTGGTTGACCAGCTGCCATCCTTCTGCCTGTACCAGCAAAGGCCTTTTAATTGCACTGCCACCTGTACGATGTTGCCCAGGGTCCTGCCACCCACCCAGATTGCATCCGTTATGATTTTGGTGCCAGTGGTGGAACATCCTCCCTTTGGTGAAATTTGGGGCCATATAAACTCAGTTTCAGGATTCAATTGCATCCCCAAGAAGTGGAGAAGGTTGGGCACAGCTGGGTGAACCTATTCATGTGGTCATAACAAACATGTGGAACTGGTGCTGCCAGATCATGTGAACGAGTCAGTTGTGTAGTCAGCACCACCCATGTTATTCTGACTGCACATTTCTCTTGAACGAGAGTGCACTTTTACTACTGTGTGGGTCTCACTGATTGGCAAAACACCAATCGACTTGAGGGGAGGAGCAGCGAGAGACGGCCATCAACCTAAGATAGTCACCAAGAAATGAATTGAGGGTTCAGAAGAATCTTTACCCAGAAAATGGTAAGAATGTGAAACTCATAACCACAGGGAATACAGTAGTTGAGGCAAATATATATTTTAGTGGAAGCTGCAAAGCGTATGAAAGAGAAAGGAAAAGAGGGTTATGCTGACAGAGTTAGATGTGACCGGCAGCATGGGCTGGTTGGAACAAATGGCCTATTTCTATGCTGTATAATCTATTGGGTGTGATTCAGCCTTCAGGTTATGCCCGGTGCGATTCCGGGCGCAACATGTGAATCCCACGAGGGCCAAAAACCGGGCTTCACGTCGGGTACCAGACTGATCGCGAGTCACTGGACTAGCTTCCTTGGTGCAATCTGGGTCACACTCTCGCAGGATGTGATCCAGATAATGATATTTAAATGAGTCATTAGGCTCATTTAAATACCCGGTTGCCGCATTCACCCGGGAATCAACGGCCGCACCTGTGAGACCGCAACCAGGCACTGTTTAGCACTCGTTTCCACAAACATGGACCAGGTGGGGGGGGGGGGGGGGCATGCGGCACAGTGGTTAGCACTGGGACTGCAGCGCTGAGGACCCGGGTTCGAATGCCGGCCCTGGGTCACTGTCCATGTGGAGTTTGCCCAACTCCTCATGGCTGCGTGGGTTTCACCCCCACAACCCAAAAATGTGCAGTTTAAGTGGATTGGCCACACTAAATTTGCCCCTTAACTGGAAAAAAATAATAATTGGGTACTCTAAGTTTTTAAAAAAACATGGACCAGGTGTGATGGTACATCAGGGAGTCCTATAGGCCATCAGAGATCTTGAGGTGATCAGGGACAGGGCAGTGTAGTACCCCAGTGCTCCCCCTGGCATCCTGGGAGCTTGGCACTGCCAACCTGACACCTTGTCGGTGCCAATTGGGATCTGCCACGGTGCCCGGTTGGCACTGCCAGGGTGCCCAAGTGGCACTGCTGGTGTGCCAAGCTGGCAGTACCAAGGTGCCCTGGGGTTGGGGCCTGAGAGCCCATGCCCACGAAAGGAGGTATGAGGGGTGTTTGAGGACACAGAAAAAGCTTGGGGGTGAAGGGGGGGTGAAAGTGGAAGCAGGGGTCCTGGAAAGAGGGATGTAGAGATTCAAAATGGTGCCCCGATCTGTTAAGAGCCGGCTCTGCTGGTGGGTTCAGCTGCCCAGTGCAGGGAAACTGCTTAAGTGTGACCTTGATGGGGAGAAACTCCCCAAGGCCCCAAAAAACGGCAAAGTGCCATTGAATAGCGGGGTCAATCTAATCACTGCAGTCATTGAGACACACCCTGCCAAATGCGGCCTAAACTGGGCAGAAAAATGTCCAAGTGAATTGCGCCCATTATTACTAAATGTTAGGTAAGGTAAAGTCGCCATTGTCCAGATGACCATAGTCTACTTTGAGGGGGAGACTGGTGGTGATTTAACCTCAGGCATGGTGCAAGGTTGAGAAGGCAGGGCCTTCATGAATAACTTCAGCCGGAATTGAACCTGCACTGCTGGCCTCACTCTGCATAGATGTTTAACCAACTGAGCTAAACCGTCTCCATGTGAATATACGGCTGGCACAAAGTCAGCGAGGCTCAAATTAATAAATTACTGCAAGCACTTTAACCATAACCCTCCACTCACGTGCCATGTTGTCAATGGACATATGTGGTTAAAATGGGGGCCACAATATAACTCTTAGATTAAAATCCTATTCCATTGATGGCTTAAAGATTGCCTAAAATTTGATAGTGATCTTGCCATTAATCACAAGTGGAAAATAGATTTAAAAATAATGCCTTTGTCCGTTTGACTGAAACACATCTGCTTGGCTATTTTGTTGTTTATTAATTTCATGCAAACTTATGCAGAGTACAAAAGCTTTAATACCATCCAATTTCTGTCAATAAGCCTTACATTACAGAAGTGTTAATGCTGGGAAAATGGTTCTCACTTCATTAAAAAAAAGTTTTGAGTTTGGCATCGCAATCAGCATTTTCTGAGCTTGTTGCAGCTCTGCAATGCTCAGTGTTAGATTAATGGCTTTAGTCCAATGTTTGATGAGCAGCTCAGGTCCTCTGGGCAAAGATAACAAGTTAAAGGACTAATTTCAGCTTCTGTGACCTTTATTGTCTATATGTGTGCTTCATGGTTGTTTGTTGAGTATTAAGTCAGGTGTTGTCCTGGAAAACAAAATATGGTAATTGGCCTAAAATGTGACACTCATAGCCAATGATATTTAGTTTATGAACCAAGATTTAAAAAATTAGGACTAATGGACGTAACGCTAGCTGAATTCCCAGAAAGTAATAGGATGGCCAGTCATTCAAGAACATGAGAAGCCTGTTCACTTAGTGGTTATTAATTCATAAAAAACAGAGACTGGATTTCCCAGGGAAGCAGATTATTCAAGATACAGAGACAATGTGATCAAATTCAGTGATCAAAGTCTGCATTGCAGACATAACAAGTCTCCCTGACAGCGTTGCTAAACTTGGATTTGACAAATGTAATGTGCTTATTTCTCAGTTGACTTCTTTTGTGTCAATCATAAAGGCTGGGCTATTTCTATCAACAGTTGGGCGGTGTAATATTATCCAACAGTGCCACTTCATTTCCCAAGATATAAACTGAAGTGTTCATTAGCCAACTAAATCTATAAAAGTCACTTTATATCAAACTGCATGGCGCATGATATCGCAAAATATTTTCTTTATACTCCATTATGTTCAAATCTTTCATAACTCAAGAGTTCAGAGCCTGATCTTCATTTAAAGTTGATTTGTTAATTTTGCGTTTCAGGAAAGTTAATTTCACTTTTCACAAAAGCCATTATACAAAGAGTAAAAATCTGGCTATTGTGAGAATTTGATTTGCTTTGTAGGTCACAGATGGCAGGGCAGGGGTGGGGTGGGGGGGGGGTGGAGGGAGAGAAACCATATTACAACAATAAGTTATATTTATATAGTTCCATAAATGTAATAATACATTTACGGGAGAATGATGAAACAAAAGTTGACTTTGAATCAGCTGAGGAGATAATAGGACAGATGAGCAAAGCCTGATCAAAGAGGTGGGGATTCAAGGGCCAAAAAAAGGAGGAAAGGCAGGTAGCAAAGCAAAGAATGTTTTGTTTCTTGAAAAATATTTTATTGAGGCATTTAAGAATTTTAGGGAGGGAATTCCAGAGTTGACAGCCTTGGCAGGTACAGGGAAGCCTGACAACCAATGATGGCATCACTGCCATCATTAAAGGAGCACAGATTCCTCAAGGACAGGGGGCGGGGGGGGAGGGGGGGGGGGTTAAAACCAATAACAGAATTTTAAAAGTGAGGTGCTGCTTAACCAGGAGCCAATGTTGTCAGCAAGCACGGGGTGACAGGTGAGCAGGATTTGGTGTAAGTTCGGACCCAGGCTGGAGGGTTTCAGATGTCTTCAAGTTTATGGAGGATGGACTGGCAGAAGCTGATCAGTAATAATAATAATCTTTATTAGTGTCACAAGTAGGCTTACATTAACACCGCAATGAAAATCCTCCAGGCGCCACACCCCGGCGTCTATTCGGGTACACTGAGAGAGAATCCAGAATGTCCAATTCATCTAACGAGCACGTCTTTCAGGACTTGTGGGAGGAAACCCCTGCAGACTCGAGGAGAACGTGCAGACTCCGCACAAACAGTGACCCAAGCTGGGAATTGAACCCGGGTCCCTGGCACTGTGAAGCAACAGTGCTAACAACTGTGCTACTGTACTGGCCAGGAGGATGTTGGGATGGTCAAGTCTAGGGGGAACAAAGGCATGGATGAGGGTTTCAACTGCAGATGAGCTGAATAAGGTTTTAAGCTGAATGATGTTACAAAGGTGGACGAATGCAGTCTCAGTGATAGCAAAAGCACGTGGTCTGATGCTCATCTCTGTGTCAAATATGCTATCAAATGATCAGTCTAGTTCAACCAAAGATTCAAAGGAAACAGGCCATTCAACCCCAACAATCCACGTTATGCTCTACACATGAGCAAAAATTTTGAATCGCATTTACCCACTCTGTTTCCATATCACTTCAACACTTATCAAATCTAAAGTAATATCGCTCTCACCCCAGTTCGCACATATGCACAAAGCTTAAATGTGGACTAACTACTTTTTAGTGGATTTGATTTGGGCTGAAAGAACAAAACAAGAATGTTCATAAAGTCAACCAAAGAATTAAAATGTGTTGGCTGAGTAGATTACATTTCTGAGACGTAATCTTGCAGGTTAGATTCTAAATATCTTCTGTAAACATTATACAGTGGTTTTACTGCATTATGATTGGAATCTTTCAATGGGTTACATTAATTTACTTAAGTGCAGTATAATCCGTTTATAGCAGAGTGGTCTATGCCGTCATGATGTACTCAATGTCATGAACTAGAAAAAATTACGTGGTTACTTTTTCTTTTTCTAATATGTTCTAAACCAACACTCTAACTAGAGAGAACATGTCTGAAGTATGGATCAGAATTACAAAGGTTGATTTGTGAAAGTATTTAAAATGGAGTGGACGAATTGCGCACTCATTTTCCACCTTGATTATATGATTATAATTTGTATATCTGCTTCCTTTGCTTGTACTTCACTTCCAAATTATGGGCAGGATTCTCCAGTCCATCAACAGTGTGTTTCCTGGTGGTGCGCCATTCATTGGCAGCGGGATTCTCTCTTCCCACTGCTTGTCAATAGGATGTTCCATTGGCGCCACCACATGCTGCCGGGAAACCCATGGGCAGATGTGCACTGCCAGTGGGAAAAAGAAATCCCAACGGTCTGAGAATTCCAGCCTATACCTCTGCAAATGAAGCAGCATCCTTTGCAGATACTTAGGAGCAGATAAAAGCAGTTTGAGTAAGCTTCTTTCAAGTCGGTTGTGGTCAGCCCCAACCGTCTCATTCTCTCTCCCAAAAGGTGCTGATCAAAATGCTCACAAGGACAATAGCCAGGCACTCATTCTGAATCTGGGCATAACACTCCAAAATTACATAAGCAGGATGGTGGAATGGGCAGACAAGTGTCATATGAAGTTCAATGCACAGAAATGTGAAATGATTCATTTTGGCAGAAAATAAAACAAAAAATAAATGGTATATGGCGCTGAGGACCCGGGTTTGATCCCAGCCCTGGGTCACTATCCATGTGGAGTTTGTACATTCTCCCGTGTCTGCGTGGGTTTCACCCCCACAACCCAAAGCTGTGCAGAGTAGGTGGAGGCCACGCTAAATTGCCCCTTAATTGGACAAAAATTGGGTACTCTAAAATTATTTTTTTAAATCAAGTGTACAATTTGAAAGTGAGTGCAGGAGCAGAGTGACCTGAATGTGTATGTGCAGGAAAGTAATGAGAGTGTGATTAAAGTGTACGGTACTCCAGTTTTTATTCATAGAGGCATAGAGTACAAAAGCAAGAAAATTATTTAAACTTGTATGGAGCATTGGTTCAGTTTCAACTGGAGTACTGAATCCAGTTTTGAATGCCACATTTTAGGAAGAATGTGAAGGCATTAGAGAAATTGTGGAAAAGATTCACAAGTGTGGTTCCAGGGGTGAGGGACATCAGATAGTTATACAGACTGAAGAAATTGGGACTGTTTTTCTTGGACAATAGAAGGTTGAGTGGCGATTTGACAGATGTATCCAAAATCATGAGGGGTCTGTACAGAATAGATAAGGAAAATGTGTTCCTATTGCCGGAAGGATCGAGTACACGAGGGCACAGGTTTAGGTAACTGGCAAAAAGAGCAATGACGACATGAGGAGTAACTTTTTCACTCATTGAGTGTTTAGAATCTGGAATGCACAGCTAGTGGTTGAGGCAGATTAAATTGAACCATTCAAGAGCAAATTGGACGATTATCTGAAAAGGAAGAATTTGCAAGTCTATGCAGAGAAAGCAGGGGATAAAGCAGTGGGACTAGGTGAATTGCTCCTTTAGGGGGCTAGCATAGACATGACATGTTGAATGGCCTGCTTTTGTGCTGAGACATTCGTAATTCCTACTCTCTATCTCTGATCCATTGACCAATCCTAAATCTATGTTAATATATTACTCCCCATCACAGGAGTCCTAATTTTGTGTAATAACCTCTTTAAGAAACTTTAGCGCACGTTTTATGAAATTTCACATACACTTCATCCACCTTTTCCATAGCCATCTTATTTGTTACATGCTCAAAATTTTATTTAGAAATTTGATTCACTCCAATTTTCCCTTTGTACTCTGCTTAATCATGTTATGATTTTTTAAGGGCCCCGGTACCATGGCCCTAATTATAGATTTTAGCATTTTGCCTGGCACTGATGTTTGGTTAACCGGACTATAGCTGGATGAGTCACTCAGACACAAGCCAATCTGACCTTAGTGGCTCGCATTCCTTAGAAAGAATTGTGCAAGAGAATTTGCATTCTTCCATTCTGAGGCACAGAAAGGCTACTTCTGCTAATCAGGTTGGACAGAACACCATGAGACATTCACCTACGGTTTTCCAAATGATATATGCCCAAGACGCAAAATCCCCTGCTGGAGTTGTGGGGCAGAATTCTCCAGCCTTTCCCACTGGCGGGACAAAGTTGACTCCTGTCGCAAGTTCCCGACGGTGGCATGGGTGAGGAATGTATATTGGCATTGACTTCAGCGAAACCTAAAGATCCCACCTGCAGCTTGTCATGATATTCAAACACACACATCATGATGGACACACCAACAGACAAATCAGAACACACAACACCACAACCAATCACACACAAAGACAGGAACCATATAAAAGCACGAACACGACACCTGGTGGACAGTAGGTCTGGGGACAAGGACACGTACATGACCTGTTTTAACATCACAAACAGGGAATCCCCACGTGCAGAGTATCAAGACAAAACTGTACATAGAAAGTTTAAATAAAATAGCGTTGTACTATATACAACTGTGTTGGCTCATCTGTGTGTCAGAACGCCCAACACCACATGGTACAGGAGCGGATCGATACCTGCCAACTAACCTGGCATTCTGGACATGGACCGCACCGACAAACCGCAGCCGTTGCAAGTCGCGGGGAACCTTGGTACCAATTGGAAGCTCTTCAGGCAGCGATTTGACCTGTACATCCGAGCCAACGAGAAACAGAGTGCCTCGGATGAAACGAAGATTGCACTGCTCCTCTTCTACGCAGGGCAGCACGCCCTCGACGTCTTCAACTCACTGGTGTTCGAAGAAGGGGAAAACCAATCCAAGTATGACACGGTCATCCTCAAACTGGACCAGCACTTTAATGTTGAAGTGAATGAAAGTTTTGAAAGATACCTCTTTCAGCAACGCCTGCAAGGTAAGGAGGAGCTTTTTCAACCCTTTTTGACGCACCTCCGAATTCTAGCGCAGTCCTGCGGTTACGGCAGCACCACAGACTCCATGATCAGGGACCAGATTGTTTTTGGCATTGCCTCCAGTGGCCTACGCCAGCAGCTTCTTAAAATAAAAGGCCTCACCTTAGCGTCTGCTGTGGAAGCCTGTGTCCTTCACGAGAATGCAACCAGCCGTTTTGCCCGATTTCAGGCGTCCGAATTGGCACGGAGGGGGTCCCCTGCCGTCGAATCGGCAAGCCAGACCGCCCAAGACGCCGAACGCATCCAGGCCGTCGATTACTTCCCGACCTGCGGCCCCGACGAGAGCGGCCGCTTCCCGCGCTTTTCGCGGTCTCCCGCGCTGGTGCGCGCCAAAAATAACGGCCACATCGAGGGACGCACTGCGCAGGCGCGCCCACCGCAAGATCGCACTGCACATGCGGAGTGGCGCAACGAACGCCGTGACGTCATGACGTGCGGCAACTGTGGAGCTGTACACTTAAATAGGCAATGTCCTGCTAAAAACCGACAGTGCCTCAGATGTGGCAAGATGGGCCACTATGCTGCCCACTGTCGTGCGGCTCAACCCATGGATCCTGCACATCCCCGACAATCTCGCAGACAAGTCAGGACCGTCCAGCCCACGCATCAAGACTTCCAGTTAAGTGATGCAGATGACCAGGATGCCTTCCGCGTTTCCGTCATCGATGTCAACAAGGTCAATGCCATCAATCCAGCCGATGAGTGGTGTGCCACCCTGACGGTCAACCCGAACTCGTCGCAAGCCCATTAGACTGGACTTATAACACCGTTCATATGTTCAAAAAGTTACACACTTCTGTATTATAACCTGTTGTTGTTTATCGTTCCAGATATCGTCTGACTGGACCACTGTTCAAGTTTTTTTTCTCGTTCGCATTCATGTTCTGTTATGGTACAACCTTGTTGATGTGACGCACCCGACATCGCCCCATGTAAATAGTTACGTCATATGCACATGCTGTACACAACACACACACACTCTTAGATGCACTCACGACACGATTATATTTATTACCACGTAGGCACATATCTTTGTAAAAAGGGGGGATGTCATGATATTCAAACACACACATCATGATGGACACACCAACAGACAAATCAGAACACACAACACCACAACCAATCACACACAAAGACAGGAACCATATAAAAGCACGAACACGACACCTGGTGGACAGTAGGTCTGGGGACAAGGACACGGACACGACCTGTTTTAACATCACAAACAGGGAATCCCCACGTGCAGAGTATCAAGACAAAACAGTACATAGAAAGTTTAAATAAAATAGCGTTGTACCATATACAACTGTGTTGGCTCATCTGTGTGTCAGAACGCCCAACACCACACAGCTGACGGCAAGTCACCCTTGTCACAAGAAAACCCGCTGCTGGGGAAGTGGGGGGGGTGGTTTGGTGACGGGGGGTGGCAGGGACCTGGAGAATTCCACCCGTGATGTTGTAAACTCTGCCTTAGAGTCAGAGTGTCATACATGAGGACTAACTTCAACCTTGTTACTGCATGTAACAGAAACATGTTGGAAGGGATTTAACTAAATAGGAACAAAGTCCCATAGTGAGTGCATTTAACTGGGTGTTTCCCACCGCCTATAGCGCCGAGAAACATAACACTATAAAATAGCACCCGTGTTAGGTAAGGGGCCTGAATGGGGAGCACCTGGTCAAGGTGGCACATAGCCACGTTTTGTGCACTGAGGAGCCCCGCTCGCGTGAGTTATTCAGTGTAGCGAGAGATCTCTGGAGCCCCCATAGCGAGCCCGGCCCTCCCCCCCCCCCATGCCCCAACGCACTATGGGGGTTTCGCTGCCCCCTCCCCCGCATCCCCGAATACCCATGCTGGGCACCCCGGCCCGATAGCCAACACGCAAGAAATGCCAGCTTGGCACCTTGGCAGTATCCCTGCCAGCTGGAAGTGCCACCTGGCACCTTTGCAGTGCTAGGTTAGCACCCAGTGGATGCCAGGCTGGCCATGACAGTGTGCCTGGGTTGTACCAGCAGTGCCAGGGTACCACACTGCCCGAAGGGCATGCACCTGGGAGCCTCTGATCCAATGGAGTGCCGCTGCGTCTGGTCCCCGTTTGTGGAGACCAGTACTGAACGGCGCTCAACCGAGGTCTCTGAGCAGAAGAGGATAGATGCCAACACCTCAGGCACCACGGGGTCTCCCAGTTTCTATCGGCCACGCTGCGCCACGGCAAGCTGCTTTTCAGGCGCAGCATGGCCGTAAAATCGCTCCCATGAGTTCACATTTCTAAATGGCTCCAACTATTGCATGTCGTTACAAAGCATGTGCCTTATTTGAATAAAATTTAAGGTAAGGGTTAGACTTGATCACAGGGAAATCACAGCAGGTTTATTCAGCACTCTGTTCAGGTTCCTGCATTCGAACAGTGACTAACTTAAAAAAAAACTTTATCTGTTGTAAGGTGCTCAGTGAAGTCCTAAAGCCATAAAAAATGCCACAGTAAATGCATGTCTTTTATTTCTTGTTCCGAAGTGAGAATCAAATGAGTCAGGTGCAGCACCTGTGCAAACACAGCAATGAGACTTTTTTCTTGTTCCCCATTAGCATTCTAATTTTACCAAATCTGATTCATTTCAAGGTAGTCCCTTTAAAAATTAGATGAAATTTCCTTCTTGGGATGTGGACAGCTGTTTCACCAATTTTCTCCCAGCTGACGAGGGTTAAAAGGTCTTTTTTAAAATTTGCTTGCAATTGATGAAAGACACTCATTCTGAAGAGACCTAAAGCCCAGTTTCGTATTTCTAAATTGCTGTGGATTTTGCAGCTTACTTTATAATTCTAGATCTAACATGAACTCAAGTCAGATTTTCCATGGTTCCAGGTATCTGCATGTGTATAGTACCAGTCTATTGTTTCACACAAGTCCAGAACGAGAGAGAAATGAATGACGAGCATTCATATGGCGTATTTCGTGTATGCAGGACATGCTAAAATATTTTGCAGCCAATGAACACTTTTGAACTGTAATCAATGTTCCAATTTAAGAAATGTGGCAGGCAATTTGCACACAGCAAGCTCCCACACACAAAACAAAACAATGTGATAATGACCAGATAATCTGTTTCTATGCTGGAATAAATATTGACCCGCAAACATGGGGATAACTCCTCATGTTCAAAATAGCACCACAGGACATTTTGGGCGAAATTCTCCATTATCGGCGGAAAGTCCGCCGATCGGCGCAAAAAACGGCGCAAATCCCACTTGCGTCACGTCATAAAAATGGGCCGATAGTCTGCGGCCCGAAATGGGCTAGTAGCGACGTAACGGGATCCGCGCTTGCGCAGTGGTTCACGCCGTGCAGCATCCTAGCCGCACGGCGTGACGGCTCATAAGGCCGCGCAGCTCCCCACCCGACCGGAACAGCCGACCGCAACACCCGACTTGATGGCTGGCCGTCGCTCAGCCCCGAGGTTCGAGTCACGCGATGTGGAGGCGCTCCTGGACGCGGTGGAGCAGAGGAGGGACGCCCTGTATCCCGGGCACGGCCGCAGAGTTGCCCCACGCCACAGCCGGCGTCTGTGGAGGGAGGTGGCAGAGGCCGTCACCGCTGTGGCCCTAACACCACGGACAGGCACCCAGTGCCACAAGAAGGTGAATGACCTCGTCAGAGCAGGCAGGGTGAGCCTCCCCCATATCCCCCATATCCTCCCCTCCCCATATCCCCCCTCCCACATATCCCCCCTCCCCCATATCCCCCATATCCCCCCCTCCCCATATCCCCCCTCCCCCATATCCCCCCCTCCCCCATATCCCCCATATCCCCCCCTCCCCCATATCCCCCATATCCCCCCTCCCCCATATCCCCCCTCCCCCATATCCCCCCTCCTCCATATCCCCCATATTCCCCCCTCCCCCATATCCCCCCTCCCCCATATCCCCCCCTCCCCCATATCCCCCATATCCCGCCTCCCCCATATCCCCCCTCTCCCATATCCCCCATATTCCCCCTCCCCCATATCCCCCCTCCCCCATATCCCCCATATCCCCCCTCCCCCATATCCCCCCTCCCCATATCCCCCCCTCCCCATATCCCCCTCCCCCATATCCCCCCTCCCCCATATCCCCCCTCCCCCATATCCCTCATATCCCCCTTCCCCCATATCCCCCCTCCCCATATCCCCCCTCCCCATATCCCCCCACCCCCATATCCCCCCTCCCCCATATCCCCCATATCCCCCCTCCCCATATCCCCCCCTCCCCCATATCCCCCATATCCCCCCTCCCCCATATCCCCCCTCCCCCATATCCCCCCTCCCCCATATCCCCCCCTCCCTCATATCCCCCCTCCCCCATATCCCCCCCTCCCCCATATCCCCCCCTCCCCCATATCCCCCATATCCCCCCTCCCCCATATCCCCCATATCCCCAAGTGAATCCTGCCCTAACCTTAACCTCTGCAATTCACGCGCAACCGAAGGCGTGCATTCATATACCTGCCTAACACTGTTGCCTTTTACCCCTGCCACCACCCCCCCCCCCCCACAGGAGAAGCGCGCACACAACAATAGGGAGCATGTGAGGACTGGAGGAGGGCCCGCTGATGAGAGGCCACTGACCGTACATGAGGAAAGGGCCCTGGAACTGGCTGGCGGACCTGAGGACCGGGAGGTTGCTGATGCAGAGGTCGGGGCCCCACGAGCAAGTGAGCCACCAACAGCCCGTCCCCATATCCCCCCTCCCCTATATCCCCCTCCCCCGTATCACCTGATCACTGCCTGATGTCTAACCATGCATGCTTCATTGTGTATCGCAGGACCAAACGTCCAGGCACCCATCCCCGCAGATGCACACCGCCCGCAGGATGCCCCTCGGAGACCACGGGAGACGGAGAGACCCGCACCCTCCAGCATGCGACGCCCGCAGGATGCCCCTCGGAGACCACGGGAGACGGAGAGACCCGGACCCCTCCAGCATTCGACGCCCGCAGGATGCCCCTCGCACACCACGGGAGACGGAGAGACCCGCACCCTCCAGCATGCGACGCCCGCAGGATGCCCCTCGCACACCACGGGAGACGGAGAGACCTGGAGCAACAGGGAGACGACACCCCCGTCACGTGCGGGAGCGACCACCCAGCGATGAGGGGGGCAGCCACAGGCCCCCGTCACATCCGAGCCAGGACACCACTACCCAGGACACCACTATCCAGGACACCCCTACCCGGGACACCCCTACCCAGGACAGCACTACCCAGGACAGCACTACCCAGGACACCCCTACCCGGGAAGACGAAATACCGGACAGTGACTCAGAGTGGATGGGTGGAGACGAACCCCCACCCCAAAGTGCCATGGACTCAGAGTGGGACGAAGAGCACGACACAACGCCACTGCTGTCACCAACACCCTCCACCATCGCAGAAACACTCACCACGGTTGGGCACTTTAGTGATGAGGCGTCTGGTACACTCACTGGTGCGCACAACACAGCCGTCCCGGTACAGCAGGTGGAGGTAGGAGCAGCAGAGGGACCGGGCGGTCGGAGGGCAGCCCAGGCCAAGCGAACATCTGCCGCCCAGATGGATCCCGGGTTCCTGCAGTTACCACACCCACACATAGATCCGATGCAACCACCGACACGGAGACGAGCGAATAGGGTGACGGGTGGCTTGCGGCGGCTGCGGTCGCAGGTGGAGGAGTCCACCCGCGTCCAGGAGCTGGGAATGGTCCCGGTCATGCGTGCCACCCAGGCTGACACCGCACGGGTGGCGTCCGCGGTGGAGGCAATGGGTGCGACGGTGTCAGACATGGGGAACGGTTTGCGAGGCCTGGGGCCTTCCGTGCAGGCGGCGTCTGTGGCCCAGGAAATGGCTGCCCTCTCACAGGAGGCCATGAGCCAGTGCCAGCGCCAGATGGCAGAGGCGCTCAACGCCATAGCCCAGTCTCAGCAGGCCATGGCCCAGTCTCAGCAGGCCATGGCCCAGTCTCAGCAGGCCATAGCCCAGTCTCTGCAGGCCATGGCCCAGTCTCTGCAGGCCATGGCCCAGTCTCAGCAGGCCATCGCTGAGGGCACGGCGCCAGTGGCCATGTGCGAGCTGGCGTCGCACTGTCGCAGACAGGGTTCGACAACCCCCTGAGCTCCATGGCTACAAACCTGCAGACCCCTGTCGATACCAGCACGGGCCTCCAGGACTGGCAGCGCCAGATGTCGGGGGCGCGTCGGATGGCCAGTCCGTTCGCATCCCCCACCCATGTAGAGGCCTGGGGGCCATCGGGCACCCCGAGGGAGGAGGAGGTGGTGTGGTCCGTCCCGGCTCCCTCTGTAGGGGAGGTCCCGGTACACCGCGACACCTCGGACTCCCCCCCTTCCGTCCCAGGTGCATCGGGTGGGCAACGGGCAGGACAGGCTGGCAGCTCGCCATCCCAGTCGCCCGGGCCGCAGCCTGGCCCATCTAGGCCAGGATGCCCCAGGAAACGGCCGCCAAAGGGATCCAGTGTCAGAGGGCAGGAATCACAGGAGTCCACCTCCAGTTCTGCTGTACCGTCTGGGGAACCACGTAGACGTAGTCAAAGGGCCCGTAAGGCCAAACAATTAGACACTGAGTAAGTTGGCACGGGTGCAGGGCACAGATGAGTTTTAGGGGCGAGGGCACGTGCATGAACTCCTTTGGTTATTAAAGTCAATGTTACACCTACCGAAGCTGCCTTTGTGCTCTGTCCAAAGTGTGCGGGGGTGTCATATACGTTGAGCGCAAGTGTGTGTGTGACGGGTGGTCTTACCTCAGCCCCAGGTGAGTCTGCCCCCTTCCCCCTGGGCCGCCATCAACATCCCCCGGGCAGAGGACGGGACCGTGCGCTGCAGTGTCACAGCCGCATGCAGGGATGGTCCGGGTGGATGGTGGTACTGTGGCCATGGGTCAGACATAGTCCAACGATGTAGAGCCAGGAGCTCATCGGAGGCGGGTTGTCATCATCCTCCATGGCCTGCGATAGACACGCGTCCACCCGCAACTGGGTGAGCCCGGCCCGTTGTGTCGCCGGTGGATCGGCAATTGGGGGTGGGGGGGTGGTGTGCATGCGGGTGGGGTGTGTGGGGTTGGGGAGGGGGGTGAGGGTGCTGGGTGGGTGGATGGGTGGGGGGTGTGGGTGGTCGGCTGTTGTCATGGTGTGCGGTCTGTGGCCATACTACCCGATTCCCACGCCCATCTAGTCAGTGAAGCGGGCGTCTATCAGTCTGTCCCGACCCCCTCCCCAACCTCCACCCCAGCACGGACCCCCCCCCCAACCTCCACCCCAGCACGGACCCCCCCCAACCTCCACCCCGGCACGGACCCCCTCCCCAACCCCCAACCTCCACCCCAGCACGGACCCCCCCCCAACCTCCACCCCAGCACGGACCCCCCCCAACCTCCACCCCGGCACGGACCACCTCCCCAACCCCCAACCTCCACCTCAGCACGGACCCCCCCCCCAACCCCCAACCTCCACCCCAGCACGGACCCCCTCCCCAACCTCCACCCCAGCACGGACCCCCCCTAACCCCCAACCTCCACCCCAGCACGGACCCCCCCTCCCAACCTCCACCCCGGCACGGACCCCCCCCCCAACCTCCACCCCAGCACGGACCCCCCCCCAACCTCCACCCCGGCACGGACCCCCTCCCCAACCCCCAACCTCCACCCCGGCACGGACCCCCTCCCGGCACTCCCCCGGAGCCCAGCCTACTCTAACCACCCCCCCCACCGCCGCACACATACACAAGCCGAGACACACCTCTCCTCACGCAATCAGTCTGCGGCCACGCCATTTCCTGCCCAGAGCCAACCCCCCAGGCCGTCACTCACCTCCTCGCTGGTCGGCGTGAGCCTGGAGCACCGGGTCACGCCGATGAAAAGGAGGTTTGATTGACGTCGACGTGAACGGTCATCACGTCGACGGGACTTCGGCCCATCCGGAAGGGAGAATATCGGCAGGCCGAAAATCGGCTGCTTTGCGCAGACCCGTGACATTCTCCGCGGCAGCGGCGCCATTAACGCCCCGCCGACTTTTCTCCCTTCGGAGACTTCGGCGGGGGCGGGGGCGGGATTCACGGTGGCCAACGGCCATTCTCCGACCCGGCGGGGGGTCGGAGAATGACGCCCCTGATATCCACCTGAGAGGGCAGGTTTGGTTTAATGCCTCAACCAAAAGAAAAATATACCTCCAACAGTGCAGGACTCAGTGTTGGAAATATCAGCCTGGATTTTTGTGCTCACGTCCCTGGAATGGGAGTTGAATCCACAATCTTCCGACTCAGACATGAGACTGTTACCGACTGAACCGTATCTGACTTTGAATTAACCTCATCTAGAAGTGAGGCAAGCATTGATAAAAAAAAAACTTGCATTTACATCTCACTTTTTACATCCGCAGGATGTCCCATAGGCACTTTACAGTCAATTGGCTACATTGGAAATATAGTTGCTGTTGTTATGCAAAAGAATGTGGCAGCTAATTTATGCACAGCAAGGCTCTACAAGCAGCAGATGAGATTAAGGATTTAGTGTCTTTGTGGTGTAGGATGAGGGACGATTATAAGAATTTTAAAAAGCATTTGAAGATGTATAAAATACACTGCTTGCTTCACTGGGAGAAATAAAATTGAACAATATAAAACATTAGAAATTGTGGCCTTCAGACCAGTTACTCCTCAAATTTTGGTTTCACTATTACACCATTCAGAATGTGCAAAAACGCAAGAAACTCACTGATCTTTTCCATTGGGCACAACTATGTTAGTGAGCAAAATGAAATTTCTGTAGAGATAACTTGGAAATAGCACAAATATTGAAGGAAATTGACACGGTGATGTTTCAACATAAAACCAATGCAAATGGATTGTGCCCAGATTTCCTTAAAATATAGGGCACGATGTAATGGAAAAATGTCCAAGTGTGGTAGCAAGCAAGGGCAGCACGGTGGCGCAGTGGGTTAGCCCTGCTGCCTCATGGCGCCGAGGTCCCAGGTTTCATCCCGGCTCTGGGTCGCTGTCCTTGTGGAGTTTGCACATTCTCCCTGTGCTTGCGTGGGTTTTTTAACCCAAAGATGTGCAGGTTAGGTGGATTGGCCACGCTAAATTGCCCCTTAATTGGGAAAAATGAATTGGGCACTCTAAATTTATGAAAAAAGTGTGGTAGCGAGCAGGAGATGCCGCAGTCACCATGATAAAATGTTAATTGGTGCACCTAACGAGGCCCTGTGGGATTCACGCTGCAAATCATGGTTTGCCGGCTGATTCACCTGGGACCGTGCTCGCTAGCCTCGCTGCTAACAAGGGAGAGCAGCACTTAAACCACTCCTGCACAGCCAAACCCACTCCATCTGCAGCCACGCTGTCACGGAGACCAGCCCCACGCTTTGGCAACACCAACGTGGGATGACTGTGATACACGGTGGAGGCCAGACGGGATATCCTGTTCAACCGGGTGCACCCCCACCCTCTCAAAGCATCGGTGCAGCAACCCCAGTGCCCCTAAGCTCTTTGCCTTTGAGCGAAGATGGCTACTTAACTCCTCGGGTCACTGTAGCAGTTCTTCCGCCAACTTCACCTTTTTAAGAAGGATTACTAATCGGCACCCGCATAACCACTTACTGGGAGATAGATAGGGGGGTAATTCACGTTAATTGTATGGAGATTGGGCTTAACTGGTGATTATTGGTTTTTCACCACGTGAGATCTTGATTTTGCCAGTTTGATCACAAATGGATCAGCATCTGACGCAGTTCTCGATTCGGGGCTCTCCCATGATTAACATCTTTGTTGTGCTCTCGCTCAAGCGCAACATGGCCATTAATTCGCGCCCATAATTTACCAACTCTACTGCTACAGCATAGTTATACTGAAACCTTCCAGGAAATGTTGGCGATTCCCATATTTTGGGATGAGGCATTCCTTTGATATATTTTGAGCTCTGTTAAGTGCATGTTCAAAGGAATTGCATGGACACTGTGAAGTCGTATTTGCTCCTGCAATTATCTTGCACACCCCAGATCCAGCCCCACTCTACCAGTGTGCACTGTATCCTTTGTGGTGTTCTGAGTTGAAGTGTTGACATTCATGACTAAAATATTCTTCTTCAGCCTCTTCATGAAACTGAAGTCCTGTCCCTCTGGTACTATTCCAGCAAATCACCACTGTGCCCTCTCTGAGGCATTGACGTCCTTCCTAAAATGCAATGCTACTAAAATTTGAAGCCCATCCTCCTCCATCATTTCTTCAGCCACACATAATGCATTATGTTTTAATCTATTGCTCCAGATATTAAGATAGACGAGTGAAAGCTTTATTAAAGCAGGTTAGTTTAAGGAAGCATCTTAAGGAGAGGGAAAGGGATGGAAGAAAGGTTGAGGGAGGGAACTCGAGAGCTTATAGTACCTCGACAGCTGAAGGCAAGACTGACAATAGTGGGACAAAGGAAGTGAGGAATACTCAAGAGGCCAGAGTTGATTAGCTAAGCTTTTAAGGAAGCATAATGCCACTGCTTTAAAAACCATGAAATAAAGAAAGCTTAATTCCATTTGTATGGGTTGCATTTCAACAACATTCATGTCCTGTACTTAAACAGACGGTGCATCAAACCATTGAATAAAGCTTTGCTAGTTTTAGATAATTCATTTTCTGAATTATTAAATAGCAGAAATACTTCAAGATATAAACATTTATATTAAATTGTGCAGTCATGTACAATAAACTAATTTCTTACGTTTAAAAAAAAGAGAACCGGCAGGAGCTAAGAGATCATATTGTTCCCTGAACAAATTACTTCTCTCTTTCACAGCAGTAGATCAGAGAAAAACAATCACACAATTTAACACGTTTACTTAATTTAACAGTGGTTTGCTGAGGCTAAACAGTCATTTTACCATTTAAACTCACAATTCAGATTAAAGCTTTATTTTATTGCTTCTACACCAAAATTCTTGGGCTGGATTTTATGGGGCACTGTGGTCCCTGCCTCCTTTTCCATGCACCCCCCCCCCACCCCCCCAACCGCCCCCTCCTTCAAAACCACTAGGGCGGGGGAGCAGAAAAGCTGTCCCTTGGTTCTTATTTTAACTGCTTCTCCATGCCAGAAATAGGGCTGGATGCTGTGGGGAGTGGGGGGATAGGGATTTATCTCCAAGATCGTACTTCTTTCCAAGCCAAATTCTGTATGCTTTAGAGCGAGTGACCTACAAAAAGGAAGTGGCGGCCTGATTTACACTGGTAAATTGGTGGCAATTATGTCATCAGGGTCCAATATGCAATATCAACCTGAGACCAGAGCAGGTAGGTGGGAAATGGCAGCTCCCTTATCAGGCCAAATCTGCTAAGGACCCGCAGGTACTGAGCCAGAGAGGAGGCCCAGTTAAGTATAAGAATAATATTTTAGGATCTCATGGGCCATGCGGCGCAGGAGTGTTACTCCAGATTTGACAGGGAAGTCTTGGGTTTCCCTTGAACCAGCTACCCAATTTTCCCCATTTGCAGCAAGATCTGCAGTCCACACTCCAGCCAGCCTTAACCCTCCCTTCACAATTAAGGACTCGATCTTTTTCACCTCACGTACAGCTGGAGGATGGAGCAGCCCATGGTCCCAAGTGTAGACCCCTGAAGTTTATTTGTATTTCCACCTGCCAGCCAGACTGTGAATTAAGAGGCTAACATTTTTTTTAAAATCCAGGCCCAGCCATTAAGATTGGCGGGCCTCTAAGTCTTCGGCTGTACCGAGACTTACTCTAGATTATGACCTCCACTATACTCTTCTATTTCCCCATTAATATCAGGGCTCTTGCTTCTAGAAAGCGTGCACATTCCCATATAAATAGCCCTTTTGTGTTGGCATTTATGACTAAAATATTTTTTCTAAGACAAATATTTAGAAAGGGTTATAAATTAGTAAGCGAAACGAAGGGGCATTTTCTTTTCAAGTAAGGGAGCCTGATTTATATAACTTTAAATCCCTGGAAGTAGCAATTCAGTGTGTCTATGGTGGCGCCCTGAAAATCCTCCCCATTTAATCCCATTCTCCTCTCTGTCCCTGTACAGTTTGAGCTCTTAAAAATTCAAGTATTAATTCTGCTTCCACCAATGTTTCTGAAAAGGCATTCCATGACTTGACAACCTAGCAATTCTCTCAACCATCCTTTTGTCTTTTCAGAGATGGCCTTTGTCCCTCTACCTTTTGATTCACTGATGGATGGAAATAGATTTTAACTATTTACCATAATCAAATCCCTTCAAAATCTTTAACATCTTCATTAGATGTCCTCTTGAACATTACTGTTTTATTAGAAAGAGTATTCCAGATCGCCCCGCGCCCCCCCCAGGACCCCGGAGCCCGCCTGCGCTGCCTTGTCCCGCCGGTAAGAGAGGTGGTTTAATCCACGCCGGCGGGACAGGCATTCTAGCAGCGGGACTTCAGCCCATCCGGGCCGGAGAATCACCGGGGGGGGCCCGCCAACCGGCGCGGCGTGATTCCCGCCCCCGCTGAATATCCGGTGCCGGAGAATTCGGCACCGGCGGGGGCGGGATTCACGCCAGCCACCGGCGATTCTCCGACCCGGTGGGGGGTCGGAGAACCACGCCCCTGATTATTCTTTTGGACTGCAGAAAGAGGTATCATCTGACGTCTGCCTTGTGTTGGCGAATGCTGCAACAAATCTTCAGCAAGACCTGAATGTTTTCAATCGAGTTCTGTTGTCGTTACAAATATTATACAAGCGTGTGTGATCGATAAAGACCAGCAATTGTGAAAGCTTTGTTATTTTGTCATTGTTTTGTATTGGTAATTTTAACGGTTTTCCAAAAATTAGACAACAGCAAAACAATAAGTATGTATTTTTAAAATATACGATATATCGAAGATAACCTAAGCAATACAACAGTGGCAGGACAAGGCAACAATGTACAACGCCTCTAGGATTTCACTCAGATTTCAGCCCATGAATTAGTTATATTGAATTTATAGTTTTCACAAATCTGAAACTCCATTAGACACATGACTAACAGAAAAATGGCAAGGGAGAGCTGCCTTCAGCAGTTTCAGTATAGGGAGCAAGAAGTTTTGATAATTAGCAAATTTCACAGTAAAGTACATTGGTATTCAACCATAAGGCACAGGAATTGTTCTAACCAAGGCAATGTTCACTTGTGCGAGAGAGAGAGAAAAAATGTTCAGGGAAGCTCATTAAAATGCACAGATTTTCCTGAAATACATATATAGAAACAGAGGACTATGCAAAGCACCGTGTGATTAGAACAGGGTGAATCAAGGAATAATGCCTTGATGCAACTAATAATGGATTATTTTTGACTCAAAATTGATTGATCTGGTTGTTGTTAAAAATTTTATTAAGTTAGTTTTCTTCATTATAACCAATTCACCTTATTTCAAAATCATAACTAATTCATGCCAGCACCGTCTCAGTGCTACTTCCTCTGGACTAGGAGGAGTAGGGGTGGGGGGAAGGAAAAAAAAGTCAATTCCTTTTTAAAAATAAATTTAGAGTACCCAATTCTTGTTTTTCCAATTAAGGGCCAATTTATTGTGGCCAATCCACCTACCCTGCACATCTTTGGGTTGTGGGGGTGAGACCCATGCAGACACGGGGAGAATGTGCAAAGTCCATTGAGGGCAGCACGGTAGCACAAGTGGATAGCACTGTGGTTTCACAGCGCCAGGGTCCCAGTTCGATTCCCCGCTGGGTCACTGTCTGTGTGGAGTCTGCACGTTCTCCCCGTGTCTGCGTGGGTTGCCGCCGGGTGCTCCGGTTTCCTCCCACAGTCCAAAGACGTGCAGGTTAGGTAGATTGGCCATATAAATTGCCCTTAGTGAATAAAAAGTTGAGGAGGGTTAATGGATTAAGGGGATAGGGTGAAAGTGAGGGCTTAAGTGGACTTAAGTGGGTCCGTGCAGACTCAATGAGCCGAATGGCCTCCTTCTGCACTGTATGTTCTATGTTCATAGGACAGTGACCTGGGCCGCTATTGAGAAAACAGTCAATTCCTGCTTTGTTTCTCCGTGGCAACATGTTCTAATATCCATTTATTTTTGGCTTATGTCAATGCACAGCAAGAGCTATTATTGTTTGTGCTACCTCTGGGAAATATACAATTGCAGGCTGAGACCTGTAGTTCCTCCAAATGGACGAAAGTAGCAGGTCACTGGTTCTCAAATTAATTTCTTAGTTTACGGATACTGGATTTAAATTAAAACCCTAGTTCACAACGGAAACCAGATAATTCCATTATCTCCTTAGCCCCACTAAATGAGTAAAATATAAATCAAAATGATTTAATAATGAGATCAATTTGGCTAAAACGCAGTGTAATGTTAATATTAAAGTTTATGTGGTGGCATTGTGTTGCAGTGGTTAGCACTGCCGCCTCACAGCGCCGAGGACCCAGGTTCAATCCCAGCCTCAGGTCAATGTCCACGTGGAATTTGCACATTCTCCGCACGTCTGTGTGGGTCTCACCCCCACAGCCCAAAGATGTGCAGGGTAGGTGAATTGGCCACACTAAATTACCCCTTAATGAAAAAAATAATAAAATAAAAAATATTAAAGTTTATGGTACACTGCAGATTGTGGTGATATCATTAGGTCCAATGGGGATCATTTTGACTTTGGAGGAGAGTGTAAAATGGACAATATTGGACCTACAGACTATTGTACACCTCTTCCTGACTTTAATATCCTTTGGCTTCAATGGTGACCGAAATGATGTTGCTCATTTAATGCTATAACCGGAAGTTCATCTTTCTGCAAAGTTGTATTCAGCTAATTTGACTGTTCCGATGAAGGGCTGTGCATGAAAAGGCGGGCACAATTCTCCCCAAAAATTTCAAGATGGCCTCCGGTGATAAACGCGGTGCGATTTCTGCTAGGTGGGTGGGCACGATCCAGACCACAATCCACCCACACTTCAAATTTTTTTTTTTTGGGGGGGGCGAGTTTGGCACTGTGAGGGGCAGGGCCTAAACACGCCGACAAGCCCAGTTTCACAGAGGTCGGAGTGTCATTTTTAGAGGGTGCGCCGATCTCAAAGTGATAGCTAATGCCCCATTCCACTCCTCCACCACCACTGCTGGCATTGGGGTTTCAGTGCCCACCCACCACCACCATTGCTGGCATCAGGGCTTCAGTGTCCCCTCCCCATCCCCACCCTTGACAGCAACAACCCCATTAAAGGCCCCACTCATTTCAAGCCCCGCCCCTTTCAAGTACTTCCCCTTTCGTTTTTTTCGAACCCAGGTCCTCGGTGCCAAGAGGCAGCAGTGCTAACTATTGCACCAGCATTCTTCCCCTCACTGAATATTAATACCTCAATGACACAACGATGATGGTGGTGGTGGTGGGGGAACCCCCAATGCTCATGTCATCGGGAGGTGTCTGGAGGGGATTTCTGTGCTGAAGGGAGTCCTGTGGAGTCAACCTTTCTGGCTCTATCAGGTCTCGCCCCGCTGAAGTGATGCCATAAAACACGTCAACTGAATTTTCTTTCAGAGAGGTTCACAGTCAGGACGAAAAATTTGGTTGTGCACCAGGAGAGCTGCATGCCGGGTTTCAGTCAGAGCCTGACTCTCTGAAAAAACATGGGAAAATTCCGCCCTTTAAATGTGATCAGGGGCTGGATTCTCCAACCCCCCGTCGGATCGGAGAATCGGCGGGGGCGGCGTGAATCCCCCCCCCCCAGGGGCTGCTGAATTCTCCAGCGCGGGGTTTTGGCGGGGACGGGAATCGCGGCGCGCCAGTCGGCAGCTGCTGGCAGCGGCCCCCCCCGGCGATTCTCCGGGCCGAGTGGCCTCCCGTTTTCGGCGGGTCCCACCGGCGTGAATCACAACAGGTCCTTACCGGCAGGACCTGGCTCCACGGGCAACCTGCAGAGTCCTCAGGGGGGCGCGGGGGGATCTGGCCCCGGGGGGTGCCCCCACATGGCCTGGTCCGCGATGGGGGCCCACCGATCCATGGGTGGGCCTGTGCCGTGGGGGCACTCTTTCCCTCAGCACCGGCCGCTGTGAACCTCTGCCATGGCCGATGCAGAGAAGAACCCCCCTGCGCATGCGCTGGGATGACACCAGCACACATAGGCGCTCCTGCACCTGCGCCAACTCGCGCCGGCTGTGGGAGGCACTTCCGTGCCAGCTGGCGCGGCGCCAAACTCTCCGGCACCGGCCTAGCCCCTAAAGGTGCGGAGGATACGGCATCTTCGGGGTGGCCTGACGCCAGAGTGGTTCACTACACTCCTCGGCGCCGGAGTGGCCCGCCCCGCCGGTTCATGGAGAATCCCGCCCCAGATCACTAAACAACAGGGCAGGGATTCTCCGACCCTCTGCGCCGCGGCGGAGAATGGGGCCTCAGACCCGCGATTGTCGGGCGACCGGAGAATTGGCTGCAGACGCGTGCGATCGAGGCGTCGCCGGTCGGGGGCCGTTAAGAGGCCCCCACGGCGATTCTCCGCGGTCGACCGGCCGAGTTCCCGCCGGCGTGGTTCACGTATGGTTCTACCCGGCGGGAGCTCGGCATCGTGGCTGCGGTGGCCGTCCTGGTGGGGGATCAGTCTATGGGGGGGGGGGGGGGGGGGGGTCCTCCATGACGGCCAGGCCCGCGATCGGGGGCCACTGATCGGCGGGCGCGCGCGATCTGGGGGGGGGGACCTACCTTCTTCCTCACTGGCCCGTGTGGGAGGTGTCTCTGTTATGGGAGACTCTGGTGACACCCTGAGGAGTTCCATTATCCCTTCCGTGCTAGCTAGGGAATTCAAGACGTGGAGGAAGAGGTCATCCGCGTAGAGTGAAATTCTGTGCTCTGTTTCCACTTTGGATGCCTCTCCACCCCTTTGCGGAGATGAGAGCGATGGCCAGTGGCTCAATTGCCAGGGTAAATAGCAGCGGGGACAATGGGCATCCCTGCCTCGTGCCTCTGTGCCGCCAGACATATTCAGAGCTGGTGACGTTTGTCCGTATGCTCGTCATGGAAGCACTGTACTGTAGTTTCACCTGTGTCACGAACGCAGCTCAAACCCAAACCTTTCTGGTACCTCCATGAGGTGCCTCCATTCGACTCTGTTGAAATGCGTCCTGCGTCCAGGAAGATGATCAATTCTGGTGTCATTGGGTGGGGTCATGATCATGTTCAGCAGGCACCTGATGTTCGCTGTTAGTTGTCTGCCTTTGACAAAGCTCATTTAATCCTTTGCGACTACATCTGGCTCACAAGTCTCCAGTCGCTTTGCCAGGTTCTTCTTCAAAACTTTGGCATCAGTGTTTAGGAGTGAGATGTGTCTGCATGATCCACACTCCGTCAAGGTCTTTGTCTTTTTTAGGGATCAGGGATTTAGGGATCAGTAATATCGACATCTGTGCCAACATGGGTGGCAGGGTCCCTCTTGACAGCGAGTGGTTGAACATCTCCTGCAAATGCGGGACCAGCGCTGTCGTAAATATTTTATAGAAGTCCACCAGGAATCCGTCCGGCCCTGGTGCCTTCCCCGACTGCATGGAGTTGATGCTCTCCATGACTTCCCCCAGTTCGAGTGGTGCTTCCAATCCCTGCTTCTTTTCCTCCCCCACGACTGGCATGCCCAGCCCCTCAAGGAACCATTTAATCTTCGAGTCTCCCTCCGAGGGCTCGGAGATGTACAGCTCTCAGTAGGAAGTCATAAAAGCCTCATTGATCTCAAGTGGCGCTGCGTCTAGCTTGCCTCTCCCATCCTTTACCGGTGCTATTTCCCCGTGGCAGCCTCCTTTCTCAAATGGTGTGCCAGTAGGCGGCTGGCCTTGTTCCCATGTTCATAAAGGGTCCCCCGTGACTGGTGGAGCTGGTTCACTGCTTTCCCGATGGAAAGCTGGTCAAATTCCACTTGTAATTCTTTTCCTCTCTGACAGTGGTTCCGTAATCAGGGCCGTGAGTACCTTTGGTCCACATCCAATATGGATTTGACTCGCTGCTGCCTAGCCACCCTCTCTTTTCTGTCCCTGAGTGCCCTATATGCAATTATTTCTCCCCTTACCACCACCTTCAGTGCCTCCCAGAATATGGACGGTGAGACGCCCCATTCTGATTGTAGGATATGACGTACCCGTCGATCGCTTGTGACATTTTTTCACAAAATCGCCTTATTGGCGAGGAGGGCTGTGTCCAGCCTCCATGGGGGGCATTGGGCTTGACCTGTCTCCAACCTCACATCCACGAGTGTGGTCGGAGATAACTATTGCAAAATATTCCGCCCCTACCTCCCCTGGAAGCACCTATTTCCCCTCCACAAAGAAATCAATTCATGTCTAGACTTTGTAGACCTGGGAGAAGAAGAATTCCCTCGCCCTCAGGTGTGTGAAGCTCCATGGGTCTATCCCCACCCCAATGAGCTCCATATAAAGGCACTCAATTCTCTCGCCATGGCTGACTATTTCACCGCTTTGGGGCTGGATTTGTCCGTCTGTGGGTCCTATAGACACACTTGAAGTCTCCGCCCATGATGAATCGGTGGGAGTCTAGATTGGGGATTTCTGTCATGGTCTGCGTCGCCCTAGTTAGGGACATATATAGTCACAAGTACCATCAATGCCCCTTCCAGATCACCGCTGACCATTACATACCACCCCTAACCCGGGTCTGTATTTGTCGCGGTAGATGTCCTCTGACTGAACAGTATGGCTATCCCCCTAGCCAAGGTCCCATAGCACGCTTGGTAGGTCTGTCCGATCCAACTCCTTCTACCCTCAGTCGGTCTTTCTCCCTCAGGTGTGTCACTTGGGGGAAGACTATGTCGGCCCTCAGGCTTTTCAGATGGGCGAAGAATCTGGATCTTTTCACCGGGCTGCTAAGTCCCCTGATGTCCCAAGTGACTATCCTGTTGAGGGGTTTCTGTTCCCCACCACTCTCCTGCAGGGTCAGCCAACTCACCATGTGGACGTGCTCCTGCACTCAGGGATATCCCTTTGTTTGGGAACATCCAAGATGGCCGACACTGACTTCTTTGTTCCAGCCACGTCGCCCCTCCATCTCCAATCAATGTTCTATTCTCTCCAGCACTTCCTTGAAGAGGGCCAAGGCATCTGCTACCGCTGACTTCACCGTCTCCAAGAGGTCCTCCTTAATGGAGTCCCTAAGTTTTTGGAGTTCTCATGTCAGAAGCTCCATCTATTGCCCTGCTGGGAGGGCTGGCGGTTGTATTGGTGACTCCGTTCGATTAGCGATGTCCTGCTCTGCCTCGCTCCTCGTGTCTGTAGCCTCAACCTTCCTCTCCTGGCTTTTTTTGTTCTTGTTGTCTTTTTGGCCCCTTTGCTGGCTTGAGGGCATTTCTTTGGATGATTTATGTTTCAGTGTGTGGGTCGGGGGTTTGTTCACTTAGTGACTGATTTTTGGGTCAAAGGTACCTATGTTGGAGTAGATGTAACGACACCTTTCATGCGACTGCTCAGCACATCCCGCCATTGGAAGTCAGCTGCTGTACACATGAAGCACGATAACAACTCACCAATATTCCTTCAACAACACCGTGTTTGCTTGCAAATTACACATCATTCCGACTTAAATATACATCAACGTATCTTAGACATTCATTGAGAGAGTTTCTTAGAATTCTTTACCTAATATCATTGTGGAGCACCATTGCAAAGAATGGAACAGCTCAAGAGGAAGTAACCTATCCTCTTACAGTGAAGCTAGGGATCGGCAACACATGTAGCTACACCCAAATCCCAAGAGCAACTACCAGCTGCTGAACGTTTTAAATTACCACGATAAGGCAAAAGTACCTCATTTGAAAGCAAATGGATTTTCGATTTGCTATCCTGATTCAAAATTCCAATTTGACCTTCACAAGGTACAAGAACTAGAGGAACTAGGCTGAACCAATGGCACCTTAGCAGAAATAGCCTTCTTTCTAAACCAGGAAGACGGCAGCTCCCTGAGGACTTCTCCCAGACAGTTCGACATAAGACATATTCTGACTGAGAGGCAAACTGGGCACCAATGTACCCCATTCAAGTAGCTCCAGCAATGATCCATTAAAAGCAATGGGTTATTTATCTAAGTAGGTCTCATTGAAGGAGGTGCAAGAAGAGGAAAGCTTGGGAATGTTGTGCATAAATCTCAGAAGGTGACAGGACAAGTCCAAAACAGTTAATAAAGCTGATAGGATCTTGGGTTTTACAAACAGCAGCAATGGGTTGGATTTTTGTTTTGGGGTCAGGACCTCACTGGGGGTAATCTTCCGGGTCACGATCCCAGGTCACGATGCAATGCATCTGACACAATCTTTGATCTGCAGGCCAATTAGTGTTCCGGGTGTGCATTCACTTTCCAATTAAGGACAGAGGTGAACTCTCGAGGCTGGATGGCCAATAGAAAGTCCGCCAGCAATGACAATTCTGCTGCCCAACTATCCCAGTTGGGAGCTGCTGTGCAAGAGAAAGGGAGCACCGCATGATGGAGGTGGCCATTGAAGAGAGTTTTAAAATGGAATTATGGAATTGTCTGCATATAACTGCAGTGGATAATGGATAAGGTTTAAAATTGGCCACTTCCCAAAAATGGGCATTGGCTACAGGCAGAAATCATAATAATAGAGCAGACAGTATGCCAGCATCTTGTTTTCTGCCTATCATGATTTCTGCATCCAACCAGCACCACCCATGTTGTTCATTAGTAGGCCCAATATTATTACCAACTTGCACTATTTAAAGCGAGCCTGAACTCATTCAAGGGAAGAGACATTGTAGCTGGAGCAGCACTGAGAATCATTCTATTATTGAATCTGAACCGGGAAAAAGTAAAGAACAGCTGAGCACAGGAGATAGCGAGCACCCACATTTTTGGATGGTATACTTGCGATCTTGGTGGAGGAGATGGGAGGAAAGAGATATGTCCTGTGTTCTCAGAAAGATAGAGGGCTCTTCAGCCGAAGATGAAGATAAAGTAGAGGGAACAGATAACCACAGAGGCCAATGTCAGGAGCATATCCCAAACAATATGCAGTGCCAGAAGAAATTCAATGATTTCCCAAAAGAGGTCAAGGGAATGCATCATCAAGTATTCGGAATAAGGTAAATGAGTTGATGGCGCAAATCATCGTGAATGACTATGATTTAGTGGCCATTACTGAAACATGGTTAAAGGATGGTCATGACTGGGAGTTAAATATCCGAGGGTATCAAACCTTTCGGAAGGACAGAGTGGATGGTAAGGGAGGTGGTGTAGCTCTGTTATTTAAGGATGACATCCGGGCAACAGTAAGGGATGACATCGGTACTATGGAGGATAAGGTTGAATCCATTTGGGTGGAAATCAGGAATAGTAAGGCAAAAAAGTCACTGATAGGAGTAATCTATAGGCCACCAAATAGTAACATTATGGTGGGGCAGGCAATAAACAAAAAAATAACAGATGCATGTAGAAATGGTACAGCAGTTATCATGGGGGATTTTAATCTACATGTCGATTGGTTTAACCAGGTCGGTCAAGGCAGCCTTGAGGAGGAGTTTATAGAATGTATCCGCGATAGTTTCCTAGAACAGTATGTAATGGAACCTACAGGGAACAAGCGGTCCTAGATCTGGTCCTGTGTAATGAGACAGGATTGATTCAGGATCTCATAGTTAGGGATCCTCTCGGAAGGAGCGATCACAATATGGTGGAATTTAAAATACAGATGGAGGGTGAGAAGGTAAAATCAAGCACTAGAGTTTTGTGCTTAAACAAAGGAGATTACAATGGGATGAGAGAAGAACTAGCTAAGGTAGACTGCAGCAAAGACTTTATAGTGAAACAGTTGAGAAACAGTGGAGAACCTTCCAAGTGATTTTTCACAGTGCTCAGCAAAGGTTAATACCAACAAAAAGGAAGGGCGGTAAAAAGAGGGAAAATCGACCGTGGATATCTAAGGAAATAAGGGAGAGTAACAAATTGAAGGAAAAAACATACAAAGTAGCAGAGATCAGTGGGAGACTAGAGGACTGGGAAATCTTTAGGGGGCAACAGAAAGCTACTAAAAAAGCTATAAAGAAGAGTAAGATAGATTATGAGAGTAAATTTGCTCAGAATATAAAAGTTTCTACAAATACATAAAACAAAAAAGAGTGGCTAAGGTAAATATTGGTCCTTTAGAGGATGAGAAGGGAGATTTAGTAATGGGAGATGAGGAAATGGCTGAGGAACTGAACAGGTTTTTTGGGTCGGTCTTCACAGTGGAAGACACAAATAACATGCCAGTGACTGATGGAAATGAGGCTATGACAGGTGAGGACCTTGAGAGGATTGTTATCACCAAGGAGGTAGTGATGGGCAAGCTAATGGGGCTAAAGGTAGACAAGTCTCCTGGACCTGATGGAATGCATCCCAGAGTGCTAAAAGAGATGGCTAGGGAAATTGCAAATGCACTAGTGATAATTTACCAAAATTCACTAGATTCTGGGGTGGTCCCGGCGGATTGGAAATTAGCAAACGTGACACCACTGTTTAAAAAAGGAGGTAGGCAGAAAGCGGGTAATTATAGGCCAGTGAGCTTAACTTCGGTAGTAGGAAAGATGCTGGAATCTATCATCAAGGAAGAAATAGCGAGGCATCTGGATGGAAATTGTCCCATTGGACAGACGCAGCGTGGGTTCATAAGGGCAGGTCGTGCCTAACTAATTTAGTTATTTTTTGAGGACATTAACAGTGCGGTAGATAACGGGGAGCCAATGGATGTGGTATATCTGGATTTCCAGAAAGCCTTTGACAAGGTGCCACACAAAAGGTTGTTGCATAAGATAAAGATGCATGGCATTAAGGGGAATGTAGTAGCATGGATAGAGGATTGGTTAATTAATAGAAAGCAAAGTGTGGGGATTAATGGGTGTTTCTCTGGTTGGCAATCAGTAGCTAGTGGTGTCCCTCAGGGATCAGTGTTGTGCCCACAACTGTTCACAATTTACATAGATGATTTGGAGTTGGGGACCAAGGGCAATGTGTCCAAGTTTGCAGACAACACTAAGATGAGTGGTAAAGCAAAAAGTGCAGAGGATACTGGAAGTCTGCAGAGGGATTTGGATAGGCTAAGTGAATGGGCTAGGGTCTGGCAGATGGAATACAATGTTGACAAATGTGAGGTTATCCATTTTGGTAGGAATAACAGCAAAAGGGATTATTATTTAAATGATAAAATATTAAAACATGCTGCTGTGCAGAGAGACCTGGGCGTGCTAGTGCATGAGTCGCAAAAAGTTGGTTTTCAGGTGCAACAGGTGATTAAGAAGGCAAATGGAATTTTGTCCTTCATTGCTAGAGGGATGGAGTTTAAGACTAGGGAGGTTCTGCTGCAATTGTATAAGGTGTTAGTGAGGCCACACCTGGAGTATTGTGTTCAGTTTTGGTCTCCTTACTTGAGAAAGGACGTACTGGCACTGGAGGGTGTGCAGAGGAGATTCACTAGGTTAATCCCAGAGCTGAAGGGGTTGGATTACGAGGAGAGGTTGCGTAGACTGGGACTGTACTTAGAAGGATGAGGGGGGATCTTATAGAAACATATAAGATTATGAAGGGAATAGATAGGATAGATGCGGGCAGGTTGTTTCCACTGGCGGGTGAAAGCAGAACTAGGGGGCATAGCCTCAAAATAAGGGGAAGTAGATTTAGGACTGAGTTTAGGAGGAACTTCTTCACCCAAAGGGTTGTGAATCTATGGAATTCCTTGCCCAGTGAAGCAGTAGAGGCTCCTTCATTAAATGTTTTTAAGATAAAGATAGATAGTTTTTTGAAGAATAAAGGGATTAAGGGTTATGGTGTTCAGGCCGGAAAGTGGAGCTGAGTCCACAAAAGATCAGCCATGGTCTCATTGAATGGCCGAGCAGTCTCGAGGGGCCAGATGGCCTACTCCTGCTCTTAGTTCTTATGTTCTTAAGTGTTCTAACCTACGAACTGCACCATTAACCTGAGCCACTGGTCAATTCACCAAATCCCCGTCACTCACCAATCAACAAACCCCATCAATTAGGACTCATGCTCAAACTAAATGTTTCACCTCACCTTCACACTTAGCACTGTTATAAACTTCAAACCCTGCACCTCAAAGCTTGCATACACACCTATGCACACCTATTTAACCATGACCACTACATCACCCCAATAGATTGCACAGCAGTTACAGCACATTTCCCTCTTTCTTTCATGGGAAGATGCAGCACAACAGGAGGCATTAGGAAGTAACCAGAGGAGGAGAAACATGTCAGCATGTTCTACTCCTGATGGAGAAAATGGTGTTGCTCATTATCGGAAGGGACATTGCTGAGGATGTGGTCAACAGTGGGACTGAAGCCATTGAAGATGATGATATCCTCACACCTAATCCTTCTCTTTCCCATCCCACTTCTTACTTCTTCCACAATTTCTTCTGACTGTAAAGTTGCAGGTGGTGTGAGCATGTGCTTCCTACTTTCTCCTCCATTCCTCCCAATGCTACTCTTGCACTTTATCCTCTCACATACCCAAGAACTACAACTTGCCCAGGTAGTGGAGGAAGAGCAAGAAAACAGTGAAGGTGAAGATGTATCATCACTCGATTTCATAGTCACAGCCACCAGCTCAGATACTAACATTGCATGTAATTTAGAGGATTGCTTGGAAGTCTGATCTGCATATGAAGAGACACCAGATACAACTGTGTTGCAGCCAGAACAGTGCAGGTATAAATTAGCTAGAGGGCAATGTTGCACATTAGTTAGGCTGCAGAGGTTTTGGAAGATGATGTTGATGGGTCAGACATTAGAAGACAGCAAAGTGCTTGTTGATACAATATTAAGAAATATATTAGTGCAGATGATGTGGAATCTGTCTGGGTCAAGTTAAGAAACATCACGGGGCGAAAAACATTCGGACTACCAAACCGCAGTGGTAATGTTGGGAATAGCATGAGGCATGAAATCAGAAATGCATGTGATAAAGGAACATCTGTGATTATGGGTGACTTCAATCTGCATATGATCCAGCAACTTGCCTGTAAATTTAAATAACACAGGTGGAAAGTCCTTCACACCATTGAACATATGTTTAGCCGAGGGAGTTCAATAGAGGATATAGGCTGGAGCATTGGGCTCCAAAATGGTAGTGGTGGATTGATGTCATGGCCTGCCTACTTTGCATGCTTCCAGCAAACATTAGATGCATACACACACCTGTGGATGCCATTTTGGAATCTTAAACACTTTGTAACACTCAATAACAGATACTACCAAGCCTAATTCCATCGCTGATATATCTTTGCACATACCCAAAAACATCATTGATGAATGACATCTGTTACATTCCTCTCACATTACAGTAATCCCAATAAATAACATAATTTCCCTTTTATTATTGGGGGAAAACATTAATTTTGTCATTCTACCCCTTTGTTAAATACTTGTTGTATTTTTAAAAAACATTTAGTGTGCCCAATTAATTGTTTCCAATTAAGGGGCAATTTAGTGTGGCCAATCCACCTAGTCTGCACATCTTTTGGGTTGTGGGGATGAAACCCACGCTACCACGGGGAGAATGTGCAAATTCCACACGGACAGTGACCCAGAGCGGGGATCAAACATGGGACCTCGGCGGCCGTGAGGCTGCAGGGCTAACCCACTGCGCCACCGTGCTGCCCCTTACTTGTTGTATTTACATATCATCTGTGAATTTTCTACCTCTGGATAAAAGCAAATTACTGCGGATGCTGAAATCTGAAACGAAAGAGAAAATGCTGGAAAATCTCAGCAGGTCTGGCAGCATCTGTCGGACGTTTCGAGTCCGATGACTCTTTGTCAAAGCTGTGACAAAGAGTCATCGGACTCAAAACTTTAGCTCTTTTCTCTCCCTATTCATGCTGCCAGACCTGATGAGATTTTCCAGCATTTTCTCTAATGTTCTACCTCTCTTCTGTTCTCAATATAAAGGGGATATTTCAAGGTGAGAATGAAGCAGAGAAGTACTTAAAATGGAATAGCTTTTTAGGTAGGCCATGAGTCTGAACCGAGTTGGTCAAAAGAAAACTTTGTTTATTGCAAAGTAATTACATTTGCAATATACATCAGATCCCAGCCGGGTCTGCTCTGTCGGATCCATACCTGGCTGATTTTATACAGATCTCAATCATAAATATCCTCAGGCTCCCTGCCCCCTTAGTGGGGAAGCCCGTATTCGGCGTGACTCACAGGGAGACTGATTGCTCCACTCACGTACTCTGAATGTGTGTTCAGTGGTGTGAAGGACTTCTACCTGTGTTATTTAAATTTACAGGCTAATTGCTGGATTATTTGTTCTGTTTGTTGCAGCAATTCGATGCATTTTGGGTGTTTGTTCAAAGTTTCATAGGTTTATATGGAATGGGCTGGCTGATACTGAAGTTTTCATTTGGTGACTTAAAGGCTTGTGCACAACTAGTTGCTTCCAACCATCACATCGGTCATGATTGAGAGAATGAGCAGAAGCCCTACAGAGCAGCAAATATTCCTCGGAAGTGAGGATGTCGGAGGGTTATAACATCTCTCCCCCCGCCCCAAAGTCCGAGGACTCTTCTGACAACTGCGGAGTGGGAAGACGCCGGACCCACTTCGCCCGTGGCTGTGCTTCCTGCACTTGCGGGGCTGGATCAAGCGGTGTATATCTGGACAGCGAATGTCGCTTCCATTCAGAACGGCGTGTTGAATTCACTGTCTGAGGCTGCTGTGCTGCTTGCTCCCAGTCGGAGACTTCCAACACCTGGGTCTCCATTTCAGAATTTGTATCTATGACTCTTTCATTTCGGCATCTTGACTCTTTTTGCATTATGCTCTAGCCTCGACTGGCATCGGATTTGGTTGGACTGTAATTTTCCTGTCCCGAGGAATTTTTCGTAAGACTTGTCTTCTGGACCTTATGTGATCGAGGTGCTTTTTCATGATGCAACCTTCTGCCTGAACTGGATAAGATACTGGCCCTGTCTGGCAGTCGATTGTCCCTGAGATCCACTGGCCGCCGTCTGCGAAGTTGCGAACGTAGACTGCGTCAGCTGGTACAAACATTCTGGATGGTTTTCGTCTAACTGGGTATCGCCCTTGCTGCTTCTGACTGTGGCGTACTTTCCTGCCAATATCAGGGAAAGGTAGACTAAGATGAGTTTGAAGCCTCCAGCCCATTAGTAACTCAGTCACAGCATGCGCTGTGGCCCAATAGCAAAACAAGAATCAGGCAGTCGCATGATCATCGACATCCCTTGTTTAAACCTCTGTCCACCCGTTATGCCATCCCCTTGGAAACAGGGTAATACATGGCCATACGGATGTGCTGTTTGTCTTCAGGAATCCTGCGAATTCCTCACTTGTGAAAGGTGTTCCATTGTCGGTAGCTGACACATTCTGGGATACCATGCTGACTGAAAGACAGGCGCAATTTCTCAATAGTAGGCTTGAAGGTGGTTAAAAACATTCTATGGACTTCCAACCACTTTGAGTGGGCAGTGGGCATCTATCAGGACGAAGAACATCCAGCCTTGAAAGGCACCAGCAAAGCAGGCGTGTAACTGCACACACTGGCCATTCCCACGTGTGAAGAGCGCAGCTGGCGGAAGCTTCTGTTGCTCCTGAAAAATGCCGTACTGCTGGGCCACCCTCTCTTCTCTGTGTCCAGGCCCGGCCACCAAACATAGCTGTGGGTGAGCATTTTCATTTTGAACACTCCCGGGTGCCCGTTGTGCAGCTCCCTCAAGATCAGGTCTTGGCACTTGATGATGACGCGCGTGCCCCACAAAAGGATGCGGCTTCTACACTAAACTTGGACATTTTCGTCGAGAATGCCCACAGCTCGTTGGGCAGCCTTCAATGCTGACTCCCATACAGGACTCTGTGTTCAACTTTCGAAAGGACCGGGTCGGTCTGTGTCCACTCACAGATTTGGGATGCTGTAACAGGTTAAAAAAATCCATAAAATTGAACATGGCCACTACCTCATCAGCCCTGGACGATGTTCAAATGTGTATTCATAGGTGGCCAGCAGGCGGGCCCAATGTTGTATCCGGTGGAGGCGATGGGCGGAATTGCTTTGTCTTATTTAAAAAGGTTCAACAGTGGCTTGTGGTCCATGATGATCGTGAACCATCGACCGTACACATACTGCTGGAATTTCTTCATGGAGAAGACCACTGCTAGACTCTCTTTCTCAACTTGCCAAGGCCAGTGTCCGGGAGACAAAAGTGATCGGTCTCTCCCTGCCATCTTCCATACAGTGTGATAAAACGGAGCCAATGCCATACGGTGACACGTCACACGTGACTATTAGTTGTTTGGCGGGATCATAATGTGTCAACAAGCTGGACATCAATTACATATTCATGTGAGTGAATGCTTCTTCCTTTTCCTTTCTCTACATCCATTCCTGGTTCTTTTTCAAAAGGAGGTTTAAGGGGGACTAACCTTGTCACGAGGCCAAGGTGAACTTTCCATAATCATTTCCCAATCCGATAAAAGTCCACAGCTCCATGGTGTTTTCAGGTGTAGGAGCTTTCTGAATAGCCCATACTTTCTCCACGACCGGGTGTAACCCCTCATGGTCCACTCGGTTGCCCAGGTAAACCACTTCCCTCGTGTGAAATATGCATTTTCTCCTCGCAGGTGAACGCCAGCCTCTGAGAAACAGCGGTGAATCTCATCCAAATTAGTAAAATGTTCCACCTCAATTGCCCCTGTGAATAACAAGTCGTCCAGATAAACTGCTATTAGTGGCAAACATTTCAGTATGTCTTCTATCCTTTGGAATATGGCACAGGCCGACGGCACTCCAACGGGTAATCTGGTGTACTCATATAGACCTCATTAGAGTTTGTAGTGATGTATTTATGTTAGACAGATGGTTTGGGCACCGGGACCACCGATGGCGCCTAATTGCCAAAACGTACCAATCTAATAATCCCATGGCCTTCGAGCTGGCTGTGTTCTACCTCAACATTTGCTCACAGTGTAAGGGACTGGGAGAGCCCTGAAGTACCTTTGTTGTGCATCCAAGTCTACCTGAAATTGCCATTGCCCCTTTTATTTTCCCTAGTCCAGGTTGGAAAACATCCCAGTATTTCCTGAGCATTTCGTAAAGGCCCCCGGATCTCATTTGGAAAATTTGCTGCCAGTCCAGTTGTCGGCGCTTTAGCCAATTGCAATCCAGCAGGCTGGGACTGCATCCCTTGACTATTACCAACAGAAGTCGCACTGGCTGTTGTCCATAAACTACTGAGGTTATTGTGGCTCCTGAAATGGCTAACGGTTCGGCAGTGTAAGCCGCTAATCTTGCCTCGGTGACCCGCAGATCTAACTGCTGTACCCCCCGTCTTTATCATGTCGAAGGTCTGCTTTCCAAAAACTGAAACCGCAGCTCCTGTGTCCAGTGCCATGTCTAATGGATGTCCATTAACTTGCACAGTTATCTTGATGGGAGCCACTCAGGATGTTGCAATGCAATTCAGCTGCATACAATCTTTCTCTGGCTGGTCCAAGTGGAAATTGCAAGCCCTTGCCTGCCTTGAACAGGGCGCCAGGCGTGCTGGATGACTTGAGCCTTGCGCTCCCTGTGGCTCATGTGTCTACATTCCCCACAACACCTGGGCTCTCCCAGTTCAGACTCCAGGGAGGTATCCCGTCGGGATGTTGCAGACCTTGACCAATGGACCTGGCCCCTGTGATACACTGTGCAAAGTGGAGTTTCAGTCTTTGAATGGGGGGGTTCATAGGGAAGGGACGCATTCTATGGTGTTCAACTCCATTCCCTGGACCTCTCAGCATATTTGGGGGAAAGCAAAATTTGCACGGCCTGCTGAAGTTCTAAGGACAGTTCAGCTGGCAACTATCCCTGAGTACTCATGTTATTTACGCCACAGACCAAACGGTCATATAGCATTTCGGAAAGGGAACTGCCCTGTTCACAATATTTGGCCAGTTTTCGTAGCCTCGTCAGAAACTCGGTTACAGACTCTCCTGATGACATCTCTGCTCTGTTAAAACAGTATCTCTGCACTTTAACTGGTGGTTTAGGGTTGAAGCCTCACCAGGCTCACAAATTATTCGAAACTTTTCGTGTCCGGAGCTGCAGGCTTTTTAATCACTCCACAAGTATGGGCTCCACAGGTAGTCAGCAATGTTACTGTCTGTTGGTCAATATCTGTGATAGTGTCCACACCAAAGTAATGGAGCATTCTGCGTACTGTGTCCAATCCTCTAAGCTTGCGTTGGACATGTCAAAACTTCCGAACAAAGGCATATTTGCAATGAAAAAAATTTCTCCAACCTTAGTCCAGCAGTGGGAAGAGGTGGCTGTTCATTTCAAAGTGTAGCAACGTCGACATGTAAACCAGTTATAGCCTCATCGCCAGTTTAGTAGGCCACAAATTAGTCCAAATCGAGTTGGTCAAAAGAAAACTTGGTTTATTGCAAAGCAATTATATTTGCAATGTACATCAGAACCCAGCCAGGTCTGCTCTATTAGTTCCATGCCCTGCCAACTTTATACAAATCTCAATCATGAATGCCCTCGGGCTTCCCACCCCCACAGCGGGGGAGCTTGTATTCGGCGAGACTCAAGCGAAGACTGATTGCTCCAACCTCGTAGGTCTCATGTGGGTTATAACAGGTTTCTTCCTGACAGTATTCTATTTTCACTGATTCTACAGCTGATGAGGTGCCAAGAGATGCTGGCAGGAGCATGGTGCTTCATTGCTAACTAGAATCTTATGATATGAGTAGGATCCAATTTTAACAGAGGCCTGAGCTGTGAAGCCATGATGGCTTTCTCACTGAACAAAAGCATGTCTCCAGCTGGTTCTTCACGGCTATGCATTACTCTATTTTGAATTTTGAGAGACAAGTAAGGAGAAGAATGCAATGTTCGAGGCACTATAAAACTGCAAGCAGATTTTGTTATCTGTTGCTAGTTTTTTGGGATAATATTCTACTAGTGATTTTGTTATTCACATTATCCAATTCTGTGCTTGAAGACATAGTTGAATGTCCATGCCTTTCCCTGGAAAATTGTCAGAACATTTTCCTTGTCTTCACTCAACACAAATCTGCTCCTTACTCAGTACCGCTTGATCTTAACCATGCCCTTCAATGGAATGATTCATGTTTCTTTCAAGTCATGTAAGTTCTTCATGTTTCTGGCAAATCTCACCAATTGTTTATTATCTAGGAGTACAGGTCCACAGGTCATTGAAAGGGGCAACACAGGTGGAGAAGGTAGTCAAGAAGGCATATGGCATGCTTGCCTTCATTGGCCGGGGCATTGAGTATAAGAATTGGCAAGTCATGTTGCAGCTGTATAGAACCTTAGTTAGGCCACACTTGGACTATAGTGTTCAATTCTGGTCGCCACACTACCAGAAGGATGTGGAGGCTTTAGAGAGGGTGCAGAAGAGATTTACCAGAATGTTGCCTGGTATGGAGGGCATTAGCTATGAGGAGCGGTTGAATAAACTCGGTTTGTTCTCACTGGAACGAAGGAGGTTGAGGGGCGACCTGATAGAGGTCTACAAAATTATGAGGGGCATAGACAGAGTGGATAGTCAGAGGCTTTTCCCCAGGGTAGAGGGGTCAATTACTAGGAGGCATAGGTTTAAGGTGAGAGGGGCAAGATTTAGAGTAGATGTACGAGGCAAGTCTTTTACGCAGAGGGTAGTGGGTGCCTGGAACTCGCTACCGGAGGAGGTGGCGGAAGCAGGGACGATAGTGACATTTAAGGGACATCTTGACAAATACATGAATAGGATGGGAATAGAGGATACGGACCCAGGAAGTGTAGAAGATTGTAGTTTAGTCGGGCAGCATGGTCAGCACGGGCTTGGAGGGCCGAAGGGCCTGTTCCTGTGCTGTACATTTCTTTGTTCTTTGTTGTATTATTTGATGGCTTCGCAGTTAGCCATTCTTTTTGCAAAGAAAAAAATAATTTATGTTTGCGTAAAACCTGAAAACATCCTGAAGCACACCCGAGCTGATTAAGTGTAGTCACTGTTGTTATGTAAGCAAGTGCATTGGCCATTCTTTGCCCAGCAAGATGATACAAAACATGATGATACAAAACAACAAGAAGATCAGGGTCAATTTCATCTATTTTGCTGGTGCTGGTTGAGGCATAAATGTTTTCCAGGACTCCAGAAGAACTTTCCTGCTCTTCTTCAAATAATGCCTTAGCATATTTACTCCCACCTAGGCAGGCACAATCACATCTGTAAACAGAAGTTCCCACAATGCAAGATACCCTAGTCTTTAAAAAAAAAAATTTTAAATATAAATTTAGAGTAGCCAATTATTTTTCTTTTTCCAATTAAGGGGCAATTTAGCCTGGCCAATCTACCTACCTAGCACATCTTTGGGTTATGGGGGTGAAATCCATGCAGACGTGTGGAGAATGTGCAAACTCCACACGGCCATTGACGCAGGGCCAGGATTCAAACTCGGGTTCTCAGCGCCGCAGTCCCAGTGCTAACCACTGCACCACATGCCGCCCTTGGACTCCCTAGTCTGCCTAATTATGGTCTAGGTTTTGTGGTAGCACTGACAGTGAAACAGTCAGCATTCATGTCATCACTCATTTGAAACCGACAGCAATTTCTGGAATCCACACCTGTGCAGTTCACCATGGAAATGCAGAGGTTGCTGTCAATGATTGTGTTGTTCCCCACAAGGTGCACTGTTGACGTCCCGCCAGACAGTGCTCAAGGCAAAATCACTGAACTGACGAGAACTTGTCCTTTTACATTGTTAGTGTCACCATGAAAGCCCTTGAAAGAATTGCACCTTTCTGAATGGGGTTTTGAGCAGTGTACTAAGGCTAGAACTATTGCTAAATAGCCTCACTGTCTGTGAAAACTAATTATATATTTATAGAATTTCAAATTTCTACATGATGGAAACAAAAATCTCAATTTTTAAATAATTTTTTTAAAAGATCGTTTATTCTATTTTGGCTTCCAGCTTAATCCCATGTGCATGTCCTGGTCATTTTTTCCACTTTCTGTGGAGTTTTAATTAAAAGTGTGAAATTCAATGCATTTTACTTTGTGGTTTGCTGTCTGTGAGAATGTTTCAATATGATTGACTGTATACCCTGCTTGATAACATCACTACTGCTGGATGCCTGAAGATCCTTGACCTGGTGCCAGTTTCAAACAACCAGAGGGAAAGGGCAAATTAAACTTGGTCACAGAGATCATTAGGAGCTTGTGGGCATCTTTGAAGTCAGCAGTGAGTACCATAAGTTCACGACTGACCACAAAAGTCATGCAATATTGTTTATTGTTCAAACAATAATGTCCTCAATCATTAAAGCTGCCTCTAAAAAATCTGTTTCCTTTTCTCCACTAACCCATTTTCCCTCCACAACCATACTCTGTAAATCCCAAGTCCATTCCGGATTTGAATAATGGCATCATTTCTGTGTAGATTCCTCTAGAGGTTATCTGGCAATCCAGGACAGGAAATATTTCTTTAAAAACTTTAATATGAAATACTGCTCACATTTTCTTTCCTTGTTCCTCATCTTTATTTCATTAATAAAATTAAGTGAATTATAACCCTAGCCCTTTTTTGGAGGCTCCCCGAGGTCATGAGCACTCCCTCAATAATCACCTGCACTCGAGTTTAAAATAATCACTTCATGTTTGCTAGGCTCTAATTACTCAGATATGATAGGGGTCCAGGAGTCTTTCTTCAAAAAATTGACTTGAGCAGAATACAGGAGCGGTTCTTAAGCTGCACCCAGAAAATTATGTGAGACACTTATTTTACCAACTTCCTACACTTTAAGTTAATAAATACATCAAATTTATCTGGTCAATGCATGTTTGTAATGTCCTCGAATATCAATCTTAATTATTTTCACTTGCTGCTATATTTGCATAAAGTGAGTTTAAACTATGACACAGAAATAGTGCACGGAATTCTCCCAAAAAGTGCCAAAGTGTCATTTTGGGTGGGAAAAACATTGAGAATCCCGACGGCTGTTCCGCCGCAATTCTCATCACAATCCACCCACACTTAGCCATTTCTTTCGAGCCTGGGGAGATTCCCGCTGGGAAAGCGAAGTGCTGGACCTAAAGTCAACAGTCAGGAAGCTCCTCGGAGATCGGAGCATCCTTTAAAAAGACTATCCTAAAGCCTCCACCGGTCTCTTACCCACCAGCAGTGAGCACCCCCCCCCCCCCCCCCCCCCAACTGACTCACAGGTATCGGGGCCTCCCCAATTGCTGGTACCAGTGAGGCCCAACCCCCCCACCACCTACCCAAATGACTGACACCCTAATAGAGGGTTGCCGAAGGCCCCCCTCTCCTTTAAGGCCCCCATCCTCTTTCAGGCCCTCCACTTCATACCTCCTCAATCCCCTACCCCTTTCATGGACATGCTCTCTCTCAGGCGCTCCCCTTGGCAGTGCCCCTTGGCACACTACCACTGCCCCATGTACCTTGGCCCCCTGTCCTGTCCCTGATCACCTGGGGTCACTAATGGCCTCCGGGCACCCTGGCATGGTCACTATAGTTTCCGTTGATGGAGACCAGTCCGGATTCCCGTCGGCCTCACACTGTGTTGGCAGGGCGGTGAATCCCAGGAGCCATGAGACTCTGGCTAAAGCTAAAACCCGGAAATGCATTTTTAAACGAGTTTCGATACTTACTTAAATATGCGAGTCTGGATCATGCCCAGATTATGTCCGATGTCGCGGGCCAGGAGCATTGCATTCCGTTAAGCGCCTGGTGTGGACCTCATTTAGGGGCTCTCTCTCGATTCTCTGGGAATGGTGGGAGACGCATTGGATGCAATGTGGGTGGGTGGAGAATCACATCCAGTTGCTCTTAAAGTTTTTTTTTAAGTTTCTTCGGTGAGTTTAAGGTTGAATTCTTATAATGACTGTTTTTTGTACAAGGTGTCTGATAAAGTTTGACCCTGTTAGGTGTCCACTTGTCTTTCATGGTACCCTGAACCAGATTTTCGAAAATTCTTTCTCAATAAGGAATGACACCAAACTCCAGACTGAACTACCATTAAGATAGAAAATGCTGGAAAATCTCAGCAGGTCTGGCAGCCTTTGTAGGGAGAGAAAAGAGCTAATGTTTCGAGTCCAGATGACCGTTTGTCAAAGCCGAAAAGAGCTAACGTGTCAAGTCCAGATGACCCTTTGTCAAAGCCAGAACTACCACTAATTTCTGTTGTCACCTTTTTAAAAATGTCTTTTATAATAAGTAAAGCACTTAAATTGTGAAAGGATAGTCCTTATCAATACAGGTTTACAAAAAAGGAGACTCATTCTAGAATTCCAGTGAATGTTCCCAACATGAAGTAATATTAATCTATCTTTAATAACATTCAAAGCGGCCCTATTTTATAGGCTTCTGGGTACAATGGCTATCTTTAGCCATTTTGCCACGTGTAACCAGTTCTTCAATTCTAAAATTTCGATTCAGTGGAAATAAATCTAAGTTTGTTTTTGAGCATGTTTCTCGGCTGCTGCAACACCACGATTCATCCCAATATTCGGCGCAAGTTGGTCGATATTTTGGGCCTCGGGAAGTTTCTCTCCATCGAGGCCACACTTAGGCAGATTTTCTGCACTGGTGAGTTGAGCTCGCCAGCAGGACCGGCTCCTCACAGATCAGGGCATGATTTTGACTGGCTGCCCCAATCTCTACCCACCTCCCCCTTTTTCAGAACCACCTTGCCCCTTCACCCCCCAATCTCCTTTTGGCCCCTCAACCCCCCCCCCCCCCCCCTCCCCACTCTCATGGGTAGGGCCAGACTGGTACCCTGGCAGTTCCCCTGGCAACGCCGGGTGCAACGTTGAATCATGCTCATAATGCCCTAATTATATAAGAATTCCAGCTGATATAGTTATATTCTATTTAACCATCCCTACATTCAGTAACAGTCATTTTATCCCTCTTAATTTTTCTTCACTGTTCCTCAGGTGCAACAATATATTGGTCATTAACGTGATCTTTCTCCCCCTTCATTCTTACTCTGTTGAAATCAGAACTAATTGTGCAGTCTTACTCTACATCTTATTTCTTCTTGGTATGTCAAACCTTATGCAATTCCCTTAATCTTTCCTTCCTCCCACGTCATCAGGCTTTGTACGCCAATGCTTCAGTCATCGAATTATTACCCAATTCATCTCATCATCTTCTTAACTATTTTCAGTGTTGACCATGTCTGGACAATGACCCTTGTCCCTTTATTTTAGATTTTCTGTGAATTTGCTGCTGCTTTGACATCGGATTCAAGGCTGCTGATATAAATGTGCTTACAAATGATACGGAGAATGTTAAAAATATATTTGTGGAATAAAAACCAAAGTAAGCTAATACTGAGAATTTTTGTGTTGAAATGTTTTATTGACTATATTTATCCATCCATCTATCTTTTGAGTATTTGTGAAATTGCAACATTGAGTGGTTGATAACTTCTGTTATTCTTTTTCCAAACACCTCTTTTGCCTCCAGCAAATATTTTCCTTCCACAACCTCTCCCACTTTCCCTTCCAGACTTTTCTCATTCAGCCAGGACTGATCCCTGGCTAGAAGCTGCTGTCAGGTCTTTTTAATGATTGGTTGAGAAGAAATGTGCTTGTTTAAGTAGGACAATTTCTACTAATCCCCTCTTCCCTGTTTGTCTCTCCTTCATTGTTGCACAATACACCCTCTAGTGGCACAGGAATGCACTACAATTTATTTCCCACAAAGAATAGGTTCGTTTGGATATCAGTCAATTCAGCCTTTTGAATTTAGGAGCCTGTGGTTGTCCATTAGCCCATATTGTGTGCCAATTTTACAAGCAGCTAGGATGACTTGATTCTCTGACTATAGAACACATTGTAATATCCTGCTGCCAGTCTCCTTTCTGCTACACAATGACTCGGCAAAATTTAATTCCACATGTTAATTTGCAAATTTAGGTTTAACTTTCAGGGATTCCACCAATTACACAAATTTAATTGAGAGATAGGATCATAAAACTGTTTGAAACAAAAATTAAAGTAAGCTTCTTATATATTTCTAATGTTCAGTTCATGAAGGCAGAGTGAACTTCAAACACCCAACAAAAAAAACCCTAAATATCTTCATTAAAAAGACGTGACAAATAAATGTTTTGTGAATGAATACTTGTATATTATACTTAAACAAAACTTGTGCACTATAGTCTTCTTCCTCATTCTGCCAGTTACATTATATAATCAGATAAAAATAAACCACAAGATTTAAACAATATACAGGACAGAAAGAAAAACAAATAAATCCCTAACCTGAATATTTTGTTGTAAAGCTAATGAGATGATCAAGAATGTCATAATACAAATCGCCAGGATATTGACCATCGGTGATGCTAAATTTTAAATATTGAATAACTGGTAAAAGAATTGCACACAGATGCTAATTACACAGCAAATTATTTGATAATATGCCTTTGACTCGTGGAGTTTTGCGACATTATTAATCCCTAACAAAATCCCCTATGAAACTGAAGACAATTAGCAGTTTTCGATCATTTGTTTTACAAGACATTGGCGCCCACACTTCCAGTTTCCTATTTCATTGTCTTTTTGTCACTTCATATTACCCCTTTCTGTTATCATCCAAGAACAAAAATAATCAATATCACCATAATTTAAGACATTACAAGTATTATCAATCTCTCAACTATATTTATAAATCTAGGCAATTTAATCAGATTTTAAAAGGCAGCAGAAGTTTGTTCGATGCGCTGGTTGAAAGAATAGTGGAATGGGTTAAACTGTGCAGAACTGAGTAAGAGCGAGTCTGACTGATTAAAAAAAATATTGCTCTGTAAACATCCTCATTACAGCTGATTCTGTCCATGTACAATAATCAACACAAACAAGGGTTTGAGAAGGACCTGGGGAATTTTATTCGCTTAGTCAGGTTGTTGGTTTAGTTGTCACTTTTAGATTCATGTGCTTAACAAATTAATACTCCTGGACATTAAATTGGTAGCAACATTGTTTTGAATATATAAAAGTTGCTTTGCTCAAATTCCTACTAATCGAAAGACACCCTTTTGTCCACCCGTTAATTATTTTAATGCAAACATTTTACTCGATTAATGGCTGAATAATCAGCACGACGATCATCATTAAAATGTATAAGACAAAAGTAAGAGTATTTGTCCCCTTAACATCTTACACAAAACAGTGGTTATCCTAATGGAATGATACTTACAGGCAAATTAATAAAATAGAACTGTTATTCATGTGTTACTAAAAATGAATCCATACAAGCTAATATATTGTGTACATTTTGGAGCATCGGAGCTTGTATTGAGATACTTATCAAGAATCTATCGACATTGGTCCACTTGTGATTACAGCGCAGTAGATGTTCTACAGACAACATCAAAGACTGCATATCTCACAGAAACATGGGAAATGAGGATATACAGCCAATAATATTAATGGAAACACAATATACAACTGGCAAGACAAAGAGAACAAAAAAAAAATCACCCATATTTTACCTAGGGTTTTTTTCCTGTGTGCAAATTATCCACAAGTTATTGCTTTAGAACAGGTAAACAATAAATGAAAAATTCAACAACATCAATATTTCAGTTAAAAATCGGACAGCATTCACCAACCTCTTACTGGAAATTTCTTTCAATTCAATATGCTGACAATTAAAAATTTAAAAGAAAGATATGTGAGTGCTGAATCACAATACTAATGACTAGGGCTTTGTGAAATTATGTGGAAAATTAAATTCAAGAGCAACAGCTCTTATTGAATATACCCACTTCACATTTCTTAAGCTTTTGCTTCGGTCATTCAAGAAGAGTGTCTAATAACAAAAGATCAAATTAGATTCTGATGTCTAATCATCCATACAGGGTCAACCTGTGCAAGTATGCAAAGGTTAAGCATAAGATCTGTTTTTTCACCTCAGGAGTGGCATGGGATGATGGTTTAAATGAAGCATGGAATGAAGGGAAAATGAAGAAGGATGAACCTATATATTCAAATCAACAGCTGCAGGTTTCACTGAAGAAAGCAAGCCACTGTTTTAGCTGCTGTTAAACTAAGACCATGGGAACAGTGTGATTGTGGTGCTGCTTAAATTATGTATGCTCACGCTTTCATTCTATTTAGTTTAAAATAGCCCACTTGAAATAGACATTTTCTGTTTCTTGGGGTTTGGTTTATTCTCTCACTGATTTTTTTTAAAAAAAGAGTGAGAAACAAATAATGAAGCCCCAACAATCATGAAGTGCACAGAGATTAAAGATGACAGATTGAGAGATCCTTAGTTCAGTTAGCCTTGGGTTTTAAACATTACTACTGTTGTAACATGGCATTACCGACTAGAATAGGTGGTCAGGGCAACAGTTTGAAGGCAATTACAGACCAATTCAGTATTTCATCATTAAACTGTGTTCCTAAATGAGCACATGAAAAATAAAATATAAGGACTGAGACTTCCATTAGCATGAATTTAATATCGGAACAGTTAGACAGCACCAGCTAAATATGAAGATAGAAACAAAGGATGACTGTGCATTGCATAGATTATGAACAGTAATTTTAAGTGATCTTTTAATTCTTTTGTATATTCATTATTGTTTGAACGCAGATCAGTATCCAAAAGTTTAATTGATTTTGAAGTATTCTTTTAATTAAAACAATTGGATATTGTGGTTTGTGAAAACACACATTACACATTGTGTTTTCTTCTTACACCGTCTTAACAACGAACTATCTTACAGGCAATAGCAAGACTCATCTTAACTGCACAACGCTTCAAGTGTAGACTATGCACTACAATGACATAAACATGAAGAATTAGAAGGTAAATAAAAAGCAAAGACCCACCATGTCCTCTTTGCAGTGAGGCAGGAGACCTGTATATAGCAATAGGCACTGAGTGGTGTTTGCTGCCATGAAAATGGTGAATATGGTGAGCTCCACCTAAGCTCGAAGCACTCCATGACACTCCAAAAAAACAGCTGAAAGTCAAAAGAACTATCCAAAATGCCAAATGAACACAGGTTGTGATAGTTTCAAAGCTGGACTTCGCTGTTGCTCTCGGGTTCATGATGCTCCCTGAGAAAAAGATTTGCATCCCCCATGTAACAAATGTCACAACTGTACACAGCCCATTATTTCAAGTCTGCCTCACAGTTTTCTATTCCTGCTGTCCTCTTCTGCTAGGAAATCCACAGCATACTTTTAAAAATCCAGTCAGTGCAGTGTGTCTGTTCCCAGCTAGAAAAACATAACTACCTGCATTTCCAGCAGTAGCTACCAGGTTCTTTTATGTTAATACTCCAATAGATCCAGGACTGAGACTGCTGAGGATCTTTCTTTTCTCCCTACATAAGGCACATCATCATCATCCACTGGGTATTCAATATCATTTAAATTTTACAGGATGGCACTTCACAATGCTGTAAGGGAAATTAAAATGCTCCACAATCCAGTTACAGCCTGGAAAAAAAAATGTAACACACAGCACAGCACTCTGTCTGACCAAAGCCACCCAATAAATAGCCTGCTTTCCAATCCGAATACAGTAGTCAGGGTAGTGAGAATAATGCCAGAGGATATTCCTCACTGAATTGTGTACACTTATGAAAGGACCTGGAACAGACCATGCTGGTGAGAAGGCTATGCAAATCTGCAGTCTCAAAACAGCAAATCACTGAAGCTTGGATGCATTGCAGAGGAAGAGCCTATTTTAAAATAGGGATATAGAAATATGCTAGGATATCAAATACTAGCTTGATTTTAAAAAGAAGCAAAGATATGCAAAGCCTGGAGCAAAAGAAAATTTACAGAAACTTAAAATCCTCACTTTGAATCAAACTGCACATCATACTGCAATGTCAATTTAATAAATAAAATCCCAATCTCCCCCAGAAAGACAGTTCAGAGGTTCCTGTATCCTCAGTTAGTCCTTTACAATTTTTAAACGAAGGCAGGCACTGTTGTGATTGGTCAGAAACCTCCCCGAACGGTCCACCAGGTGCTCAATCCAAAGCTACTAAATATGCCTCGACACAAACTACTCATCCATCATTTTTGATGATCTTCTAATTGCACACTCATCTCCACAAAGGAACACCTCTCCCTTTCACTGACAGATATTCAAGTGTACAATCCTATAACAGAGATGGAGACAATGTCGTAGACAAAAGGGGGAAATGCGATGAAATTATTTCCTTTTGAAAATAAGAAATTTTGTTGACTATATTTTTCAAAAAAATTCTCTTTATTGTTTTGTTTTTTTCCCCTAACACGGATCCTGCCAAACTAAAGCTCCCCTGAGAAAGATGTGTTTATCTTGACAGGTGTTTGCGCGATCAGCAGCATCTCAAAGGCATTGTTATTCATTGCTTTAATGTACAATAGAAAACGCTAAATCTGCAAATTAATGTAATTTACTGAATTGCATTTAAGTAAAATTAAAGTAAGGAAGGTCACCAGATTAACTTATTAATGTCTTACTGATGCTATATGCAAGTTAAATTTGATACATTCTTTACAGAAGATGTGGCAGAATTACTTCTCCATCATATATACCTGAAGCAAAACTAGTGTTGCACAATCACCGAGCATGAAACCAACTTTATTTCTTTGTCCTTAATCTTTTAAATGTAATACATTCTGCAGTAATTAAACTGAAGTTGGATGACTACTTCAATCAATTATTTTCAGCAATCAAACCGGAATCCATACAAAACGCAATAGCGTGGCAAGGGCCCTGTTGGGAATATATTTATAAAGGAGTCCTGGGACTAATTTTTATTAAAAATACAGATCAACCATCTTTACATTGAAACAGGTAGCAAATGCATACTTTTGATTCTGACTCACAACTTCTTTGTTTTACTAAACAGGTTTGCTACCTGCACTCTTGGACGTCGTCTGAGACTCAGAGATCATTTCACAGCCCACCAATTTTTTTATTTACTTCAACATCAGTATGGATGAGATACATAAGGAGCCGCAAGAATATTGTCAGATGAGTAGAGCATCTTGTTACTGCTTTCTTAAGCTCTTAATGGATTTGGCATGAGTACATGTTTATGAATTGAGAATACAGTGAGGTTTTTCTTCGGGAGGAATGAGATCTGACAGGTGCTTTCTTCTTTACTATTAAGATCAAATTTGATTGGATTTTGCAAATAAATATTTTTCCTTTATTTAGTGTGCACAAGATCCCAGTAAATCCAAATAGCTTATCTTCTGATAGGTCATACAATAGAAAATTAACACTTTCTTTCCATTCAGTCCTTTGGGAGTTAACCATCAATATGATGAGGTATCAAAGCCTCAGGTTAGCCATCCAATAAATGTGTGGCATGCAAATCATGATATTAGCTTAGATGTTTTCTAGTCTGTGAGTTAACTATGCTATTTACCGTAAATTGCTTCCCCCCTCTTCCAATTTGACCTGAAAGAATTTGCATTTTTTTCTTCACCATCGTAGTTTGAGCTGAAAAAAACTACCAAAATAAACTAGCTGCATTACTTCAACTCGTTGATCACAGGAACAGAGCCTCCAACCACCTCCAACTCAACTAACAAACAACAAATGGATGACTATAGCACATCTTCTGGATCCTTATGGCCTCGTGCAAATTACCAAGGAAGCTAACAGATTTTTCTTCTTTGATAAGAGCCAAAAGGAAAAGTAAAAATAAAACTCGATTATCACTGCAAATGTTACAGGTGGCGGAGGAGAAAGGTAGGTGGTTGAGGACTAAGTAATGTTGAGAAAATGGTTACAGCGTATTACTTGTGCACAGAGGAGAAGGAAGCATGTGCCAAATGAGGGGAGGAATAATTTAAAGAGCAATGTAGGTTGATCATGATACAGACAATTCCCCACTGAGAACTGTGAGGTACTTCGTATTTTCTGCTGCTTTTTAATGAGTGGCTGATCGGAAAAAAGACTGAGTAAAATCCCCATGTGCGATCTGTCTCAAAATCTTTACATTATCTGTATTCAACTCCACAAGTTGTTTTAAATTTAGTATTTCTATTTTTAACTGCCTGCAGCACAAATGATGTGCCTCTTGAGACTATAATTGACATAAAGTGTAAGAAAAGTAGACTTTTGGTGAAAAATAAAAGTAATAACACTTGTGTAATAACTTTGGCTCACCACTTAGGTATGGAATAATTAACGTTTATTTACAGCACACCATCTTACAGCTTTGTGGCTGCCAGTCGGTGTCCGGAATTAATCTGTGGCAAAAGCTCACACTTGCTGAGATGAACCCCCACCCTGTCTCCATGATTGGTTTCTCTGGGTCATGTGACCGCATCAGCCGATCGATCGCCGCTTGGGGGGGGGGGGTCAGACACCACAAATTGTAATTGCTCTCAATTCTTGTCCCCGTGTGCGAGGCAGACAAAGTACATGCTTACAACAGTTTCTGTAGCTTACTTTTTCCTCGAACAAGTCACTAGCATGAAGCCAGAGGCTACAGCTTGAGGGAAACCACTTTGCATCAAGGAAGGCTGACCAGGCACCTCTCCTGCTCTTACTGCCTGACATAGGCACATTGGAAGGATATGCAGGTTGATAAACAGCCTGTTCAGCTACATAATGGACACACCTTCCATGGCCATCAAGACCCGAGGGGATTTTCAGCCCACATTAGTCATCAGTGGGAATAGCAACCCAGGTGGAAAATCACATGAGTGTGAGAAAAGGCAGTAACCTCATTTAAATATATTTTAACACATTTCAATGGGCTGGATTCACCATTTTTGAGCCTAAGTGCGGAGGATCTGTGGCGTTATACGTCAAAAAATCGGCTTCAACCCCTCGCCGATCCTGCGACTGGTGATGGGCTAGCATGATGTGCCACGTAAAACTCCCGGCTCCCACGATAAAAACGGCTAGAGAATGGCCAGGTCCATGGCTGTGCATGCGCATGGCAATGACCTGGAGCGGTCGCGCTGTAAAACATAGCGTGGCTGTGCGTGGACCCGACATGCCAGATAGTGCCTCCTGTTCACCTCCCACCAGCCCCCCCAGCCCTCCCACCAGCCCCCCAGCCCTCACAAAAGCCACCCCCATCCAGCAGCATGGCTCTCACCCGACTGGGGCGGTGCTGGACACAGTCCGCAGCCGCCACGCCTGGTTCCCGACCGCAGAGACCACACGTCAACCGTGCGTTCGGGAAAGCGGCCCATCGGGGGCAGAGCATCGTGTGAGGGCCTACAGGTGACACGCTAACGCTGTCCCAATGGCGTGCGGCGCGTGACGCAATGAAGCCATTCAGAGGGGGCGGAGGATACAAAATCTGCGTCAAACATGTACCGCCCTCGATATCGGTGCCAGAAGAGATTACGAAATCAGCGTCAGGGAACGGTGAATCCTGCCCAATGTACTTACCGATCACCACCCCCGCCACATGATTCCTCCCGCACTGAATATTCATACCTCGCCAGTGTAGTATCAAATGGGGGGAGGGAGGAGACTGTAATGCTGATGCTTGTAATGGGGGGGGAGGAGCCCCCTATGCTTATGAGGGTAGAGAAATCAGTGGAATTGCTGGTGGCGGGTGCCAGGGGTTTTCTCTCTGCGCTGATCAAGGGCACCCAATCTCTGTGGAGCCGACCTATCAGCCCCCGCCACAGTGGCAGTCTTCAGAGTGGCTCAAAATCTGGACTAAAAGCTCAGCTGTGGAGCTGGAGAGCTGGAAAATGCCACACTTGGATCTCTTACTGGGCAGGATCCAGATTTGCATATTCAAGTCAGCAGTTAGGCTCACTTGAATATATCTGCGGTTGGGTATCCCAAGGCCATCATCGTGGTCTGTGCCGCGCACATCGGAGAATCCGCCGAGAGGGCAATCGAGGTGCTTCATACAGGCCCCCGCTTTTCTCCGGCCGGATGGGCCGAGCGGCCGTTACGACACGACAGGTTCCCGCCGGCGCCGTCCACCCCTGGTCGCTGCTGGCGGGAACTCTGCGAGAACGCCGGGGGAGCGGCCTGTGGGGGGGGCTGCTTCACCGGGGGGGGGATGGCTCCGATGGGGCCTGGCCCACGATCGGGGCCCACCGATCGGCTGGCCGGTCTCTCTCCCCCCCCCCCCCCCCCCCGGGCCTACCTCCTTCCGTGGACGGCCCCAGAACACCCGCGCCATGTTGGTGAGGGGCCGTCGCGCGTAAGAAGTTTCCCGCGCATGCGCAGGATGGCGTGGCGCCCATTTGGCGCCGCGTAAGGACGCTGGAGTTGCGTGAACTGCTCCAGCGCCGTGCTGGCCCTTGTGGGGGCCCGAATAGGTTGTGGCCGGGCCCTGTTTGCGCCGTCGTGAAATGCGACGGCATTCACAATGGCGCGAACACTTAGTCTCCATTTTGTAGAATCCGCCCCATACCTTCAATCAGTCACTTCAAAACTAATCACAGCTGTTGTAAAAATACTGTCACTGTGGTAATTCTTGTAGGCTGGCATAGACATGCCAAGTTTAATTTGTGCAAAATAATTAAATAATTCAAAAAAGGACATCCATCCCCACGGGAAAACAATGCCAAAGAGTAAGTATCACCTTTAAATTAAGTAAGTTTCCATAAACTCCTTTTCAGTTGGAACAAAATAACTGTTTTTATCGTCTCAGTAAAGGGGAAGCTATGTAATCAGTGAAGTCACACACTTAGACAGTATCACATTAAACCATGATGCTAACATACAAAAATCAATGATTTTGTCCTCTGAAAGCAAGTAGTGAACACTGAATTGACACGGCGTCAGCTTTAATTTTAAGAATACAATCCAACTGGAGTTGCACTACTTACTATTCAACACTGACCAAAGATAATAGCAGACTTTAGGCTTTTTAAAAGCCAAACGTGTAAAAGCTGTAAACAGTCCATTGTAAATATTAACTAGTTTTGAAAATATTTTCCACAACATTAAATCAGCCACCCTCTTGAAGATGTTTCAATGCTGCTTCTACTAGGGAAGAAAAACTGACCAGATTGAAACCAGAGGCCAGCTTAAAATCCACTGTATTGTGTAACATTAACCCAATGAAGCACGGTGAGCTCCCCAAAATAGGAAGCTGCATGGTGCAGATTGACCTAATATGGTATTGTACAGAGAGCAAAGAATTCAAGAGCGTAGACAGTTTACAGCACGAGGAAGCCACTTGTTCCGTCGTGTCTTCGCCTGCTAAACAAACTAGGCAACCAGCCTAAACCCACTGTCCAGCATTTGGTCAGTATCCCTACAGGTTGGGATGCTTCAGGCACCATTTAAATGAAATTAAAGTTTCTGCCTCTCGCACCCTTTCAGGCAGTGAGTACCAGACCACTACCACCCTCTGAGTGAAAACATTTTCCTCATTCCCCTCTAAACTTTCCAGCAATCACTTTAAAACTACGCCCCCTTGTTGATGTGTTGGGTATGCTGGGTCTGCGAGGACTGCGTTTGCTGCAGCAGTGAGAGAGGCAGGCTTCCAACACTTGAAGAAATGCAACTTGATTTTATTGAACTCTTAACTATCATACATACTTTAACTGTGGGTTGACACTATGCTGACTTGACTGGAGACCTGAGGCTAACCTGACCAGACTATCTTACTACCACATGGTGTATGTTCTAGTTGCTGCCCATGGGCTCTGACTGTCTCAGAGGCTAGATCCCAAGAGAGCGGGAAAACTAGTGCCCTCTGGCTTTATAGTGGTCGTGTCTTGTCTGGTGATTGGCTGCTGTGTTCTGTGTGTTCACTGGTCATCCTGTGTGTCAATCACTGCCTGTCTGTGCACCATCATATACCTGTGTGTATACTATGACACGCGTCACTGCCTCTGTGCTAAGATAAAGAGCTCCTTCCCATCCACTCTGCCTCGGCCTCTCATAATTTTGTACATCTCAATAGAATTTCCTCTCCACTTCCTCTGTTCCGAGGAGAAAAACCCCAGCCTATCCAATCTTCCTTACTGCTGCAATATTTCAGGTCCTGGCAGCATCCTCGTAAATCTCCTCTGAACCCTCTCTAGTGCAATTATGTCCTTTCTGTAATGAGGTGTCCAAAAATACACGTAGAACGTAGATAGTGGCCAACTAATGATTTATATAGCTCCAGCCTAACGTCCCCGCTCTATTCTATGCCTCGGCTAATAAAGGAAATTATTCCATACGCCTTCTTAATCACCCGATCAACACTATCCTGCCACTTTCGGGATCTATGAACATTCACTACATTGTCCCTCACTTCCTCTGCACCTCTCCATATTCTCCCACATATTGTGTATTACTTTGCTTTGTTTGATCTTCCCAAATTCATCAACACACATTGCTCTGGGTTGAATTCCATTTGCCACTTTCCTGCCTACCTGGCAAGCCCATTGATATCTTCCAGCAGTCTACAGCTATCCTCCTTACTGTCAACCACATGGCCAATTTTTGTGCCATCTGTAAACGTCGTGATCATTCCTCCTACATTTACATCCAAATCATGAATGTATATCACAAAAGGCAGGGATCTAGTACTGAGCCATGCAGAACCAGAATGTAAACAGCCTCGCAGTCACAAAAACACCCATCAACAATTACCCTGTTTCCTGCCACTGAACCAATTTTGTACCCAGCTTGCTATATATCCCTGGATCCCATGGGTTTTCATTTTTGTTAACCAGTCTGCACGTGGGACCTTGTCAAAAGCTTTGCTCCATGTAGACCACATCAACTGCACCACCCTCATTAATCCTCCTTTTACTTCCTCAAAAACTTCAATCAAGTCAGTCTGACAACCTTCCCGTAACAAATCCATGCTGGCTGTCCTTATTTAATCTGTGCTTTTCTAAGTGACAGTTTATCCTGTCCCTCAGAATTGATTCAAATAATTTGCTCACTACCGAGATTAGACTGATTGGCCTTTAATTATTTGGTCTATCCCTCGCTCCCCTTTTAAACAAGCAAGTCTCCAGTCCTCCGGATTGGAAAATAATGATCAGACCTTTCACTGTTCCCTCCCATGGCAATACCATGGGTGAGCACGCAAAAGAGAAGCAATCGAAGCAAAATCAAGTTGAAAGTCCCTAATTTTAACACTTGAAAATTAGCTGTTACACAAAGGAAAAAGTTAATTAGGTCAAGTCAAACACTTATACATAAAGTGGAAATTAAAAATACTGCAACTATTCTATTTGAATTAATCCTAATAATGGTGAGGTAAGTACACACTTTTTAGAGGCATTATACTATTATGTACTGGAAATTTTAAAGGTTGTCTGGGCATGTAGCCAAAATGGCAACTACTTTTGCTCTTCAACATAGCATATTGCATTTAAAATAAGATGAGCACCCCTGCTGGGAACATGGGGTCTATTTTGACTTTCTTGTGACCCACCAGCGGGGCACATTGCCACGCACTCACACAACTCCCAAATAAATTGGTGACGAATGAGCCTAATTCTTCAACTCTGCTTCTAAAATCTATTTATTCTTCTGATTTAGTGTCCATATTAATCTACTGTAAAATTCTCCAGGTTCTTTTTCCAATACTGAGAACACCGTATAAATGCAAGTTGTAAATTGTACGTTAGCCGCAAGGTTTTGTGATTTGCCTAATCACATTGAAAGTCAGAGGTTTAGGTTGGAGTCCTGAAATGAAAACCAGGGCCTAAATTTTAGGCATTGCTGGGACCAGGCTCGGAGACTGTTGGGCACTACAAATAGCACCATTAGAGTGCATGCCGGCTTTTCGGCTCGATCCTGCCCCTGGCACATTTTTGCAGGGGCAGGATGAGGATTGCGGAGGGGCTACCCAGACACATGCAGTATGCAGCTGATCCAAGTTATAAAGAGCTGATTGAAGTCATATTAGAGCTCAACTGGGATTTACCATTTGGCCTCTGGGTTTCCGTGGAAGATCGAAGCCAGCTTAACAGCCTGGAGGTGGCCTCCTGGTGGCAGACCTGTGTCAGCATTCCAGCCTGCCTGGGATTCTGCAGCAAGTGCAGGCACCCCTTGCACCAATCCTGCCCCCAGAGTGATGAGAGGATGCAAACACCATTTTAAAATTTAAATTTACAAGTGTTGGTGGGAAGATCCCTCCATTTTGAAGTGTCTCTCCCTTGTTTACCTACCAATGCAACCTCTGCTGTTTTCAAGCTGCAAGGCCTCTGCTTATCCCTCCAGCTTCATGAGCCCATCTAGCTGCCAATAAATTAGATAGCATGCCAGCCTTCTCTCCATTAATGCTGCCACTCCATGGAAAATCAGTGTGTGCTTCTGACTCATATTTCAGCCAATTTGTTGCCATGTGCAGAATGTCTTCAAATTAGTGTGTAACTCTGACATTTATAAGTGATTAAATCACTAAATATTAGAGTGATACATCATGTTGGTCCTCAACGCACTGTAACACAGACAGATGTAAGTTGTGATCTTCCAGATGGAGAGGGAGAAAGCAATTAAGTGAAAGCAAGTAATTTATACAGAGTCCAGGAAAGGAGACAAAAAGAAGGCAAGTATTTTCATGGCACTCTTATTCAACTTATAGCAGTTGGCTCAGGAGCGGCATTGGGTTGATGAGACCTGGAAACATTTTCCCAAGCTATCTTATTTGATAGGGAATATTACATAGCAGAAGGATACCTGAGCCAGAAAATAGTTTTATGATATGGTGTTAGGTTAATAATATTAAGAAGAGCTTTTTGTGTGCCACTGGAGATGCATTGTACCATTTCATCACTAGGGTGTTGCTAGGCACATATGAAAAGCCCATTTGTGAGAAGGCATTCTAAATATATACATTTTTTTTTGGTTTGCTTTCTATTCAGTCGGCTGGTAAAATACATTGCAATTTGGAAATAGATCAGTAAAGCCAATTAACAAAAATGATCAACAATCTTAGAGATTACATGTTTGAAAATGCTCACAAACACTATTATCATGAAAATTGCAGCAGACGACAATGATATCACGTTAGCTTAGTCAAATCAAGCTCATATTTACAGATGTCAGTCTTTGCCTGACAGGAAGGTTTTTTTTTCAACATAATGATAGTTATTTGAAAAGCATGGACAGAATTTTATTCTCGAGTTATGATAACTCCTGAGGGTAATTCTGAACAGATAGGACTTGGAGGTCAGCTGGGGGAGCTGCTTAACTGTACGATTTTCAAATAGAAACAATGGGGAGGACCTGGTGTCTGTCCATTCAAATTAGGTTCAAATGTTGGGAAATATTACAGTCTACTGAAATGAAAATCGCTTATTGTCAAAAGTAGGCTTCAATGAAGTTATTGTGAAAAGCCCCTAGTTGCCACATTCCGGCGCCTGTTCGGGGAGGCTGGTGTGGTGTTGGGTGCTCTGGTGCACAGATGAGCCAACACAGTTGTATGTGGTACAACTCTATTTTATTTTAACTCTTATAATACAGTTCGTTCTGGATACTCTGCACGTGCTGTCTCCCTGAGTGTGTTTGGTAGCAGATCTGTCCTGGTCCTCCTCTGCAGCTAATACTGACCACCGGGGGTCGTGTCTGTGCTTTTATATCTTTCTGTCATTGGTTGTGGTGTTGTGTGTTCTGATTTGTCTGTTGGTGTGTCTATCATGATGTGTGTGTTTGAATATCATGACATCCCCCTTTTTTACAAAGATATGTGCCTACGTGGTTATAAATATAATTGTGTCGTGAGTGCATCTAAGAGTGTGTGTGTGTGTTGTGTACAGCGTGTGTATATGACGTAACTATTTACATGGGGCGATGTCGGGTGCGTCACACTAACAAGGTTGTACCATAACAAAAATGGATGCGAGAGAGAAAAAAAAACTTGAACAGTGGTCCGGTCAAACGATATCTGGAACAATAAACAACAACAGGTTATAATACAGAAGTGTTTGACTTTTTGAACGTATGAACAGCGTTATAAGTCCAGTCTAATGGGTGACCGCCTCAAGAATGGGCTGGTCCTCAAGCCGGTTCAGCTGTGGAGATTTGTGGTCACACTGGTTTACCTTGGACTGTTGGAGGTGATGCTGCTGCCGAAGTCTCTACTTTACCATTTGTTGTACTTCGTGCAGTGCTTGGTTTTTTCATTCGTGCAAATATAACATTCAACATCTTTGTTAGTGTTGCCTTGGCTGTGGTTTAGTTCTGGTGGCGATGGAAGGGGCATGATCCGTGGCATCTCCACGAAGTCATCCTTGGGAACCAGTGGAGGATCCGGCGTGTGCGTACGGTTCAGTTGCGAGCGTGGAAGGCGGCGCAAAGCTCGCTGATTGCGCCTACGCACCAATCCATCCGCCCTGCATGCCAGGAACAAGGTGGAGTCTTTTTTCTTTTTATGTTTGTGGTGGACGGCATCTTGTAGCCGATGGGTCGTTGCCATCGAAGTAGCACCATCACTAATATCATGCAAGGCGATGACTGTGCCAGATGTGGAAGTTGGCCGAGACCGTGCACGCTGGTTCCGGCCACCTGCTGTGCCGGAAGGGCGACTCCGCAGAGAAACGTCGAAGCATGTCGCCTTGGAGAGAGAATTGTTGCTCGCATCAACGTCTGGCGATGGCGCGAATTGGTGTGTCCATCTTGGACCGCCGGTGCTGGTTGCCACTGCCGACCCAGTGGGACTGCCACGCGATCCATTCCCTGTCGCCGTGACATCCGCCGTCACCCTGAGCGTGCCATCACCGAGGCCGCGACACCGCCCGTCCGGAGCAAGGTCTGGCGTGCGCGAATCGGCGCTTGGCTGCTCCCCATCTGGAGTCCGGTCTGCCTTCCGTCGATGCTCCCCGTCCGGAGTCCCAACAGGTTCACTGGAGGCAGCCGAGATTCCCTGAAGCTGCACTTCTGGAGTCGGAACATGCAGGAATGCACCTACCAGTGGAGAGGCTCGAGCCATCGAGGGTGGAAGCGGTGCGCCGCCACCGCAGTCGTCAGTGGTCCCACCGTGATCGTCGAGTGCCTCGGTACGCACTAGGCGAGGTCTGTCACCTTGCACCTTTTGCATGGGAAGTGGGATGCTGTCGTCACTCGTCTCACATCCCGTGGATAGATCCTCATTAGCAGCTTGCTGTTCACTATGGTTGGGTAAATTGTCAGAGTTTTCATCTGGTGGTGCACACCATGTCGGTGGACTGTCATTGTCTTGCCGTTGTCCTTCATTTGGGCTTTTCTTCTTTGGAATTTTAAATCTTCCCCCAGACATTGCAGAACCTTGTTTATTATCCCCAAATTCTCCCATATGTATGGTCTCGAATATAGGATCCAATGTTTCTATCGACATTGTACTATTTTCCAAAGAACATTCCGTTTCACTTTTCTTCTCAGGTACCTCATATGTATCTTTGTCTAATGTACATGCCTTCATGGTCTCTGGGTCTGATTTTGCTGGGACTGGCATGGTCACAGTCTCTCTTTTACTGTTCTCAATTGCCCACATTATACTCCCCATACATAACTGCTTAATCACTGGGGTTAGTGTGGTACAATGGATAATCGGGTCGACCTTATCTGCATCTTCACCATTAGTGGAAAGCACACTTGGTTCACTTGAAACTGCTGTGGGTTTTAAATTCGTTATCTGGCTACTCGATGTCGGTGTCCTCAGGAGTCTTGCTCCAATGTTCTGCTCATTTATCAGTGGAGTGTGTATAGGTTCAATGCAATTAATGTTCCCCTCAAGGTTTGAAGAGTCATTACTGACTAACTGCTGGTCTTCGAAGTTGGGACTTTGCGGCGTTGTGTTGAAGGGAGACATTTGCCCCTGCTGTAGATATGATTCAGGTTGTGTTATTTCCATTAACTGAGGATCAATGTCTTGTCCATTTTTTCGATCCGCACTAAAACACTGGCAATTCTCAGTCTGCTCCTTGCAAGTTAAACATTCAATTAATTTCTTTAGCAAATCCTCAGCATCCTTCTGTGGCCGTGCAGCATTATTCATCTCTGTTCGGCTATAATGATCCTGAAGGTCAGCGCATAAACCTTTTTTCTTCGGGCTTGGAAGAGGCGATTCCTTTGGCTTGTCTTCAGTTGGGCTTGAACAGTCTTCAGCGCTGTGCCCTTCATTGTAGCATGAGAGACCGTCATGGTCATGCTGCTGTGTAGTGGAGCATGGTAGGCTGTTATAGCCTTCTTGCTGTTCACGTGAGCATGGCAGACTTGCATCGTCTGCCGCTGGTTGGTCAGGAGAGGTTGCTAGACCCTCATGGTCGTGTTCCTGCAAGTACTGCACTCTGGAGTCTTGCGTTGCTTCTATCGTGGAGGCTGTCCACGAGCTCCCTGTGGAGGCTTGTGACTCTGGAGTCACTTCTTGTTCATGCAAGGACTGCGCTCTGCAGTCTTGCGTTGCTTCTATCGTGGAGGCTGTCCACGAGCTCTCTGTGGAGGCTTGTGACACTGGAGTCACTTCTTGTTCGTGCAAGGACTGCGCTCTGGAGTCTTGTGTTTCTGCAATTGTGGAGTCTGTCCACGAGCTTGCTGTGGAGGCTTGTGACACTGGAGTCACTTCTGGTTCATGCGAGGACTGCGCTCTGGAGTCTTGCATGTCTTCTTTCATAGAGTCGGGAACGTTGAGCGGGACGTGGACCACGCTCTGTGTGGCAGCAGGGCGCTCTCCGTGTGCTTGCAGCGCTCCCTGTCTGTTAATGTCAGGCTGCAGCATCATCCGGTACTGATAAGTTGGGACGTCATATCTGCTGGATTGAAGATCCTCAAATCCGAAAAATGAATCCGCATCTGCGTCGGATTCAATGTGGGGGCCGCCAATGTGCAACACGAAAGGTTCGTCCGAGTCATAGTCGTATAGGACCACGGAGCTATCATTGGGCTCGCGAGGTCCGGAAACACTGTAAAGATCATCATCGAAGTATTTGAGGTCGGAATCATCGGCTTGTGCGTAGGTAACTGCTTGTCGGAGGGTTCTTCGGAGGTCAAATTCATCTCCTGGGTCAATTTGCGGCAATGTGCTGTCATTCCAGGTGAGGGAAGGTTGTTTTACAGCTTTAACAGATTTTTGTTTTTTTGATTTGGGACGTTTCCCTTTTAAATTGGATTTGGGACGTTTCCCCTTTAAATTGGTGCAGTCTGGGGCCTCTGACATCCTGACGCTCGGTATGTAGCACGTAGGAAGCGACTGCGCATGCTCAGATCGCTGTTCCTTTACCGATGGCCGTTTTCTTGACTGCGCATGCGCAGCATCTCGCGCATGCGCAAACGAAACTTCCGGTTCTGCGCATTGCTCGCGCAACTGTGCTAGCGTGATACCTTTGGCCGCCGACCTCGACCCAGCCCTCTCTCAGGCCCGGGATTTCGGCCTCTGGGAATTCGGGCTCCGGGATCCCGGCCACGAGGTGAGTACTGCAGCTTTTCTTACCTTTACTTGCCGATTGGATTGCGTTTTCTTCACAGTACTTGGAGAATTTGTCCAGGACTGCCTGGTAATCGTACCTTTGCTGCCTCCTGAAGAACCTGAACCTTGTGAATATTTCTCTTGCCCTTGCACCGGCGATGGTGAGGAGAAATTCAATTTTTTCGCTATCATCCAGGTCTTGGAGTTCAGCTGCCACCAGGAACAATTCGAACCATTGCCGGAATCGCCGCCAGTTTTCGCGGACTTCGCCGTAGCACTGGAGCGGCTGCGGAACCGGGAGCTCTATCATTTTGCCTGGGCACTGCTGGTTGTCTGTGTACACTGAGGTATGCCGGCAGGTATCGATCCACTCCTGTACCATGTGGTGTTGGGTGCTCTGGTGCACAGATGAGCCAACACAGTTGTATGTGGTACAACTCTATTTTATTTTAACTCTTATAATACAGTTCGTTCTGGATACTCTGCACGTGCTGTCTCCCTGAGTGTGTTTGGTAGCAGATCTGTCCTGGTCCTCCTCTGCAGCTAATACTGACCACCGGGGGTCGTGTCTGTGCTTTTATATCGTTCTGTCATTGGTTGTGGAGTTGTGTGTTCTGATTTGTCTGTTGGTGTGTCTATCATGATGTGTGTGTTTGAATATCATGACAGCTGGTACGGGAATTGAACCATGCTGCTGGCCTGCCTTGGCCTGCTTTCAAAGCCAGCTATTTAGCCCTGTGCTAAACCAGCCCCATTCTGTGCCGAGTGAAAGGTAGAAACCCGATTGGAAAGCTCATGAGGTTGTTTGAAAGATGGGCATGGCGTTATTTACTTTGGAAAGTAATGGAAGGCTATATTTGAAAATATAATTTGGAAGAACTAAAGGATCAAGTGGTTTTTTAAGGGGGATGGTGACTATAGAATTGAAAGTGACAGTACCTCAGGAGAAAGAGGTGCTTACAACACTGGTTAACATGGGGGCCAGAAAAATACATTGGTGGCCAGCAGATGAATTCAGAAAGAGAATGAGGGAGATGGGAGAGAATCTAGGCTCGGATAGGAGAAATCCGTTTAAGGAGACCACTGAAGCTAAAATTAAAAAACTGAGGCCCATATTGTCATTGTTTCTCTACTTACATGTGATTTGGGAGATTGGATGTTAAAGAGACTGAGTCAAAAGTTGAATTTGAAAAGACACATAACTCAGTTTTGGTGACGCCTACACCATTGTTTCTACCCATGGGCGGGATTCTCTCAGCCCGGGGCCGGGCCGGCGAATCACCGCGAGCGGACCACGCCACCCCGACGCCGGCACGCGATTCTCCGCAGAGCGGGCCGCTCTATGCGGCCGGCCCGCCGATTCTCGGGCCGGGATGGGCCGAGCAGCCGTCGTGGAAATGCTGAGTCCCGCCGGCGCCGTCCATACCTGCTCTCAGCCAACGGGAGCTCAGCGTGAAAGGGTCGGGTGGCGGCCTGTGGAGGGGGGGGGGAGGAGATGGGCGCCGACCCGGGGGGGGGGGGGGGGGGGGGGGGCGCTGAGGCGGCCTGGCCCGCGATCGGGGCCCACCAATCGGCGGGCCGGCCTCTTTGGCTGGGGGCCTCCTTTCCTGCGCCATGTTGTGTCGGGGCCGGCGCATTGAAGGAGGCCACAGCGCATGCAACGGCGTTTACAACAGCGTGGACACTCTGCCGCGGGATGAGAGAATCCTGCCCCATGTTTCCAGGAGTTTTGAGTGGGAAACAATATAACTTTTATTTTGATGAGTTGTTACGCATAAAACAATTTAACACTGTGGAGCACTGACTGACATTACAAATCTGCGCAATGAACTTACAGTTGCTTGCTTAGTCAATTAGCAGCGAACAAAGTTCTCTTTCTGCCTTAGTCTTAAATTAACTTGGCGTATTTACTTGAATTCAATAATATTAATGATTTAGTCAATAAAATTAAACCTGGTCAGTAAATATAAAGTGGTATTCTAATATCTTTAATGACATCTTATTTAGTTTGCTTTCGGCCACGCACCTGCCTACATTTATCATACATCTGAAAATAACACATTATTCTGAAACTTTCTAACATCGGTGTATGGAAGAAGTCAGATGAAGTCCAATGACTAATGTCTGCCACAAACTAATGCTGAGTATTAGTTTGACACCTGGGGCGTCATTCTCCGCCGGCGGGATTCTCCGTTTTGCCGGCGCCTGGGGGTTTCCCGACGGCGTGGGGCTGCCCCACAATGGGAAACCCCATTGACCGGCCGGTGTTACGGAGACTCCCGCCGGCCGGTCGGGGCAGAAATGTGGCGGGGCGGGTAGGAGAATTTCGCCCCTAGACGCCACGGATTGTTGATACATATAAACGCAAGAAAGTTGTTTTTTGTTGCCAAATCTGGATCATGTATTTCTCAGCTAATATCTCGAATAAGTCAAGATCTTCTGTTGCATTATACCAAATGAGCTGATCAAAATACCAAAGCTGTCAATAAATAAATTAACAGCTTTATTTTCACAATGTGACCACTTCCTATATGTGGACACAATGGCTGTGATTCTCCGACACTGCCCCAGGTCAGAGAATCCATGGGGGGGAGGCGCGAATCATGCCCCCACCCCGACGCCGACTGCCCTATTCTCCGGCGCCGTTCTCGGGGCCAGCGGGACTCCCGCCACGCCGGTCAGCGCCCCCCCCCCGGCGATTCTCCAGGCCCCGTTGGGCCGAGTGGCCGTAAGGTTTTGCCCAGTCCCGCTGGCGTGAATTACTCACCTCACACACGGTGGGACCTGGCAGATAAATGTGTGGGGGCGGTCCTGGGGGTGGGTGGGTGGTGGGGGGATCCGACCCCGGGGGGGGCCCCCACGGTTGCCTGGCCTGCAATCGGGGCCGACCGATCCTGCGGGCGGGCTGGTTCCGTGGGGGCCTTCTGTCCTCCGCGCCGTAGGGCTCCACCATATTGCCCGGGGGCCGGCATGGAGAAGAGAACCCCCGCGCATGCGCGGAAATATACTGCCCGTTCTGCGCATGCGCGGAAACACGCCAGTCGGTCCGCGCATGCATGAGATCACGCCGGCCGTTCCACGCATGTGCGAACTCGCGCCGACCCTTTGGCGTCGGCTGGAGCTGTGGGAACCAATCCGGCATCAACCTAGCCCCCGAGAAAGGTGAGAATTCCTCACCTTCGGGGGCTGTTGACGCCAGAGTGGTTGGCACCGGTTCTCCTGCCGGCGTGAGGACATAGCCCCATTATTGCAGAATCCCATCCATTTAATGTTTTCCCAATAAGGAAAATGTATCATTTCTGTTACACATTAAAGACAATGCAGTTTCTGGGGATTTCAAAATCTTTTTGCTTGCAACTTTAAAATCTGCAAACTGTAGCAAGATGTTTTACTTGCACCAGCCCTCAACAGTCAGCAAAATTCTCAAATCTCAGCACTATACACAATAACCATCACCATTGTGCAACTTGACCACGACATGTATCTCAGAACATGTGGTGAGACATTTTTCACTCATTCTGTTTTTGCACAGGAAAATAATTCAACCCAGTATGGCTTTGCTCATGGGATACATGTAAGCTAAGATAAATAGAGATGTGTATGTTTGGGGGTTTGGAGGATTTTTAAAATTATCATTTAATTTTCTTCGACAATGTGGTCTTGTGTAATTATGCAAAATATTTCTTCGTCTTTTTCTGTTGCTTTCTTTCAGATCACTTAAAACTACTGAAATGCCACTGAAATGCATTTGTGAAAACTCATTTTATTTTTACCTCTTCTTTGAAGTACTTTTAAAAATTCTTTCATGGGATGTTGTCATCGCTGGCAAGGCCAAAGTTTGTTTGCCATCCCTAATTGTCATCGCCGGCAAGGCCAACATTTGTTTGCCATCCCTAATTATCCGTAAGTTTGGCCTAGCAAGCCACTCAGAGTTAAGGGTCATGGTGGTGGGTCTGGAGTTAAATGTAGGCCAGGCCAGGTAAGGCTGGCAGATGTTCCTCCCTGAAGGACCTCAGCGGTGGGTAGTTGGCAAGGTTCTTCATTATCGATAGAATTCAGCTTTTCATTCCAGATTTATCAATTTAAATTCAACCAGCTGTCATGGTGGGATTTGAACTAATGGGGACGGTTTTGCACCTGCATCATGCCCGTGTTTGGCGTCAGTGAGAATTGCGACGCAGGCACAAAGTACTGCAAGTATCAGGAAACATGCTTCTTGCTGGAGCGATTCCGTTTCCCGATTTTCCCTGTCCCTCACCAGTGACATAATGGGATTCCTGTCCAGAAAGGGCAGGAACCTAAGTTCAATAACTTTGACTTAATTTAAATATAATTAAAAGGTTTCCTGGCCATGTGTCCCCCCTCATTAAATATTCACACTTCGCTGTCCCAAAACTAGCACTACCAAGCTGGCAGTGCCAGCCTGTATCAACCTGTGCTGGGGCTGGCCCTCTGGGGAGCCCAATTGGAGAAGGGGATTCCCGTTACATGTGGTGGGGGGCGGGTGGGGGGCACTGAGGCCTGTGAAGGGGCAGACTTGGCTGTGATGGAGAATAGGCAGTGACGGGGTGGGCAGGCATTGAGGGGGGGTGGAATCTGACATTGAGTGGTGGGAGCCTGGCATTGAAGAAGGGACCTGGCAGTGAGGTAGGGAGCACTGCCGATGCTGACATGGTGCTTGGGGGAGTCCCTGATAATTGTGCAGTGGAGGGGGGAACCAACCCCGATAATTGTGTGGTGGGAGGGAGCCCCTGATAATTTTTGCTTGCCATTTTAACAAAAGACCCTGCTCCCATGCCCACAGGTCTGACCTTGACTTGCTGCAATGTTTCAGTGAAGCTGAATGCAAACTAGAGGAACAGCAACTCATCACCGGTTAGGCACGCTACCGCCTTCCGCTCTTAACATCGAATTCAACAACTTCAGATTGATGTGTGATGTACTCTGGGATAACACAGGCTGCAACTGGATGCAGCTTTAACCAAAAGATACTCCAGGCCTTGAAGTTAGTTCAATCTGATTTATTGAACCAGCAGCACAGTTAGCACAGTTCTCTTTGAGTTCGACTCTCTGCTAACCTAAGTGTGGTTACTCTGTCTGACTGAACCAGACGAGCTCTTAGCCACGTGCTGGAGGTGTGATACTGTACATACACCCTGACTCACTCTGTAGATTATCATAGAATTTACAGTGCAGAAGGAGGCCATTCGGCCTATCGAGTCTGCACCGGCTCTTGGAAAGAGCACCCTACCCAAGGTCAACACCTCCACCCTATCCCCATAACCCAGTAACCCCACCCAACACTAAGGGCAATTTTGGACACTAAGGGCAATTTAGCATGGCCAATCCACCTAACCTGCACATCTTTGGACTGTGGGAGGAAACCGGAGCACCCGGAGGAAACCCATGCAGGCACGGGGAGGATGTGCTGACTCCGCACAGACAGTGACCCAAGCCGGAATCGAACCTGGGACCCTGGAGCTGTGAAGCAATTGTGCTATCCACAATGCTACCGTGCTGCCCACAATGTTCATCAGTGGAAAGAGGCGGAGTGTGAGCGCCTCATGCCTTTTATAGTGAGATACCACCCCTGAGAGTCCTGCCTGCTCATTGGTCAAGTACTATTCTCTGTGTTAATTGCTGCCTGTCTGTGCTTGTCTGTATATCATTATCTGCATGTCTGCATATCATGACACAGATGATACCGTACCTCGACCCCATTGTTTTCATTCCATTTCACTTTAACTGCCTTTTGCCTTTTAATTCTTCCTTGTCTTTCTTTATATATATCCCCCCCATCTTATCCCCACTCTCCTTACTTTTTCTCCCCTTTGCTTCCCCCTTCCCCTCCCCCCCCCCCCCCCCCCCCCCTCCATCTGTCACAGCTTACCCTCTGATTTTAATTTCTCTGCTGTTTGACCTTTCACACCTATTATTCTCTCTGGGGACTGCCATTAGACTCTTTTCCCTTGGTTTCTGTGGCTATGACTGACCTTTCATTTCCTCACCCCACAGTGTACATATCTCCCACTTTATATGCCTTTTAGCTTTGATAAAGAGTCATTTGGACTAAAAACATTAGCTCTTTTCTCTCCCTATAGATGCTGCCAGACCTGCTGAGATTTTCCAGCATTTTTTCTTTTGGCTTCTGCCCTTCCACCCCCTGACTCAGAACCTTCATGCCCCCGATGCCAAGCTCTGCCCTTCCACAAACCCCTTCAGAACCCCTGTGCCATGCTCCACCATTCCACCCCCCCCCCCACCCCGCCCCTCAAGCACCTTGGCATCTGGCAGCTGACGTGGCTGCTTCTGCACTTCTTCCCATGTCAGCTGGCCCGATGCCAGTTCACAGAAATTTAGATCCTGCCTTGGTGGGCACTTGTCCCTATGGCAGATGGGCAAAGCCAGGAATTGCCCTGACTCCCCCTATCCACTTCAAGGATGTATATACAGACAAATGTGCTTGTCAGATTGTTACTTTACCGAATGGTAACATGTCAAGTAAAAGATCACGATACAAATGTGAATCAAAGAACAAAACAAAGAACAAAGAAATGTACAGCACAGGAACAGGCCCTTCGGCCCTCCAAGCCCGTGCCGACCATACTGCCCGACTAAACTACAATCTTCTACACTTCCTGGGTCCGTATCCTTCTATTCCCATCCTATTCATATATTTGTCAAGATGCCCCTTAAATGTCCCTATCGTCCCTGCCTCCACTACCTCCTCCGGTAGTGAGTTCCAGGCACCCACTACCCTCTGCGTAAAAAACTTGCCTCGTACATCTACTCTAAACTTTGCCCCTCTCACCTTAAACCTATGCCCCCTAGTAATTGACCCCTCTACCCTGGGGAAAAGCCTCTGACTATCCACTCTGTCTATGCCCCTCATAATTTTGTATACCTCTATCAGGTCGCCCCTCAACCTCCTTCGTTCCAGTGAGAACAAACCGAGTTTATTCAATCGCTCCTCATAGCTTATGCCCTCCATACCAGGCAACATTCTGGTAAATCTCTTCTGCACCCTCTCTAAAGCCTCCACATCCTTCTGGTAGTGTGGCGACCAGAATTGAACACTATACTCCAAGTGTGGCCTAACTAAGGTTCTATACAGCTATACTCCAAGTGTGGCCTAACTAAGGTTCTATACAGTTTTCAGATGAGTGAGAGAAAAGTTATTCTCATGGATATAGAAGCAATTTACATTTCACACTATTAAAATGGGAGGCTCGTCAGATAACCATAAGAGCATAAGATATAGGAGCAAGATTAGGCCATTCGGCCCATCATGTCTGCTCTGCCATTCAATCATGGCTGATATGTTTCTTATCCCCCATTCTCCTGCCTTCTCCCCGTAACCCTTGAGCCCCTTATTAATTAAGAACCTATCTGTCTCTGTCTTAAAACAGTCGGTGACTTGGACTCCACAGCCTTCTGCAGCAATGAGTTCCACAGATTCACCACTCTCTGGCTGAAGAAATTCTTCCTCATCTCTGTATTAAAGGATGGTTCCTTCAGTCTGGGACTGTGCCCTCGGATTCTAGTTTCTCCTACGAGTGGAAACATCTTCTCCACCTTCACTCTATCTAGGCCTCTCAGTGTTCTGTAAGTTTCAATTAGATCCCTCTCATCCTTCTAAAACTCATTGAGTACAGACCCGGAGTCCTCAACCACTCCTCATATGACAACCATCTTTTCCCATTGCTGTTATAGATTCAATATAGACATGTGTTGAGATTGCAATTCTGAGGTCTCTTTGTTTACCTGAAGAGTTTTATGGTTCTTGCAATTGAACCACCAAATTATTTTGCAAGCGCTTGACATTGTTTACACTGCTCGTTTGTTTCCTTACTCAGGGGTTTAATGAGCTAATAACTGGGTGCAATTTCACATTTCCTCCAACTGGTGGAACTTTACAGTCCTGAAGTCAACAGACTTTTGAATGGCCTGCTGCATTTTCTGACCCCACCCCATTATGACAGGGCTGTAAAAGTTCGGCCAATGACTTCCAATGGTTATAATGGGGCTTGTGAGGTCTATTCATAAAGTTGGTAATGGGGTTGAGGGAGTATGGGGGTGAGGGGCTGTGGAGTGGGTGCAGTGGAGGTGAGGTGCTGCGGTGGAGGTGAGGGGCTGTGGTGGGGGACTGCGGTTGTGTGATGGGCAGAGAGAGGGGAATTAAATAGTTCAAAAGGTTCAACTGTGTAAAGATGAGCCACTGATTGTGGCAGGAGCACTGGGCCAAGGACATTTGGGAACTGAAGCAGACATTTCAACAGTTCGACGGATTTAACGGGGGAAAACCTGAGCACTGTTGTGAGCGCGTTTAGCGGGATGATTCCCGGCACTTACAGTGCCGACAACGACTTCACTATTAAATGGGGCTCTGTTCTTTTTTTCGGCCCTCAGCGAGGAATGTCCCGCCGAGGCCACACTTGCCTTCATTTCCTGAACTCAGGTGCTCAGCTTGTCAGTGCAGGAAGAAGTTGGGGCACCATTTTTAAAAGGTGCCCTGATCTCTCGACCCACCCAACACAACCCCCAAATCCCCCAATGCCCCAACTTACCTATCAGAGGGTCCTTGAGCCACCTCAACCGACTTCATAAGTGAAGGGCTTCCTGGGGCTTGATTCCCGCCACAGGCAAGATGCCAACTGGGCAGTGCCAAGGTACCATCCTGCCCAAAGACTGACCACTTGAGGGCTTCCAATTGGCTTGAATGCCCATCCAAGTGCTGTTCCGTTTGATCCATGGTTTGTGGAGACCAGTGCTAACGGCACCTGCCGGGTCTCCAAGGTGAGGGGGTTCGATCCCAGGCACTGGATAGATCCTGCGTAGACATCTTCTTAACTACTCACTTAAATATGCCAATCTGAATTCCGCCCATTGTGGGCGAGATCCAGATTGCAATGCCTCGCGAGATCCCATTAGATCTCACAAGGCGTAATTAGCCGAGTAAATCTTGCAAGAGGCCTCTCACAAAATTTACCGGCTGCATTGCAGCCCAGGTTAGGTGCGGCATGGCCGTTAGATCACGCCCATTATCTTTGAACTTGACTAACATCCATTTCCACCTCTGGTTATATGAAGAAAATGGACTAGGCTGGTTTTCTGATGTGTTCCCACCAACCATTTTCCTCATGGTGGGTTCAGTTCAATGTCAACAGTTAAGGTTAGTTATGAGGCAATTAATAGCATTTTCTGTGGACAATGTATCCCTATTCTGTCTGCAGTTCATCACTCACAAGAGGTGATTCCACATTAGGGGGAGTGGGGGGGTGGGGGGGTAAAACAATGACGACAATAAAAGGCAGCCTGCTCATTAACGATGAACATCAGCAAGCTTGAGCTCATCTGGAGGTGGAGGCTTGCAATCCCATCATTCGTGCCTGGAGACCATCGGGTTGATGGTGAGAAAAAGATTGCCAGTGCCTTCAGCCATTTTGTGCTACCATTTTGTCATGCCCTCTTATGTCACATTTGCATTAGAAGCTCTCTCACTGCAGACATAGTGAAGGCTACTGGTCCTGCAATCAATCACACCTGTTGAATCTAATAATAATAATCTTTATTAGTGTCACAAGTAGGCTTACATTAACACTGCAATGAAGTTACTGTATCAATCTCTTAGTCGCCACACTATGGCTCCGGTTCGGGTACACTAAGGAAGAATTTAGAATGTCCAATTCACCTAGCAAGCACGTCTTTCGGAACTTGTGGGAGGAAACCGGAGCACCTGGAGGAAACCCACGGAGACACGTGGAGAAAGTGCAGACTCCGCACAGACAGTGACCCAAGCCGGGAATCAAACTCGGATTCCTGGCGCTGTGAAGCAACAGTGCTAACGACTGTGCTACCGTGTCGCCCATCTTCCTCCCATCTTCTCAACTCCTGTCTGACCCTAATTAGACAACCATTCCGGATCAGTCCTGTAATCATGTCGCTGTGATCATCAGGCTCATGACTCAAAAATGTGGTCCTACCTTCAGGAAAAAGAAGGAAGTTGGGAATATTCAACCAGTAAACTCTGTACATCCTGGGCTTGGTGGATTGGAGCAATGTACCTTCTCTTTACTAGGGGACAAAGGACTGAATGACATCCACTGACCTAGCCATTGCATGATGGCCATGTAATTCACTTTCCTATCTGGGTGCCAGATTGAAAAGGTGTCCAATATTTCTGACTCACTATTGAAGGAAAAAGGCGGACCTCCTGTGTAATAATATATATAATCTAAGGAGAGTAAAGGATGATGTTCATGCTTATCAACAATAGATGGCATCACTGAGTAGTCTTATAAAAGGCTGTGTCTCTAAGCATTCGGGACACCAAATCTGGAAGGTCCACTTGCAGATGCTGCTGTGATGTTTTGGGGTCCAGGGTTGCTGGCGACTTCCATTCTGAACTCTGGAGGCAGCCCCAGGCATTGTTCAGGTGAGTCCCAACATCTGAATGCCAAACATGTTTCGCATCAACATTTTTGCCCGCTGAAGCTGTAAAGAATCGGGCTTGGGTAGCCAGGCCTTCATTTGCAAATTAGTTTAACGTTGACCTCCCTGGTGGGCAATGGTGGACGGTCCCATTTTAAATTCATGCCGGTGTAAAATAGATTTTTGGGCCTCCTGCCAAATTCCCAATCACCCCTCCTACCATTGAACCTGCTGGCAAGGGCTTGGGAGAATTCCATCCGAGATGTTTAATGGAGTTCCCTTTAGTACTTGATCACTATTTGCACCTAATTAGAACAAATTAACATAATGAACATAAACGGGCTTGGGATAGAAACAAATTGTAGCACTCTCAACAGGGAAAAAAACAAGTAGGGACAAAGAATGCAAGAAACAATATAGGGCAGTTGTACAATTGAGCAAACACACAACATGGAAAGTGTTATGGGTAAAACTGTAAAATCTGGGACATAACTGAATGACAGTGCAATTTAGGTTGAACACTAACAGTGTCAGTATGTATGCTACTTTCAAGGCAAGCTTAGATAGTCTGATAGACTAATTTATAAAACCAACTGAATTCTGGGACCGAGGACAGGAGAACAGAAATTACTGCAAATTATACAAAGGTTTTACAATAATACGGGGGAGAATGATTTTATCTGCCAGTAGGTTTCCAGTGGGAAAATGCTCATTTCAGGTAATTTTCTGCCTACCCACAGCAAAATGAGGCCAAGGCGATTTTAACCATTGAGCCTCATTAACGTGCAGCCATCAAAATTGCCACATGAAAGATGTGAGCAGATAAAGGTTTACAGCTTGCAGAAATGAGGGCAGTCCCTGCTCCTGGCCTCCGTAAGGAAAATAAACCCTTTCCTTGAGTTCTCATCTTGTGGGCGGCATGGTGACGCCGTGGTTAGCACTGCTGCCTCACGGCACTGAGGAACCGGGTTCGATCCCCCCGGGTCACGCCGTGTGGAGTTTGCACATTGTCCTCATGTCTGCATGGGCCACACCCCCACAAACCAACAATGTGAAGGATAGGTGGATTGGCCATTCTAAATTGCCCCTTAAATGGAATTTGTTTTTAAAAGAGTTCTCTTCATGTGGCTCATCCATTCAGATTGCAATTAAAATAGTAATTAGAAGCCAGATGACATCATCAAACACTGATTCATATATCTGAAGAAAGACTGTGACATTTGCTCAACCGTTAGATTAAAAAAGGAGATAGCAAGTGAAGTCTTGGCTTGATGATAATCTTCAGACAGTGTTAAACGGAACAAAATTTCTGGTGCTGATATTTCCCAGAATGTTATTGCTCGAACAAAGCTACCTACAAAGATCTTGTGATTTCTGTGATGTGGATTCTCCCATCCCTGATGTCAGTTTGAATCTGGCGCAAAGTCAAAGGGATCTCCAGGGATCAGCAACAGTGTCGTACGTAATCAAGCAGGGTAAGCAGTCAATCATATTGAAGTATTCTCCGAGACAGCAAACCAAGAAATTTAATACACTAATTCTGTTTTTTTAGACTACATGGAGTTACGGTAGAAGTTGAAACATGATAAACAAAGTTTTAAAAATTCATTTTTTAAATCCTAATGGAGAAATTTGACATTCCACAAATAATATAAAATTAGTTTTTTTCAGGGCCAAAGAGGTATTCAGTCTTGTACAGAATTTAAAAATTGCTACACCTCATTCAACAAGGTATATCTTTTTCAGGGCTTTTGCAATAAAAACTAATAGTGTAAAAGGGCAAGTTCTTGTCAATTCAATGATTTCCACTTGATTGCCATCGGGGGAACTTCAAAAGGACACCCTGTAGAAAAGCTTAGATCATCGACAGCAGCCTCTGCAATTCTGCATTTAATTGCACGTGTGCAGTCTTCACAAATTCCTGTCAGTTTCAAAAGAGTAATGACGGCAAAGACTGTCTTCATTGTTATTACTATCGTAAATTCTGGGCCATTAACTCCATCCGTCAGGAATAAAATGTGATTATCTCTGGTAAAAGTTAGGTTGTGAAAGAGATGCACTTTGTTTCTTAATGAGCACTTTGACTTCTCTTGGCTGTACACAAATACGTTTGAGATGACGTTTTTTGATGTCCCTTCTGCTATACGATTGAGGTAAGCAAGGTGAAGGGCCTCCAAATCAAGCACAGCCGCCTGCCAAAATTGCAGTTCGGTCCTCTGTACTCAGCGGAAACAAATTTCATAGAATCATAGAATTTACAGTGCAGAAGGAGGCTATTCTGCCCATCGAGTCTGCACTGGCTCTTGGAAAGAGTACCCCACCCAAGCCCACAACTCCACCCCATTCCCATAACCCAGCAACCCCACCCCAACACGAAGGGCAATTTTGGACACTAAGGGCAATTTAGCATGGCCAATCCACCTAACCTGCACATCTTTGGACTGTGGGAGGAAAGCAGAGCACCCAGAGGAAACCCACGCACACACGGGGAGAACGTGCAAACTCCGCACAGACAGTGACCCAAGCCGGGAATCGAACCTGGGACCCTGGAGCTGTGAAGCAATTATGCTAACCGCTATGCTACTGTGCTGCCCCAAATATGCATTTTAAAAGTATCCACTGGCTGAACTAGGTTCATGTTGTGACCACATGTTGCAAAGATCACACTGAGGATGGTAATTGCAACATAAACTGAGCAGCATTGTCCTTCTACTAATGCCATTCAAGTTGGGTGGTCCAAGTTAAAATCTGCACCAATGTCTTGTGGATATTCAATAAACTTGTAAAATCACAGTTCAATTCTTGGTAAGCATAATTTCGCAGCTCAAATCTGCTCCAACATTGGCATTAATTAGTAATCTTAGTCTGATGGTCCAGAAATGTCAGATTTGCATTAACTAGGTTCCATTTTAACCAATAAATTATTATTGAAAGAGTTTGCAAATAGATATCAGAATGCTTGGAGTAGGACTTCCGGTTGCGGCTATGCGGAGCTAAGTCGCACATTTGGCGGCTCCCGCAAAAACGGACTTTTGGGCTCTTTTCAGGGCCCCCAACAGCACTTTTTCGACGTTTCCCGGTGTGGGAAGGAGTCTACAACAGCTCCCCGTCAGTATATGGCTTCAACTAGGAGCGGGGCGACAAAAAGGTGGTGGTGGACCCGAAGAAGGTGCGAGGGAATAAGGACAAAATAGCGGCGGGCGGAGACCAGGCAGCGTGGATGCAGGGGCGGAAGAGCTGCAGGAGGGTATCCAGCGCTGCTTCAGAGAGATTAAAACGGACCTGCTAGAGCCGATGAAGGCGTCTATTGATAAGCTGCTGGAGACACAGACGGCCCAGGGATTGGTGATCCGCGAGGCTCGACAAAAGATCTCTGACAATGAGGGCGAGATCTTAGGCCTGGCGGGAAAGGTGGAGGCGCATGAGGCGCTCCACAAAAAATGGCAGGAGTGGTTCGAGGAGATAGAGAATCGGTCGAGGCGGAAGAATCTGCGGATTCTGGGCCTCCCGGAGGGGCTGGAGGGGCCGGACATGGGGGCCTATGTGGTCACCATGTTGAACTCGTTGATGGGAGCGGGGTCCTTCCAGGGGCCCCTGGAGCTGGAACGGGCCCATAGAGTGCTGGTGAGGAGGTCCAAGTCTAACGAACCTCCGCGGGCGGTGCTGGTGAGGTTCCATCGGTTCGTCGATCGGAAATGTGTGCTCAGGTGGGCCAAGAAGGAGAGGAGCAGCAGATGGGAGAACGCGGAGGTTCGGATATATCAGGACTGGAGTGCGGAGGTGACGAAGAGGAGGGCCGGGTACAATCGAGTGAAGGCGGTGCTGCACAGGAAGGGGGTGAAGTTTGGCATGTTGCAGCCGGCGCGACTGTGGGTTACCTACAAGGACCGGCACCATTATTTTGAGTCTCCGGAGGAGGCGTGGGCCTTTGTTCAGGCCGAGACGTTGGACACAGATTGAGGGTCGGGATGGGCGATTGGGTACTGCGGTTGATATGCAGTTTATTTTTGTTCGGGGGGGGGGGCCTTTGTATTGCTCCGGGTTTCTTTTTCTTTGTGTTTTTTCTCTTTTGGGTCGGTGAGGGTTGCTGGGGCGGGTTGGGCACTGTTTTGGTTGTGTTGGTCAGGGGGGCTCTTGGAGGTGAGATGGGGCCCGGCGGGGGAGGGGGAGGACCGAGTCAGGGGTGAGGGGACCGGGCCTGTAAAAGGAGCTGCATCAGAGGTGGCGGGGCCTAGTAGGTGGAAAGCGCGGGCTTTTTCTAGCGCTGAAGACTGGAGGGGGCGGGGCCGGGCGGGGAAGCGAGGGTTGTTTCCCGCACTTAGAACAAAAGGGGGAGGGGAAGAGCCTATGGATGGGGACGGGAGAGGAGGGTGTGCCACACAATGGGAGGAGTCGAAGGAGAGGTGGGAGTGGCTGGGGTCAGCAGGAGTCAGCTGACTTGCGGAAGTGCAATGGGGGGAGTAAATCAGCTATGATGGGTCCAAGCCCGGGTGGGGGGGGGGGGGGGGGAATCGAGTTGCTGCTGCTATGGTCAAGCAGGAGCTGGAGCGTGTGGGGGGGGTCGAGACGGGGGGTATGCCGCTGTGGGGAACACGCCGGGTGTGGGGTGTGTGCGCGTGGCTGGCCGAGGAGGGGTCATGGCTAGTCGGCGGGGGAGGGGGGGGGGGTGGGGGGTAGCTCCCTGATCCGGCTGATAACCTGGAATGTAAGGGGACTGAATGGGCCGGTTAAGCGGGCCCGTGTGTTCGCGCACCTGAAGGGGCTCAAGGCGGATGTGGTTATGCTTCAGGAGACACACCTGAAGGTGGCAGACCAGGTAATATTGGGGAAAGGGTGGGTCGGTCTGGCGTTTCACTCGGGGCTGGATGCCAAAAATCGAGGGGTGGCGATCTTGGTGGGAAAGAAGGTGTTATTCGAGGCGTCGAGCATTGTGGCAGATAATGGCGGCAGGTACATAATGGTAAGTGGTAAGTTGCAGGAAGAGAGGGTGGTACTGGTCAATGCGTATGCCCCGAACTGGGACGATGCGGGTTTTATGCAGCGTATGTTGGGTCGGATCCCAGACTTGGAAGTGGGGGGGCCTGATAATGGGAGGAGACTTTTACACGGTGCTGGATCCAGCATTGGATCGCTCCAGGTCTAGGACGGGTAGGAAGCCGGCGGCGGCTAGAGTGCTGAGGGAGTTTATGGACCAGATGGGAGGGGTGGACCCTTGGAGATTTGCAAGGCCAGGGGCTAGGGAATTTTCATTCTTCTCACATGTCCATAAGGCTTATTCCCGAATCGATTGTTTCATCTTGAGTAGGGCGTTGATAGCGAGAGTAGAGGATGCTGAGTATTCGGCAATAGCCATTTCAGACCATGCCCCGCATTGGGTGGTCTTGGAGATGGGGAAGGAGAGGAACCAGCGCCCGCTGTGGCGCTTGGAGGTGGCGCTGTTGGCAGACGAGGAGGTGAGCGAGCGGGACCAAGGAAGTATAGAGAGGTACCTGGAGACCAACGACAACAGGGAGGTCTGAGTGGGGATGGTATGGGAGGCACTGAATGCAGTGGTGAGGGGAGCGCTGATCTCCATTAGGGCCCACAAGGAGCGGAGGGAGCATGGGGAGAGGGAGAGGATGGTGGGGGAGAGGGTGAGGGTAGACAGGAGGTATGCGGAGGAGCCCGAGGAAAGATTGTTGAGGAAGAGGCGTAGCCTCCAGGCCGAATTCGACCTGGTGACCACCAGGAAGGCAGAGGTGCAGTGGAGGAAGGCCCAGGGGGCGATTTACGAGTATGGAGCAAAGGCAAGCCGGATGCTGGCGCATCAGCTTCGGAAGAGGGACGCAGCTAGGGAGATCGGGGGAGTTAAGGACAGGGGCGGGAGTGTGGTGCGGAGTGGAGCTGGTATCAATGGGGTCTTAAGGGACTTCGACGAGGAATTGTACCGATCCGAGCCCCCACAGGAGGAGGGAGGGATGGGCCGCTTCCTGGACCAATTGAGGTTTCCAAAGGTGGAAGAGGGACTGGTGGCGGGATTGGGGGCCCCGATTGGGCTGGAGGAGCTGATCAAAGGGATAGGAAGCATGCAGGCGGGGAAGGCACCGGGGCCGGATGGTTTCCCGGTCGAATTCTATAAAAAATATATGGACCTGTTGGGCCCGCTGTTAGTTAGGACCTTCAAGGAGGCAAGGGAGGGGGGGCTTTACACCCGACGATGTCCCGGAAACTGATCTCCTTGATCCTGAAGCGGGGCAAGGATCCCCTCCAGTGTGGGTCTTACAGACCGATTTCCTTGCTAAATGTAGATGCCAAGGTGCTGGCGAAGGTCTTAGCCACGAGGATTGAGGATTGTGTGCCGCAGATCATCCATGAAGACCAGGCGGGGTTTGTGAAGGGGAGGCAGTTGAACGCGAATGTGCAGCGGCTTTTGAACGTTATCATGATGCCGTCAAGGGAGGGGGAGGTGGAGATAGTGGTGGCGATGGACGCTGAGAAAGTCTTCGATAGGGTATAGTGGGGGTACCTGTGGGAGGTGCTGAAGAGGTTCGGGTTTGGGGAGGGGTTTGTCAGGTGGGTTAGGCTGTTGTATGAAGTCCCGATGGCGAATGTGGCCACAAACAGGAGGAGGTCCGAGTACTTTCGGTTGCACCGAGGGATGAGACAGGGGTGTCCCTTATCCCCCCTGCTCTTCACACTGGCGATTGAACCCCTGGCTATGGCACTGAGGGAGTCAAGGAACTGGAGGGGGTTGGTGCGTGGTAGGGAGGCGCATAGGGTGTCACTTTATGCGCATGACCTGCTGCTGTATGTGGCGGACCCGGTGGGAGGAATGCCGGAGGTAATGAGGATTCTTAGGGAATTCGGGGAATTTTCGGGGTACAAGCTCAACATGGGGAAGAGCGAGCTGTTCGTAGTTCATCCAGGGGACCAGGAGAGGGGGATTAGTGAGCTCCCACTAAAAAAGGCGGAGAGGAGCTTCAGGTATCTTGGAGTCCAGGTGGCCAGGAGCTGGGGGGCCCTGCATAGGCTTAATTTTACAAGGCTGGTGGAGCAAATGGAGGAGGGGTTCAAGAGGTGGGACGCGTTGCCGCTGTCCTTGGTGGGTAGGGTGCAGTCAATCAAAATGACGGTGCTCCCAAGGTTTTTGTTCCTGTTCCAGTGCCTCCCCGTGTTTATCCCGAAGGCTATTTTCAGGTGGGTTAACAGGAGTATAATGGGGTTGTGTGGGCGCGAGGGACTCCGAGGGTGAGAAGGGTGTTCCTGGAGCGGAGTAGAGACAGGCGGGGGGGCTAGCGCTGCCCAACCTCTGTGGGTACTACTGGGCCGTCAATGCGACGATGGTGCACAAGTGGATGATGGAGGGGGAGGGGGCTGCATGGAAGAGGCTGGAGACGGCGTCTTGTGTGGGTACGAGTCTGGGGGCGCTGGCAACGGCGCCGCTGCCGCTCCCTCCAAGGAGGTATACCACGAGCCCGGTGGTGGTGGCTGCCCTCAAAATTTGGGGGCAGTGGAGGTGGCACAGGGGGGAAGTGGGGGCCTTGGCGGGGACCCCATTACGTGGGAACCACCGGTTTGCCCCAGGAAGAACAGGTGGAGGGTTTGCGGGGTGGCACAGGGCAGGGATATGAAAGCTGGGGGACCTGTTTGTGGACGGGAAGTTCACGAGTCTGGGTGAGCTGGAGGAGAAGTACTGGCTCCCCCCGGAGAACACCTTGAGGTACTTACCGGTAAGGGCGTTAGCCAGGCGACAGGTGGTGGAATTCCCGTGGCTACGGCCACACACAGTACAGGACAGGGTGCTCTCGGGGGGGTGGGTGGGAGTGGGAAAATCTCGGAAACTTACCAGGTGATGCAGGAGGAGGAGGAGGCCTCGGTGGTGGAGGTAAAAGGTAAGTGGGAGGAGGAGTTGGGAGAGGAAATTGAGGAAGGGACGTGGGCAGATGCCCTGGGGAGGGTGAACTCTTCCTCATCGTGGCGAGGCTCAGCCTCATACAATTTAAGGTGCTGCACAGGGCACACATGACCGGAACAAGGGTGAGTCGGTTTTTTGGGGGTGAGGACAGGTGCGTTAGGTGCTCAGGGAGCCCAGCAAACCACACCCATATGTTCTGGGCATGCCCAGCGCTGGAGGAATTTTGGAAGGGCGTAGCGAGGACGATGTCGAGGGTGGTAGGATCCAGGGTCAAGCCGGGCTGGGGGCTCGCAATATTTGGGGTGGCAGAGGAGCCGGGAGTGCAGGAGGTGAAAGAGGCCGGAATTCTCGCATTTGCGTTCCTGGTAGCCCGGCGGAGGATTCTTCTTCAGTGGAAGGATGCGAGGCCCCCAAGCGTGGAATCCTGGATCAACGATATGGCGGGGTTTATTAAGTTGGAGAGGGTGAAATTCACCTTGAGAGGGTCGCTACAAGGGTTCTTTAGGCGGTGGCAACTGTTCTTAGACTTCCTGGCAGAGCGGTAGACATTGGTCAATGGCAGCAGCAACTCGGGGGGGGGGGGGGGGGTCACTTTATTGTTTTTTGTTTTTGTTATTTACACTGGAGGGTCTGAGGGGGTGTATATACTTGTTGTATTAAGTCGGGGGGTTAATGTTAATTTATTATTTATGTAAAATAATTTTTTTTTAAAATATTTTTAAAAAAAGAATGCTTGGAGTAACTTCACTCCCCATCAATCACAGGTTTCTTAGAGCATTCCCTGTGGATTATTTTTACTCATGATTAAAGATTCGCTTATGTCGTTTTGGGGTTGTAGATTGATGTGCTGTTAAGCATAACGCTTCTTTTTAATAAAGGGATTGTAACATGTAATTGTGCTTTGTGTAACTACAGTATTCCCTCTTATTAGTCATGCTACCCATGTGGCCATTCAACACAAAATAATGTGAAGTGCTTCATGTGATTGTAGGTTATTGCCAAATATAATCTCGCTGAAACATACGGATAATTGAGATATCCAAACATGTGACACACAGCATTATTGATTCATGGGGCTTTTGTTTAAAGAGTAGTTTACCAATTGTGTCAGTCTTGGTTCTTTGTTAATGAAAGGTCACAGTACCAAGGCCGCTCTAGAGAATTGAACCACAACCTCCTGGTTAACAATTCAGTGCAGTACGAAGGGTACTGGAGCTTCTGGGCGGATTCCTACCATATGTTTTTCCAAATGTTGGTTCCAGTGAGAAAATCGGTGAGAATTCCGCCGAGGTCAGGAAAACTTACCAAATAGTGAACTACTTTAGCAACGTTTTTTTTCCCTCCACATGTTTCATGTCATGCTGGGAGAGGCTTGCCTCCGATTCACTCATCCTGGAAAAACTTAATCTCTGCAATCAGTGGGGCTCATTTTTAAACACCTCTGCAGCACTCCCCTGCACTTGTTCCAAGTCCAGTCAAGGGGCTGGCTGTCAGGAAGACAGCACCAAAATTTTTGGAGGGAACCCTCACCAAACAACTGGAGTGTGTGGAGCAGAAGCGTGACATCCTCTACCCGTGATCGTGCAGATGTCCACCAAGCAAGGTCACTATCCCTGCTGGGCAGCAGTGGCATTGATAGTGAGTGCCAGCTTGCTCCATAAGAGGAAAGGGCAGCAGTACCAGAAGAAGATGATTCCCGACGGCGTGGTTCTAACCACGTATGGCCGGTTGGGGGCAGGGGGATCCAGCACCGGGGGGGCCTTATGGGCAGCCGGGGCAGCGATCGGGCCGGTCCGATGCAGGGACGCAGGGCCGATCGGGGGAGATCTTGTTTCTTCTTGATGGTCTGCGGTCTAAGTCCGCCATGGCGCTCGGCGATGCCACCGGGGTGCACATGCGCAGACTCGAAACCGGAAGTGCAGAAGCCCGTATCTGCAGCCAAAGCTGTGTGAAGCTCCTCGGGTCCCTGCTATCCCTTACAGGTAAGTGAATCGTTCTTTAATTTTTGCAGTAAACTGGGGCGTGAAAAGCCAGCATTTTTACACTGACATGGGGACATAGCCCCATTTTGGTGAATCCAGCCCATGGTGCTTCCTCTGTCTGAGCCAGCAGGTGTATGCCTAGGTGAGTGTTACAACAGTATTTTCTTTCACTCTCCCTGTCTAGACTGCTCTCTAACCTCCAGGCAGGGTTCTCTTTTCTGGGAGGGAGGCTGTTGGATGAGGAGTTTCCTTTATCTCAAGGGGGGCCCTGAGGTAGGGGTTCTCTGTGAGGGGTTCCTTTAGTTAGGAGGTCCCAGGGTTCTCTCTATTTAAGGGATCCTGAGGGGAGGGGGCGGGGGGGGGGGGGCGGGGGGGAGTCTACCTATTTAGGGAGTCTCTGAGGGGTGTGTTCCTATTTAGCGGGTCTCCCTATCTATGGGGTCTGTGGGGAGTCTCCCATTTTAGCGGGTGTCTGGTGGGGGGGCAGTGAGCAGGTCGTGCATCATGGAGTTGTCCTCGGCTGGTCTATGGAGGTAACTCCTTATCCCCTTGGCCCACTACGAGGTCCACCACGTCAGGGCCACACAGATAAATACCAGTAGTGATCTTCGCCCAAGTGATTCCTGGCCCAGAGGACTGGGAAATCACGCGAGCCCGGAGGTTCACGTGCCTGGCCCGCTAAGTGGATGCAGTAGGTAATTCGGACCCATTTACATTCGTTAACATCCTCCCACTGGTGCGTGGGCACGAACCCTAAGCCCACCGCTAGCTATGGGATTCCTGTTTCCGGTGTTGCGGGGTGGCGAATCCCTGCCAATGTATTACAATGCGATTCCCGGCCTTACACCGCAGATTTCTCATTACGCCACCGTTAAGGGGCTTGGAAAGGCAGAAATCGTGATCTTGCCGGAGCGAATCGCATTTTTCAATTCTCACTGAATTTTCCACCCCTGTCGCCGTTCTCACTGACAGCTCACCTGGGCACAAAATTGCCCATTCTGTCTTTATCATCTGCAGCTTTGTGATTTTTAGCGATGTTTTTTGATTACATTCAGTGATTCCGTCCATTTATTATTCAGCCTCTTGTTTATGAAGATTGAATAAATCAGGCTCCATGACATGGGGTGCTGGGATTTTAAAACTGGAGTTTTATGGATTATATGCTGCCCAATGTCCCATGGAGAAACCACAAACAAGCGATCTTGATCATCATGTTCTACATAATATTTGATTACCTCAAAATGTACGTATCATTTTAATCCAAAATTACATTCTTAAACATCATCCACCTCTTCTCTAAGATGTTAATTAACACTGGATTAACTGCCTTGGTTAAGAGCTAGTTCCATAAAAAAATACTCAGAGGATAAACAATCCTTGTAATCACAAAGCTTTCCTCAAGCTTCTTGAATTTACACTAGTCTACTTTTCCACACAGTCTGGGTTAAACAGCCTACCTGCATCTGTATTCTTCAGTCAGTTCAGCATTTTAAAGGCTCAGATCAGGGGCGGGATTCTCCGCAATCGGCGCGATGTCCGCCGACCGGCGTCAAAAATGGCGCGAATCAGCCCGGCACCGCGCCGCCCCAAAGGTGCGGAATCCTCTGCATCTTGAGGGGCTGAGCCCTAACCTTGAGGGGCTAGGCCCGCGCCGGACTGATTTCCGCCCCACCAGCTGGCGGGAAAGGCCTTTGGTGCCCGCCAACTGGCGCGGAAATGACTTTGCCGTGCAGCGCATGCGCGGGAGCGTCAGCGGCCGCTCACGGCATCCCCGCGCATGCGCAGTGGAGGGGGTCTCTTCCGCCTCCGCCATAGTGGAGACCATGGTGAAGGCGGAAGGAAAAAAGTGCCCCCACGGTACAGGCCTGCCCGCAGATCGGTGGGCCCCGATCGCGGGCCAGGCGACCGTGGGGGCACCCCCCGGGGCCAGATCGCCCTGTGCCCCGCCCAGGACCCCGGAGCCCGCCCGCGCCGCTTGTCCAGCCGGTAAGAGAGATAGTTTGATTCTCGCCAGCGGGACAGGCATTCCAGCAGCGGGACTTCGGCCCATCGCGGGCCGGAGAATCGCCGGGGGGGGGGGGCGCCAACCGGTGCGGCGCGATTCCCACCCCTGCCGAATATCCGGTGCCGGAGAATTCAGCAACCGGCGGGGGCGGTGAATCCCGCCCCATGTTTCTCTCTAAATGCCATTTCTCCAATGGAACAACATCAGTTCTTTGTGTTGCTCTTCATACATAAAAGTAAATGTTTTCAAATCATTCTGGTTGCTATCCCTGATTTTTGAAATGAAGCATCTGGCCATTGTTCAATATTCCCCCCTGGCCACTTAGTGTTTAAGGAGAATTTAACAGGTATTAATGAAGTTATGGGACTGGCAATTGTAGAAACTTTGAAAGAGAAAAAAGAACTTGCATGTATTGAATTCCTTTCGTGGCATCAAGAGCTCCCAAAATCTTTAATGGCCATGAGGAATAGAGGGCGGGGTTCTCCATCGGCTGACGCCAAAATCGCAAAACACAATCAGGCGGAGTATTGTGCATCGGTTGAAAATCGTGGCCAGCGCCCGGCACAGAACAGAATACCATGCTCCAGTCTCTCGACAGCAGCGTGAATGCGTTCTGCACCGCAGGCTGGTGTGGCCATGCAAATTCATAGATTATCATAGAATTTACAGTGCAGAAGGAGGCCATTCGACCCATCGAGTCTGCACCGGCTCTTGGAAAGAGCACCCTACCCAAGGTCAACACCTCCACCCTATCCCCATAACCCAGTAACCCCACCCTACACTAAGGGCAATTTTGGACACTAAGGGCAATTTATCATGGCCAATCCACCTAACCTGCACATCTTTGGACTGTGGGAGGAAACCGGAGCACCCGGAGGAAACCCACGCACACATGGGGAGGATGTGCAGACTCCGCACAGACAGTGACCCAAGCCGGAATCGAACCTGGGACCCTGGTGCTGTGAAACAATTGTGCTATCCACAATGCTGCCATGCTGCTGTAGAGTAATTGGCGTTGGCTTATCATTAACAGGCCTGACCCAGCAATTTCTGGGCCTCCAGCGATACTCCGCCTCCACCAGGCAGAATTACCAACGGCTATGTTCACTTGTGGTATTTCAAATGGGGAAACAGGTGGCCTGGTTGTTGAGGTGGGGGGTACGAAAAGTACCCAACATCGCTATACTGTGCTAACAGTTGTACCGCTGGCTGGGAGCATCTGCCAGGGACCGGGGAGTGGGGAGGTGGGAAAGAGTAGTGGGGGGAGGGGGGGGCCGGAGGTGGGCCTTGGGGTTGGGGTGGATGGGCATGGAGCACCATTGATGCAGCCTGCGAGGCAGCCATCTAACTGCGCATGCCTCTGACTGCCCACTGGGAACTTAGCGCCATGTGTCATATGGGTGCCCTCCCCGGCCATCCCCCGAGGTACCCTCTGGTCCCAGTTCACTCATCAATGGGATGGGCGTATTCCAACAGAACCAGTGCCATCATTTTGGCTGGGATGAAGGTCGGCATGCATTGGACTTGCGAGAGTTCTACGTGGCACCGGTGCTAGCCCATTAATGAGACCGGAACTGCTCTGGGACCGGCACCACTTTTACCAATGTAGAATACTCACATTTCAGTACCCGCGTCAGCACTGAGTCTATCTTATGGAGAATTCCGCTGAAAGTCTTTTGAGGACCTGGATCCCAAATCTGAGAATAAGGTCATGGTTTTCCCGAACAGAAGTGATCCCTGTGCTTTGCAGTCTTGGACAACCTACAGCAGGCACCTCAATGCACTGGAGAACTACCAGCAGTTGTGCTTTCGCACGATCCTCTAAATCCAGTGGCAAGAAAGGCAGTCCATCAGCAGCATCCTCTGCCAAGCTAACCTCTTCAACATCAAGGCTTTAATCACTCAGAACCAACTTGTTTGGGAGAGGTGGGGGTGGGTGTGTGGGAGGAACCGAGGGAGGGTTCCTCCCACCCCATGCAGCACATTTGTCTGACACCAGGGGCAAAATTCTCCGGTATTGGCGCGATGTCCGCCGACTGGCGCCCAAAACGGCGCAAATCATTCGGGCATCGCGCCGCCCCAAAGGTGCGGAATGCTCCGCATCTTTGGGGGCCGAGCCCCAACGTTAAGGGGCTAGGCCGGCACCGGACGAATTTCCGCCCCGCCAGCTGGCGGAAAAGGCCTTTGGTGCCCTGCCAGCTGGTGCGGAAATGACATCTCCGGGCGGCTCATGCGCGGGAGCGTCAGCGGCTGCTGACGGCATTCCCGCGCATGCGCAGTGGAGTGAGTCTCTTCTGCCTCCACCATGGTGGAGACCGTGGCGAAGGCGGAAGGGAAAGAGTGCCCCCACGGCACAGGCCCGCCCGCGGATCGGTGGGCCCCGATTGCGGGCCAGGCCACCGTGGGGGCACCCCCCAGGGCCAGGTCGCCCAGTGCCCCCCCCCAGGACCCCGGAGCCCGCCCGCGCCGCCTTGTCCCGCCGGTAAGGTAGGTGGTTTAATCTACGCCGGCGGGACAGGCATTTTAGCGGCGGGACTTCGGCCCATTCGGGCCGGAGAATCGCGGGGGGGTGGGCCGCCAACAAGCGCGCCGCGATTCCCGCCCCCGCCGAATATCCGGTGGTGGAGAATTCGGCAACCGGCGGGGGTGGGATTCACGCCAGCCCCCGGCGTTTCTCCGACCCGGCAGGTGGTCGGAGAGTTTCGCCGCAGTTTCCTGAAGCAACTGCTCTACCTACAACTTCGTTGTGGCTGGAAACAGCCAGCAGGACAGCAAAAACACTTTAGGGATGTCCTCAATACATCCCTCAAGAGGTCAAACAGCCCTCTTGACTCAAGGGAGTCAACTACATGGCATGTGACCAACCAAAATGGAGACAACGTATCTGGGAAGGTACCAAATACATTGAAATACTTCACTACAATGTGCAGAGACAAAATTAAGATGTCGGAGGGAGTGCACAGGCCTCCAACAACACAGCTCCCCAACCCTTCAAGCACCTCAAGCCTCGCATATGGCAGACTCTACACCTCGTGCATTGGTCTTATCAGCCATCTCAGAACTCTTTGAACCAGAGTGGAAACAAATCTTCCTTGATCCTGAGGGACTGCCTAAGAGAAGAGGAAGACTTTTGAAGTGTAGTTCTGAATGTAGAAAACACTACAGTCAACAATAACCATCTCGATTCACAAAACACCTTTAACATGGTAAAACATTCGTCATCCCCTTGCACAGACAGAAGGAGAGATTAGGAGGGAGAACTAGAAGTTCCAAAATGTAGGGCAAGATTCTCCGGTCGGCGACACCGAAATTACGTTCGGCGACCGGCTGGAGAACCCAAGTTTGTGAGGAAATCGGGGGCGGCGCCGCTTTCACGATGCCCCTCCCCCTCCCGACCGGCCGAGTTCCCGACGGCGTGGGTCTCTCATGGTCTCACCTGTCGGGAACTAGGCGGGGCGGCTGCGGACTCAGTCCAGCGCCGCCACAGTTGGGGGAGGGCCGATCCGCGGGCAAGGGGGAACATTATTCGGGGCTGGGGGCACTGTGGGGGGAGGGGTGGTCTGGGGTGCGCGAGCCGGCCGAAGGGGGGGACTATATCGTGGGCCGGGTCCGCCAGCGGCCGTCGCCGTGTGCATGCGATTCTCCGGGGCATATCGGCAGCTAAAGCAGGATGCTCTACGCTGCTGTCATGCTCGCCCCCAGCAAAACGGGGAATTGGTGGCCGTTTTGCGCCAGTTTTTCCACGCCGGCGTGGGGACATGGCCCCAGAATTGGAGAATCCAGCCCGTAGCTTTCAAAGGGGGTCTTAAGGATGGACATGGAAGGGAGGAAAATGCAGAGTGTGAGATCCAGGGAACAGAAGACATGACTACCAGAGGGGGAATGTATTGGAGGCTGGAGTCAAAAGAAGAGAGATTTTGGGGAGGCGATATTATTGGGTCCCAGGATGTTCAAGAGCTAGGGTGGAGTGATATCATTAAGGAATTAAAACACTAGGGTGGGATTCTCCATTTCTGAGGTTAAGTGCGGAGGATCTGTGGCGTTTTAGGTGGAAAAAAATCAGCGCAGCCCCCTCGCCAATCCTGCCACTGGTGAAGGGCTAGTAGCCGCGCCACGTAAAACACCCGGCCTTCATGAAATAAACGATTGGAGAGTGGCCAGGTCCACAGCTGCATATACGCACACCGATGACCTGCCCGGACTCGACCTGCCAAATAAAGCCCCCATGGCCTCCCCCGCCAGTCCCCCCAGCCCTCGCGGAGGCCCCCCCGGCCAGAAGCATGGCTCCCAGCCAACTGTAGCGGCGCTGGACACAGTCCATAGCCGCCACCCCGGGTCCGCGACCACTGAGACCACACGTCCCCTGCATGGTCGGGAACTCGGCCCATCTGGGGTGGAACACCGGGGGGGAGCCTTCAAGTGATGCGCTGAGGCCATCCCAATGGCGTACGGTATGCGCCATGATGTCGATGATTTGGAGGGTGCGCTGTTATGGGCCAGGGTTTAGTAAAAACTCCAAAGTATATCATGGAGTTCACCTGACCTACAACTATTTATTGAATGTGACTGGGATGAGCACAAGGGCCTGCCTTTCAGGTATTATCCAACAGAGGTCTTAGGCGCTTTTAATCAAAAAAACAAACTTTATTCTACAAACTTAGTTAACATTTGTATGACCACACACATGCAAGGATTTGTATCAACTACAAACATAAATACCCCATACAGCTACAGGAATCTATTTATAACCTTTCATGAATCCCCGTTAACTGTTCCAATTTAATAACAAGATCCAAATAAAAACCAGAACCCCCTTTTCAAAGATGTGGCCCAACATATGGCACTCTATATAACTTGGTATGGATACTCTTGTTTCTTTTCCAAACAGCAGGTTTGAATTCCTTTCAGAAAGCAGTTATCTCTTTTAAGTTACCAAGCAGTCTGGAAACAGCTTTTAAAATGAAGATAGAGAGACACTTCTTTCAACCTATGCAGTCCAAACCAGTCCAAAGTCAAAAGCGAAAGTAAACTCACAGAGTTTGTGTGTCAATTGTGTCAACCCATCCAATACCACCCCACACCTCCTCAACCCCCACACTACCAGCACCCTCACCAACCCCCTGGCCCGCGGTCTAATCATGCGTCTTGTCTTGTATCTTGCAGGAGCTGCTGGAGATGGGGCGAGTCTACTTGCCGTCCCCCGCTCCCAGCCGGTGCCATAGCCGGAGCCCTCCCATGAGGCTAGCAGCAATATGAGCAGCTTGGATGGCAGCCCTCCATCCGAGACTCAGGAGACCCCAGAGCTCGAGTCGGAGAATGACACTGATTTCCTGTCAGAGCTGTTTCCAACACCCTGCAGCATCTCAAGGCCCCCCTCAACTCGGTTGGGCACTTTAGCGAAGAGGGTCCTGCGGGGGGGGGGGGGGCACCATCTGGTGCGCACCACACACATGCTCCGAGTACTAGCAGGGGCAGGTAGGAACTCCCGAGTGGGTGGACAGTCGGAGGACAGGCTGAACCCAGGAACTAGCTGCCGTCCAGGTGGGCTTTGGGCTTCATCCCCGCACTGGCTCCACCCCCTCCACCCTTCCCCACTTGCCACCATGTATTGAGCCGCCTGGGCATATAGGGCCTCCATGACAGTGTGGATGCACCTGTACACAGAGGTCTGTGAGATCCTGGACAGGTCCCCATTCGGTGCCTGGAAGGAGCCTGTGGTGTAAACGTTCAGGGCGACCGTCACCGTGACAGTCACCGGCAGCAGGCATCCTCCCCATACCCTCGCGGTGCCAGGTGCACCATGATCTGGAAGATATGTCGCACTGTCTCCCTGCTCAGTCGGAGTCTTTGATGGCATAACCGGTCTGGCCGGTCCTCGAATGACAGGCGCAGCTGGTACACACGAGGCCTCATGCGGCGCCTCCTTGGCACCTCCTCCTCCTTCGCCTGATGGCCGGCCGGCTCTCCATCCTGGGAGGCTGCCTCCTGTTCCCCTGGGGCACGCTCTGCTGCTGCAGTTTCCTCCTAATCGAGCAACTCCAGCTCGTACAGCTGCAGAGCATCCCTCAGGGCTGCGGGGACTAGGAGGAAGGCCACTATTGCTGGTTGAATTCCAATATCCATTGTCTGCAGGGGGTGAAAGGTCAACATGTTAGCACGGTATACCCCCATGCCCAACCAGGTCCAACCAGGCTACATGGTGGCCTCAGTTAGCACTGCGGACTCTGACCCCGCAGCTCTCTCCCCCCTCCCGCCCGACATCCCCGCACCCCTGGCCCCATCAGCGCCCAGCACTTTGGGGACTCAGGCCCTGGCACCTGTCCCTGCTGCCAGGGGTACCAATGGCTGACGCTTCATTTGCCAGTGGTATGCTCCGCAGCCCCGCCTGGCACCCCCCCCCCCCCCCCGTAGGGGCTCCAGTGGGCGCTGCCCTCAAGTGAGCCGCCTGATGCCATACCCATGGGTTGCAGCCCAGTGGGGTGGGGGTATGGCAGAGGGTGAGATACGGGGGTGGGGCACCCATACAGCCGGTGTCACTCTGCAGAACCAGGGGCCAAGGTGAGTTGTCACTTGGGTGCGCAGAAAGATGGCTGCCTTGCAGGCAGCGGTAATAACAGTCCATCCCTGGGGCTGCCCAGTTCCATGCCTGGGACTACCCAGTCCCGTGGGGGTCACCCTGGCCACACTGTCTGCTCCCCTGTCACCCCACCCCCTCCCCTCGGCCCAGGCAAGGCCCCCCCCCCCCACTCCCCAGACAACCCGGCCAGTGTCCGGCCCAGCAGCCCACAGTCAAGCCTCTCTATGTCCTACCTACTCTCTCTCCCTCATCAGCCACGATGCAGGTTTCACGATTTTTAAAAGCACAAGTGAACCGCGCCATCGGGACCTCAGCCCATCGGAGACGGAGCATCGCGGAGGCCGCGGAGACTACTGGGTCAGGCCCACTGATGACATGTAAATGGTGTTTACTGTGCGTGTGTTCCGGACCGCATGCTGCCGCTGTCGAGGCGATGGAGAATTGCGATTTTCTGTCAAATTGGCACCTGCCGCTGTTTTGACATCAGAACCGATTCTCCGCCCAACCGCGTTTCACGATTTGGGCATCTGCCAATGGAGAATCCCGTCGAAGAGCTTGGACAATAAGAATGTTTTTAGTGCTGGTATTGAATTTTAGTCTGTCAGCTGAAATCTGAAAGTGAGCACATGTCCTGATGATATCAAAAACACATCAAATTAAAAACGCAGCAAGTCTTCTGTCCTAATTCACAAGGAAATCAAAATTTTGGCACAAAACACGAAACTATCCTCCAAGGAGCAATCATCTAGGTAAAAGGATAATTCCGTCAGATCGAACAAAGAAACTGTTTTGACATTCAGATAGGGAAAGAGTGCATGCAATTATTTCACTACCTGTAATATTATCCTCAAACAAAAAATTATTTTAATCCAATGCAAGTGTGCAGCCAAAATTGTACACCCACCATCCTTTCACAATGTATTTTTTGCATCTTGAATATCTACTAAATCATGGGTCATGCATCGTCAAGGAGAGCAATAAATGGCCTTCTTCCAGAACCCTCCGAATACCGCTTTATATCTGGCTGCCGAAATGTTGTAAAACCTTTTTAGATCTCCCTGCTGAATTCTTGACTTTTACTGAATGCACTTGCCTTTAAGATAAAGATACAATGGCCCAGATCTTCCATTCCCCTGGATCCAGGCTGAGAAGATGTGCTGGGGACCCCCTGGAAGATAAAACTTCTGCTGGGCAATGTGGTGTTGGGCGTTCTGACACACAGATGAGCCAACACGGTTGTATATGGTACAACGCTATTTTATTTAAACTTTCTATGTACAGTTTTGTCTTGATACTCTGCACGTGGGGATTCCCTGTTTGTGATCTTGTAACAGGTCTTGTCTGTGTCTTTGTCCCCAGAGCTACTGTCCACTAGGTGTCGTGCTCGTGCTTTTATGTGGTTGGTGTCCTTGTGTGTGATTGGTTGTGGTGTTGTGTGCTCTGATTTGTCTGTTGGTGTGTCCATCATGATGTGTGTGTTTGAATATCATGACAGGCAATTACACTGGGCTGGATTCTCTGTTTCAGTGGCTAAGTGCTGGCTGAAATGCAGAATTCGTGGGTGTTTTACAATGTCAAAATCGGCACCGAACCTTCACCGATTCCAGGACCAGTGAGGGGCTAGCAGGGTCGCCAGGTGAAACTCTCGACTCCCGTGGCGAAAACGGCCGGAGAATGGCCGGGTCCGTGGCCGCGCATGTGCATGGCGACGACCTGCAGCGGTCGTGCCGTACAACATGGCGCCTGCTGTGCGCTGATCCGACCCGCCATCCACGACCCCACAGGACACCCCCTGGCCTCCCCCACCAGTCAACCTAGCCCTCGCGGAAGCCCCCACGGCCAGCGGCACGGATCCCGGTGGAGTGTGGCAGCACTGGACACAGTCTGCAGCCGCCACGCTGGGTTCCTGACCACTCAGACCACATATCAACCGAGTGGTGGGTAACTCGACCCATCGGGGGCGGAGCATCATGGGAGGGCTTGCCGATGATGAGGCAACGGCGTTGCAATAGTGTACGGCACGCGACACGATGATGCCATTTCGGAGGGGGCTGAGACTCGAAAACCAGCGTCGCCCCCAATCTGGCTGTCGGAATGGATTCTCTGCCTGATCGTCAATTACGATATCGCCGTCGGGCAATGGAGAATCCCGCCCCCTGTGCCTGGAATTGTCCAAACATCTGTTTTAAATTGGAGACCTTGGATGGTTCTGATTCCCGTAACAGAATAGTTACCCAGAAACAGTTAGAGGATTGTAACAACTTCTAACTCCTGGGTAGCTATGGGTACTAGCAGCCCCTCCCTACCCCACCCTCCCCTTCCAAACAGCCACTGGAACCCTCCCCCCTGCATGCCGCTCACCCCCTGACTAATCCATTCCCCTGACTTAACCCCACCCCCTGACTACTCCCCCAATCACCCTGCTCCCCACCCACCCCGATCCCCGTCTACTCCCCAACCTTGGATCCCTTGACTATCCCTCCCACAATTGATCGACCACTCCCGACAACTCCTCACCCCCCCAGATCCCCGAGCACTCCCTTACCCACCTCCCCAACCTCCTGACCAACATTCCATCCTAATCACCCCCCCTGCAGACACTTCTAGGATGTTCTTGGCCAAAGTCACCAGCTAACTATCAGCTGCATGGCACAACATGTAGGGAGATGATAGCACAGTGCTATTGTCACTGGACTAGTGATCCAGTAACCCAGCCGAATGCTTTAGGGGCCCGGATTCTAATTCAATAAAAATCTGGAATTAAAAGTCTAGTGATAACCATTAAACCATTTGTGATGGTATGTATTAGGGGTAATACGGTACCTGTGAAGCCGAGAGGCTATTGGCTGACAGGTCACGGGTCCTGGTTGGATCTGCTGTCTTCTAGCTCCGCCCTGAAGGTGGAGTATAAGAGCTCGAGTTCTCCCAGCAGTCGTATTCTGTAACTGAACTGCTGGGGAACAAGTCTTGCTTAATAAAGCCTCGATTGATTTAATCTCTTCTCGACTTGAGTGAGTAATTGTTGCGCTACAATTTATTAAGCAAGCTTAAAAGACTATGGAGCTCCCCATTGCCCCGGAGTGTCTGCGAATCAGCCCCCATGCAGCAAACTCGGCAGCCGTGTTTAAACACTGGCTAGCATGCTTCAAAGGTTACCTTCGAACAACACCATTGTTATAAGAACATATGTTCTTTAGGAAAGTAAATCTGCCATCTTCACTTGTTCTGGCCTACATGTGACTTTAGACCCACAGCAATGTGGTTGACTCATGAATTCCCTCTGAAATGGCTTAACTGGCCACTCAGTTCATGGGCAATAAATGTTGGCTCAGCCAGCCAATGCCCACACTCTGTCAAATAAATAAAATAAAATAAATTTAAAAAGGCACATAACAGCATACATTAAAAAAAAAAAATTCTCTTCAATGTTCCCCTCAAGTCTTCAAATTAGTACCACACCCCTGTGATCATCCTTCGTATGTGTGCCTAGATATTTTAAGTTGACAAGCTAATACATCCATGTGTCGCAAAACCCTGCAATCCATACACATGCATTTTTCAGCAGAGGTCAATGAATAGCAATTAGAAAGAAGGAATCCCTTTTTCTCCTTTCTTGGCTGAAGTTGCCTTTACACCCCCCCCCCCCCCCCCCCCCCCACCACCACCCCAGGATTAACCCTGGCAGCTTTTTGGTTCAGCTACATTGTGCCATTACTAAGTAAGTTATCAGAGAAGAAACGAGCATCTGACATCATGGAATACAAATTAGAGGGTAAGGAACATAAATTGCCCATTTGCAGTAGGCTTATGCTACCTACGCAGAGTTTAAAAAATTATGGGATCAATTTTAGTCTGCTTAGCACCCCAAGCATCTCTATTTTTGAGATGCAAAGCTCGGGGCAAAATGAACAGAAACTATTTTGACACTTCTGGTTGCTGTTGAGCAGTGGCCAGTTTTTGCACCTCAAACATATTTGTATTCAAATAAGATTCAAGTGATGCATAATAATCTTCGATCAATTTTGCTCAACTGTTATTGGTTGTAGCTTAGCAAACTGTAGTTTGTAAAAGGGACAATGAATGTGCTAACACTACATTCTAGATTGTGTGAAATTTGAAGAGGCTGTCTCATCTTGCAAGTCGCAGCAAATGCTGAATTTTTACTCGGGGCCATTGTGATCAAGAAACTAGTGAGGTTTGTTGGTACTTGTTATAACCCACATGGGTCTCATGGGGTAGGGATGATCCACTACCCTGTGGAGCTTTCAGAATATGAGCTCTCCAGATAAGGGGGCGTGGGACCCTTAACACAGTTCATGTGCCTTTATATAAATTGGGTCGGCCAGTCAGGCACCGACAAGTGCTATATGGGTATGCTATAGAGAAAATATTAATCTTTTTGCTCAAGGGTTAAGGAGTTAATGGAGTGCAGAATACAGGTTCCACTTGGAATATTGTTCAACCTGTGATAGAAAGATCATGAAGCAAAAGCACTCAAATGCTAGGATGGCGAGAAATCATCCAAGTGGAATGTGAGAGATAACTTAATTATATTTTGTTAGGGTGTGTAGAATTAAGGTTGGATGTGGCTTGTGTGGAGTATAAGCATTGATATAGATCTATTGGGCCAATAATCTGCTGTAAAATTCGATGTAATCACATGTAAATGACCTGCTGCTGGGAGACATCAACCACACTCAAAGAGAGGTGCTGCGCTGCCAATGACAATGAAGATCACAAATGCCTTACCCTTCTTTGCCTCAAGATAATGGGACGTAGGTGACATCAGGTCAGTTAGCAATGCATCAATGACTCCTCTCTCTGGTAGTCCTTCAAAATGAAGAGGACACTTGCCATAGGGCAAGAACCTGCTTGTGGACTCTTTTAACGAAGACTGTGGCTGTGATCATCAAATCCTGGGGTGGGCCTCAAACCCAGAGATTCTTACTCAGACAGGTGCAGTACCCACACTGCCACAAAATCTCAAACAATAAATCCTGAAGAATTAATAACAATTTAAAATGTCCCTTGAACACCAAGCAGCATGGGACCTGACCAGTAGATTGCTACACAATGATAGAAATTAATAATAATAATCTTTATTAGTGTCACAAGTAGGCTTTCATTAACACTGCAATGAAGTTACTGTAAAACCCCTAGTCGCGTCACTACGGCGCCTGTTCAGGTACACAGAGGGAGAATTCAGAATGTCAGAGAGTTCCATTCAAGAGCAAATTCAGTACACTTCTGCTCAACCTAACTGCTATTCAACTTAAAATACTTCTGGATTGTCAGACAAAAATCCTATGGCAAACTGCAAAAACTACAGACAGACCTGGCTCCTCCCATTAATTACATTGTCTGTATCCTACTAAGATACCATTGACCTGCTGAGCTGGGATTAAATACAACCCCTAATAAATTATATACTCTCCAGAGAATCTCCACAAATCATAACAATGTTCCTATTGCCCTTTATATGGAAACAAGTAAATGGTTCGAATCAATCATGACCTCACCTTTTACAACTTCTTCAGTACAGCTTTAACAGAGACACAGCCAGGGTACCTTAACCTAGGTTCTTTAATAGTATTACAAAAACAAACATATACCTTTATGGTTATTTGGAATATTTGGATTATATCAATGTTGCTACGAACATATGAGCAAGGAGCAGGTATAGGCCATTCAACACCTCGAGCCTGTTATGTCATTTAACAAAATCTTGGCTGATCAAAACGTAACCTCAAATCTGCACTCCACCTACTCCCAATAACCTATCATCGCCTTGCTTAACAAGAATCTATCCACCTCCGCCTTAAAAATATTCAAAGACTCTGCTTCCACAACCTTTTCAGGAAGGGAGTGCCAAAGACTCACGATCCTCTGAGTGAAAATAATTTGCCTCACCTCCATTTTAAATGGGTGACCCCTTATTTTTAAACTGCGACCCCTGGTTCCAGATTCACCCACAAGGAAACATCCCCTCCATATCCACCCTAACATCCATTAACAACATTACTAACGATCCTCACTAATAAAATGCATTGGCAACACGGAGGCATAATGGTTAGCACAGTTGCTTCACAGCTCCAGGGTCCAAGGTTCAATTCCCGGCTTGGGTCACTGTCTGTGCGGAGTCTGCACATCCTTCATAGTGGTTAGCACAGTTGCTTCACAGCTCCAGGGTCCCAGGTTCAATTCCCAGCTTGGGTCACTGTCTGTGCGGAGTCTGCACATCCTCCCCGTGTGTGCGTGGGTTTCCTCCGGGTGCTCCGGTTTCCTCCCACAGTCCAAAGATGTGCAGGTTAGGTGGATTGGCCATGATAAATTGCCCTTAGTGTCCAAAATTGCCCTTAGTGTTGGGTGGGGTTACTGGGTTATGGGGGTCGGGTGGAGGTGTTGACCTTGGGTAGGGTGCTCTTTCCGAGAGCCGGTGCAGACTCGATGGGCCGAATGGCCTCCTTCTGCACTGTAAATTCTATGATTCTATGATTAGTGCCTGTATTGTGAGCTACTTATGTGCCTATATTTCCTGTTGCTTTTTCAATAACTTGTCAACAAATTCCTAGTTTAAAAATCAAGATTAAAGTGACGCATAATGATTCAAATTTATGAGCATGGCCCTTTGTGAAATGTCATTTTCATTGTGGAAATTTCAAAAACATGCTGCTTAATATTAAGAATCTTAACATATTTGGTACAAGAGCAGCAAGTTATTATTTGTCCATCAACAATCGTGGCCTTCAGGCTATGCTAACTATCAGCTGTCTGCTCCAAAAGTCAGAACCACAAGGAAATCCATTGAACTATGTGATAAAAGCAATGCATGTTAAAAAAAATCAGGCTGCATTGCACGCAGGCTACTCAAATGCCTGGTTAAAAAAACACTCTTTTACAATGTGTTAGAATGTTCTGCATTCCCTTAACAATATGTCCCTTATGCCCAATCTGAGTTAAAAGAAAACCAAGACATATGAGTGGAATCAAATCTTAATGTTATAGTCAATACACTGAAAATCAAGCAAAGTAATAAATGCAAATTTAATAATAAAAACCCAGACATGAACGAGGCAGTGTTTTGCTGCTATATTGGATGGGATAAAATTAGAATCTCAGCCACAGTTACAACATCTGGTCATAGGTCAGATGTGAAGCTACAAATGTGCTGTAAATCTTTTGTGAGATTGAAATTGAGTGCTGTGATGTGAACTAATCTTGCACCATATGATAAAACTCATCTTTTATTGGTCCTTCGCATTGTATAAGTATATTAACGTGGTTGATCTTCGCAGTACAAACAAAGCATTGTTGGCTCCAATCCCATTCTTCATACACATATTTCAAAAGAACTGTTTCTAAAATATGTCAAGTTTTTTTGAATCTGGAATCTTGCTGTTTGCAATATGTCTTTTTGTATATACGGGAATGATAACAATTGTTATGTTACTGAATCAATGATTTAGAGACATCAGTTTAAATCCTATCATGGCAGCTGCTGAATTTAATTTCAGTTCATTAAATAAAACTTGTTTCGTCACTGGGGATCATGAAACTGTCACAAAGATTCACCTGGTTCACTAATGTCCATCAATGAAGGAAATCTGGAATGCGATTCTCCCCCAAAATTTCTAAGTTAATTTGTGGAGGGTGTAATGATATGCAGACACGTAACCAATGGGTCATCAGAACAGGACACAACCAATGGGTAATCAGGACACCCAGTGGTGGCATCACCACAAGAGGGCACCACACGACCACTATAAAAAAGACAAGGCACACAGGCCCTGCCTCTTCCACCGGCAGAAACCTAGAGAGCAAGACGTGTGTGGTTAACAACACCATCACACCATAGCAGTGGTCGAGAGCAAGTTCATATAGTTAGTAGAGTATACTGTGTAACTATAGTCAGATTAGTAGAGTGTAGAACTCATTTAGGTGCTTTGTTAATCGCTCAATAAATACGTTCAACTTACCTCAAGGTCTGGAGTATCCTTCAGCAACGCATATACCAAGTAGCGGCTTATATTACTCAAAGCAACATAACAACACAGCGGGTTTTTCAGGAAGTTTCCCGCTGGTTCTGTCGGCGAGTTCCCCACCGTTATTCATTGACACTTAGTCACTTTTTGGGGCCTTGGGAGTTTCTCACCAGTTTAGCCCACAATTGTTTTCAGCACTGGGGAGCTGAACTCAGAGAGCGGGCCGTCATTTTGGACGGGTGCCCCGATCTCTACCCCATATGTGGATACATGTGAGGTTATTCACTTTGGTAACAAAAGCAGGAAGGCATATTATTATCTGAATAGCTATAGATTGAGATAAGGGATTGTGCAACAAGACCTGGGTGTCCTTGTACACCAGTGGCTGAAAGTAAGGATGCAAGTTCAGCAGGTGATGAAGAAGGCAAATTGTACATTGGCCTTCATAGTGAAAGGATTCAAGCGCAGGAGCAGGGAATTCATGCTGCAGTTATACAGGGCCATTGTGAGACCACCCCTGGAATATTGTGTGCAGTCTTGGTCTCCTTATCTGAGGAAGGAAGTACTTGCTACAGAGGGAGTGCAGCAAAGATTTACCAGACTGATTCCTGGGATGGTGGGACTGACATATGAGGAGAGATTGAGTTGGTTAGGAGTATATTTGAGGGAGTTTAGAAGAATGAGGGAGAGTCTCATAGAAAATTCTGACTGGACTAGACAGGGCAAATGTGGGAAGGATGATCCCGACGTTGGGGGATTCCAGAACCGGGGAACCCAGTCTAAGAATATGGGGTAAGCCATTTAGGGCTGAGGTGAGGAGAAATTTCTTCACCCAGCAAGTGATGAGCCTGTGGAATTCTTTACCACAGAAAGTAGTTGAGGCCAAAAAATTGTGGGCTGGATTCTCCGCTGGCGGGATTCTCCATTGCGCCGGCAGTGCACCCACACCCGGGGATTTCCCAACGGCATGGGGCTGCCCACAATGGGAATCCCCATTGGTCGGCTGGCAGGACGGAGAATCCCGTTGCCGGTGGGGGAGCGCCTCAGCAGAACATTGGTGTGGCAGGGTGGAGAATCCTACCCTGTATGTTTTCAAGAAGGAGTTAGATATACAGCGGGATTCTCTCTCCTCTCCTGGGGACTAAGTCCCCACGCTGGCGGGAGAACCGGTGCCAACCACTCCGGCGTCAACAGCTCCCGAAAGTGCGGAAGGTGGACGGCGGAGGGGTTGGCACCGCTCCAACCGCTGCCGAAGGGACTGCGCGAGTTTGCGCATGCGCCCAAAGGCTGGCGTGATCTCGCGCATGCGCGGAACCACCGCCGTTTTTTGCCGCATGCACGGAGGGTTCACTTCTCCATGCCGGCCACGGCGAAGCCCTACAGGGGCCAGCGCGGAAAGAAGAAGTGCCCCTATGGCACAGCCACGCCCGCAGATCGGTGGGCCCCGATTGCAGGCCAGGCCACCGTGGGGGCCACCCCCCCTGGGGTCGGATCCCCCACGCCTCCCAAGGACTGCCCCCACCAACGTACCTGCCAGGTCCCGCCATGTGGGATCATGCGTAATCCACGCCGGCAGGACTGGCCAAAAACGGACGGCCGCTCGGCCCATCAGGGCCCAGAGAATTGTCGAGAGGGCCGCTGCCAACGGCCCTCAACCGGTGTGGGGTGAATCCTGCCCCCGCCCGAAAAACGGCGCGGAGAATATGACAGCCAACGTCGGGGCGGGATTCACGGCAATTAACGACACTTGCCCGAGATCTCCAAAGCAAAGATTAAATCCGAAAGCCTTGGTTAGATTGTGGGAGTGTACATTGGAGTGAGACTAGCTGTCTCGTTCTAGTATGCAGCTTTGCTAAAAGGTGATCTGTCCACAATGAACAGGATTCACATCGTGACGTCTCGTGAGATCGCGTTAGATCTCATGAGGTGTGGTTAGCAGGGTACATTCCGGAACAGGGATCTACCAGCATCTACCCTCTGCACTGCCTTTCATGTGTAATGTGGCTGGTAGATCATGCCCAATATGTTTGAGAACCAAAAGGGGAACACGCCACACTAGATTTAACAATGTAACGAGTAACAAAACAGAATTAGTTAACAGTCTGATCATAGCGGAAGGGGGGGGGGGGCATCCTGTGATTAATGACCCTAATATGTTTGAATTTATTAGGTTTGAGAGGGACAAGCAAGTTTATGTAAGGCAAACTTTGAAGAGATAAGAATTGAATTGACCAGTAAACTAGGATATACTGTGAATGGTTACCCAGACTAAACGTTCAGACTAAAAGGGGGGAGAAATTGGTATGACATAAAAACTGTACATATCCCTTAAAAGGCAAAAGCTCCATTCATATACTGTGCACCTGTGAAGAATTAGTGATAGAAAAGCAGCATTGAAAGTGAGCAGGGTCTCAATGTATGGCACGAGAAGATCAAGAAAAGGATAACAGAGAATGAAAAATATAATACCAGGACTGGAATTATAAACAGGTAAATCAGTGGATTCTATTTTTAAACACTACAATGGAAACTTGCACAGGCAATTGTAGTTAGTTCAAATCAAAACTAAAAATGTAGTTCTAGCATTTTGCTATCATATTTTTGTAATTGTGGATAATTGCTTCCATTTAGCTCTGCCAGTTTGGAGTCATAAGATAAAGCATTATAGGCTTGAGTCGTCATTTATAAGTGGGGAGGAATGGACGTACGTCATTAACTCAGTTGAGTACAAAATTCACCAGTAAGGCTGTCATATTTTCACTGTGACTTATGGGAAATGGAGATTATTATATGAAATTCAATTTCTCCTGATGACATGAAAATGAAATATATTTGGAAAAGTGCACAAGCGAAAATAATTGGCAAATGCTCAATCATTTCATGTTTCAGCATGATTTGTTGATTTTTAAAGCTCCGGTACAGTACTGTTATTGTTAACTAGTAAACCACAAGTGGTCATTTGACATCTTGCAGCATTGTTGCCAGGTCTTGGAACCAAATGATGGGAATTGACTGGTCTGGCCCCCTGCTACCAAGCCCTTCTGAGGGCTTTTCTTGAAGACATTCTACTCCCTGCAGAACCTTGGTGACTCACCTCCTGAATGGAGGCCTTCATGAAGACCTCCGGTGCCAAATCTCTGAACCTGAATCCCTCACTCTGGTCTGGTGGTTCCATTTTCCTGGTCTATAGTTGCCACAATAGCTGCCTTCCATGATTCAGTGCATTGTTTCTTTAAGAGGGATGGACTGCACCAAGTGGTATTATCATATACTGCTGAGCTCCCTGAAGCAACCAACAGTACAGGTTCCACTTGGCTCAATGCTGCAATCAATTAAATGAGGAGGCTACACCAAATTTGCACATTGCCTACCTCTACCTCAATGCCCTACATTTTAACTGGCCACCTCCCCACTCGGTGGTGGGTGGCAAGGGCGGGAGGGGGGTGCATGAGTAGTTACCCCACCACCAGTAAAATGTCGATGGAAATGTAAAATGACACCTTATTGAGATTTTAATGATGTAAATGTGCTGCCTACTCCCTGGGGTGGCAGCCTCTCCTACATCCTGGTCATGCCATCAATAAAATGCCCTGACTCTAGAACTACGCCTGGTACCCAATCCGACCTGACTCCTCATGATTTTATCAGTGTCAGCCCACTTCCACACACCCCACTTCCCCCAACCACTGTCTCCCACTACAATTCCCGGGGCCTTGCTAAAATCCTGGCCCAAACATCACCTAATTATGGAGAGTTTAACAAACAGAGAAAGAAGATTAATAAAGAGCAAAGGCAGAGAGGAATTTAATAGATAGTTTTACCAAGTAGCATTTTGAGAACATGGGAGGAAAACAAATAAACTAGAAGCAAAGTCTTGGCAAGAGATGGACTGAAGTGTGAATGTGAAATGTTCTAATAGTCTCCTTTAGTCCACAATGAAGGCAATTGCCTGCTACCTCCCTATCCACTTGGCCCAAATAATTTAGCCTTTTAAAAAAATGAAAATCTATAAATATAAGGTATCATGTAAGCATATTATAATCAGAGAAAAGCAGAAATCAGTGGTCATTAAGTTTGAAGAATACAATGTAAGGCACATCGGTAGCTAGTAATCAATAAGGACAGCATGTGGACAAAGACAATACAGTTCATCTCACATTTTGGCTTGCATTTTGAAGGTAATGAAATAACGTGTTCAAGCCATTGCACATTTTTAAGCTCCTGTCTTGCACTGTTCAAAATAAAGATGCAATTGGCCTGACAGTGCAGTGGCACAGTATGCTACATATGCCTCAGAGTGAGAGGTAATCGATTCTGACCTTGGTTTCCCATAGAGCAAATGCTTGATTTCAAACCTGCTATAAGGTGGCAGGGCCTAGGTAACATCTCATATTGCACCAATAGGAGTGAGAGGAAAACGCAAGGAGTAGTGAGAACAAATCCATCACCAGAAGATGCCGCAGCAAAAGTAGACAATTTGGCCCTTCAAGTCTGCTCTGCCATTCAATGAGATCATGACTGATCTGATATTATAATATCAGGGCAGCGCGGTAGCATAGTGGTTAGCACAGTTGCTTCACAGCTCCAGGGTCCCAGGTTCAATTCTCGGCTTGAGTCACTGTCTCTGCGGAGTCTACTCGTTCTTCCCGTGTCTGCGTGGGTTTCCTCCGGATGCTCTGGTTTCCTCCCACAGTCCAAAGATGTGCCAGTTAGGTGGATTGGCCATCCTAAATTGCCCTTAGGTGTCCAAAAAGATTAAGTGGGGGTTACTGGGTTACGGGGATAGGGTAGAGACGTGGACTTGAGTAGAGTCATTGTGGATCAGGGTTTAGAGAATCTCAAAGTGTATCATGGAGTTATCCTGACCTACAACTTTTAAGAGATTGTGGTATGGGGAGCACACGGCTCACTCTCAAGGTATGGCACAGCAGAAATGGACCAGTATTTTTTAAAACAAAACAATGTTTATTCTATGAACTCAAGTTAACCTTTCTAAAACAAACAGTGAATATCTTAGCAACCAGTAAATCAAATGCACCCCCCAAAGAATACAACAATCTGTAGGCTGTCCTTTTCACCCAGAAGACTTAACAAACCTTTAAACAGGAGCACATCAGGGTTTACATTCAATACTGAAAACATTTATAATTCTGAATTCACCAAATAATTAAGAGATAGTCCTTTATGGCAGAGAGCTCAACAATACAGCTGCTTTGGCTGACTTCAGCTGCAACACACTGAAAAACGAAACCAAAAAGACAGACACACCCAAGCTTTTTCTCAAAGTGACACTAAAAAGCAGAACCAGAGCTCAGCTCCACCCACACTCTGATATCACTGCAGTAACATGAGCAGCTAACCATTCCTTAAAGCGACATTCTCATTCCCGTAACAGCCTCCCCGAACAGGCACCCAAATGTGGCGACTAGGGGCTTTTCACAGTAACTTCATTTGAAGCCTACTTGTGACAATAAACGATTTTCATTTCATTTCATTTTCCAGAAGGGTGCTCTTTCTAAGGGCCAGTGCAGACTCAAGGAGCCAAATGGCCTCCTTGTGCACTGTAAATTCTAGGGTTCTATGAAAATAATCAACTCTACTTTTCTGCCTGATTCCCATAACCCGCAATTCCCATACTGATTAAAAATCTGTATATCTCAGCTGAGAACATTCTTAATGACCCAACCCTTACAGCCCTTTATGGTAAAGAATTCCACAAATGCTCTAAGGGCGCGATCCAATGGCCAATGTGGAGGAGGATCACTTTGGGTGCCTCGGATATCGGGACCTCATTTAAAAATGGCATCCCGATCTCTAGCTACACAGTGAAGGTCCGCAGAGTGGAGCTCCCAACTCTACAAAACGGGGCTATGTGTGACCTTGGCCTCGGCATTCCCCATTCAGGCCCCTTATACAACGCAAACCATGTTGAATAACCAAGTATTTCTTGGCACTGTGAGTGCCAGGAAACACATGGCTAAACACACTCACTATGTGACTTTGTTCCCATTTGGGTGAATCGCATCCTACACCTCTGAGAGAAGAAATTCCTCCTTATTGCTGCCTTAAATGCGTGACCCATTACTCTGAGATTAGGCCCTCTGTTTCTAGACTCTCCGAATGAGGAAAAATCCTCTCACCATCTATCCTGTCAAGCCCCCTGAAAATCCTATATATCGGAATAGGGTCGACTCCCATACTTCTAAACTCCAGTGAGTACAGACCCAACAGTAGCAATGCATTGGTGCAAACCTGTGGGAAGTTTGTATATCTGCACTGTTTGGTTGGGACCAATGTAACCAAATTTTCAGGATTATCTTGGATTTTCCAGGAATTAAAATGTAACTCTTGGATACTGTTGCAAGCAGCCCAGGAAAAAAGGCAGGGGCAGTAAAAGAAAATGTGTTTTCCTTTAATTTTCTTTAAACACTATCATTTATTTTTTCCACAAATATTGGATGTGATTAAGTAAGACAGATTGGGCAATTGGTAGTTGGAGGTCATGTGATGAAACCTCCAAGAATTCCATCTAACCAGAGTTGGCAACCCAAGGGAGATGTATGAAACAAATTAGAATATAACCTTTAAAAGAATTGAGAGAAGCATGAATCTGAAAATGCACATTTGGAGATTTATTTTTAACTCCCAAGTACTTGACGAAATATTTTGAACATCAGATCTACAACCTGTTAGCAGCATCGGGCTAAATGTTAACTGGTGAAAGTCAAAGGCTTAATCTGCAGCCACGGAATCACTGCACAATTGTGTTAACAAATCATTGTTGTACTAGAGAAGATGGACAGGTAATTTGCCCCCAATGTAATCAGAAGCTTAAACATGGTCTTCATGCATTGGATTTAGGTGAGAGATTATCTTATAGAATCAAATCTTAAAGCATTTTTATTCATATAACTGAGTGGAATAGGTTTTCATATGGACATTTTATTGAATCATAAATAGAGTTCAATCTGATCAATCCAAACAGTTACAGAGATTTACCGACCGTGTGTTTTTCGGCAAGTGAGGTGACCCGCCAGTGGGGTCTACCGGTCTCGCCATGGTCGACGGGATGTCCCATTAACAACACCCCTTGCCGCCTGGAAACCTGTGAGCCGGCATTGGACCGGAATTTCCTGCCGGCGTGAACAGACGGTAAATCCCACTCACAGAATAGATTTCTCCCATTTTGAGACTAAGGGCGCAATCCAGTGGCCACGTTAGCTGCGGGCACAAATCCCAGAATGGCCACCATAATCTTGCAAGCAGCCAACATCGGGATTTGCGCTGGCGGTATCTCAATTTGAGATCTTCCCCGCTGGTGGCGTAATCCGGTTCACACCCAGACAGGGCGTGAACCTGATTTCCATACATTTTAATAAACTGTCATATAATTACTGGGCTTGATGCCCAAACAACTGCGTATGACATATCTCCACCTGCGCCCCCCCCCCCGCCCCCCCAGCGGCATGACGTCATGTCAGTGTGAAACACTACTGATTTTCAAAAATGAAAACCAGTCGTGATGACCATGCTGGGAGTGCAGAAGTGTTTTGGTGGGGGGTGGGGGGGGGGGGGGGGGCGGGGGTGGAGATCCCCTTCTGCGTGTGGTGGTTGAGGAGTGTTCTCCTTATCCGCCAGATCCCGATGTTCGTGCTGGTGAGTGTGGAGGGGAGCCCTTACGTTTGAAATCAGGATGCCGTTTTCCCGAAATTGTCTGTATTTTTAGGCCCCGCCCATCAAGCTGGCTGTGTGATTTTTGCCAGCACTCTGAAATTGCACAGAGTCCTGTTTAATGAGGTGTGAAAAGTTGGCTATGTAGCCGGTGAGTTTTCATACAGCTTTTCTCGCCTGGTCCAACACTCTGCAATTTTGGGAAATGTGCTGCGGACAGTTCTGGTTCCGCCTTTCCCACACCAGCGGCGGGATTCTCCGCAATCGGCGCGATGTCCGCCGATTGGCGCAAAAAACGGCGCGAATCAGTCCAGCATCGGTCTTGAGGGGCCGAGCCCTCACCTTGAGGGGCTAGGCCCGCGCCGGACTGATTTCCGCCCCGCCAGCTGGCGGGAAAGGCCTTTGGTGCCCCGCCAACTGGCGCAAAACTGACTTTGCCATGCGGCGCATGCGCGGGAGCGTCAGCGGCCGCTCACGGCATCCCCGCGCATGCGCAGTGGAGGGGGTCTCTTCCGCCTCCGCCATAGTGGAGACCATGGCGAAGGCGGAAGGAAAAGAGTGCCCCCAAGGCACAGGCCCGCCTGCGGATCGGTGGGCCCCGATCGCGGGCCAGGCCACCGTGGGGGCACCCCCAGGGGCCAGATCGCCCTGTGCCCCCCGAGGACCCCAGAGCCCGCCCGTGCCGCCTTGTCCCGTCGGTAAGAGAGATGGTTTGATTCTCGCCGGCGGGACAGGCATTCCAGCAGCGGAACTTCGGCCCATCGCCGGGGGGGGGGGGGGGGGCCGACCAACCGGCGCGGCGTGATTCCCACCCCCGCCGAATATCCGTGCCGGAGAATTCGGCAACCGGCGGGGCAGGGATTCACGCCAGCCCCCGGCGATTCTCCGACCCGGCAGGGGGTCGGAGAATCCCGCCCCTCATTCTATGCTTGGAACCTCATTAATTATGCACATGCGGGTTTTTCTCCACGTCATTTGACAGGCCGGCAGCTGATTCATCTGCCTGCCATCAACTGGTGAGTTTGTCATATTTAAACACCAGTCCGTTACACTCACATCATTCTCTCCAGCTCACCTGCCTTCACCAGACCGTGCAAGATGTCAGCAACCCAGAAGTAGCTATGGCGAGTAGCCTCAAGAGGAAGGGAGCAACTTTCGCTGCCAGGGCCCTCGAGATCCTTATTTAGGGAGTCCGAGCCCAAAAGCATGTGCTCTATCCCAGGATGGCTCAATAGACCTCACCCCTCTGACCTGGGGGGTTGTTGCCTCAGAGGTCAGAGTGGTTGCCACCCACCCACAAATCGCTATCACGTGCAGAATGCGAGTGAATGATCTCATCTGTTCGGCCAGAGCTCTCTCGGCTCCTTCCACTTTCAAACTCTCAGCATGGCATCATGCACTCAAACAGCTACTCTCTTCACGCATCTCACGCATTCAGTCGTAGGGATACATAATAATCATCATAATCTTTATTAGTGTCACAAGTAGGTTTACATTACACTGCAATGAAGTTACTGTGAAAATCCCCCAGTCGCCACACGATGGCGCCTGTTTGGGTACACTGAGGGAGAATTCAGGATAGCTAATTCACCAAACAACAATCACAGATTCCCCCAGCTATGCTAGATACCATCTTCAAAAGATGGAGGCGGGACAGGGGCACATTGACGGTCGGGGCTTCTACGTAGGGTGCAGACTGGCGACACTGGATGAACTGACGAGGAAGTGGAAACTAACAAAAGGACAGGAATTGAGACACCTCCAAATAAAGCACTTCCTCTGCAAAGAGACAGTAGGGTACCCCGGGGCCCCAGAAAACATACTACTAGAGGACTGATAGGCATAAGCAGTGAGATAGGAGGGGTATGTGGGAAAATATACGGACAGCTACTGGAAGAGCCCGAACACCACTGGACGAGACCAGACAAAAATGGGAGGACGAACTGGGGACAGAGGTGGGATGGGGTCTCTGGAGCGAAGCACTGAGCAGGGCGAACTCAACCTCCTCCTGCGCAAGGCTAAGCATAATGCTGCTCAAAGTGGTGCACAGAGTGCACCTGACCAGAACCCGAATGAGCAGGATCTTCCCAGAGGTGGAGGACAAATGTGAGCGGTGCCAGAGGGGCCCGGAAAACCACACCCACATGTTTTGGGCTTGCCCCAAGCTTGCTGGGTTCTGGTCAGCCTTCTCCGAGGCAATGTCCAAGGTTGTGGGGGTGAGGGTGAAGCCTTGCCCAATAATGGCAATCTTCGGGGTATCGGAGCAGCCAGAGATACACATGGGGAAGGGCTTTCGCTGCCCTAATCGCACGCTGGAGAATCCTGCTCGGCTGGCGATCGGCAGCACCACCCAAAGCTGCAGACTGGCTCGCTGACCTCTCGGAATTTCTCCACGAAGAAGATTAAGTAAACCATCCGAGGGTCAGAGGAAGGCTTCCTGGATACTTGGGGGCAGTTCATCAGCCTGTTCCAAAACCTGTTCGAGGCCAGCAGCGAGGAGTAAGCTAAGGGGGGGAAAAAAAGATATTTGGGGAACAAAAGGACTGCGCAACTCGAGGCGGGGGGGTGGCGAGAGGGGTGGGGGGGGGGGGGGGGGGGAGTGTGTGGGAGGAAGGTGGGGAAACCGCAAGAGAAGAAGAATGGTGCTGAAGCCAGTGGGAGGGGGGAAGTCGTGGAGGGTGGGAGGGGTGGAATCATAGACTGATCCAGAGGGCAACAAAATGTATATAGCGTTAGTTAAATGAAGGACAAAACAAACCTCTGTAAAATGAAGTAAACTAGCACGAGCAAGAAAAAATGTCACGTATACACACAGTAACTGTTTATAAATATGAGAAAAGCTAATAAAGAGTTTAAAAAATAAATAAATAAAAATTCACCTAACAAGCATGTCTTACGGGACTTGTGGGATGAAACCGGAATGCCCGGAGGAAACTCACGCAGATATGTAGAGAACGTGAAGACTCCGCACAGACAGTGACGCAAGCGGGAATTGAACCCGCGCCCCTGGCCCTGTGACGCAATATTGCTAACCACTGTGCTACCGTGCCACCTATCTTTGAACAAGACTTTCACATCATTCCCATCTGTCTTGCTATTCGAACTCCAATCGCTGTCCCTTGTGAGGAGGGCTCACCACAGCCTGGGGATATGCATTTCGCCCAACCTCTGCTCCATCCCCTCTGATCACATCTTTTTCTTTAGTCTCCCTACTGGCCAGACCTGTGCTCAACAAACGTGAGTGAGCCCAGACCGGGGGAAGGCATAGATCATCGACCTCAGGGAGTTCAAAGAGACGGCTAGTGTTCACCGGTGAGGATAGGGATTGCTCCTGTGGTGGTGCAGAGCTTGGCCTCCTGCAACAATAGGGTATGGATCTCAGCTCACCGGATCACCAGCTTCACCCAATCCTGCAACTCACTCGGAGTGATATTTACTCGGAATTAGCTTCAACTCATCCACTGAAACTATCCTTTTATGTTTTGCAGGTACCAGCAGGCCCCAGCCAGCTAACCAGGGCAACAGCTCTCCAAGACCCTTAAGTACATCTGAGGATTAGTGGGCCACAGAAGAACAATCACAGCGCTCACCTACACCCTCCACCAGGACAGAGACTCACATCTCATTGCGACATAGCTTAAGGTTAGAGTCAGGGTCACTTTCCAGGGAACACCTTGTAGACACGTCCCTACAGAAGTCGGAGGTAGGGACAGCTCAAGTTTCTGGCACTCAGAGGGCTGCTGGAGACCAGCCACCTGCTCAGTCCCGGTCAGATGATGAGCCTCTAGATGTGGCTGTTAGTTTACTGGTGGAGATGCAAAGGGAGGCAGCAGAACATTGGGGGGAGCGTCGGCAGTCACTTGCCTGCGCCCGTACCAACTCCAGCAGCACAAGCAACCGAGGGTGCTCCTACCCCTGAGCAGGAGACCTTTACGAGGTTGGTCCCGCCAGGGCTTGGGCCACCAGAGGATGTTTGCCAAGGTCATCACAGGCATCAGAACACAGCAGTCAGCAGGCTACCTCCATCCTGTTGCAGGTGTCGGAGCTGCACCAAGGCGCACTGGTAGGGTTAGGAAAATTGAATAGTTTTAATGTCACTTCAGGTTCATTCTGATTTATGTTTTGGTTTCAGGTTGATCATAGAATTTACAGTGCAGAAGGAGGCCATTCGGCCCATCGGGTCTGCACTGGCTCTTGGAAAGAGCACCCTACCCAGCCCACACCTCCACCCTATCCCCATTACCCAGTAACCCCATCTATCCCCATTACCCAGTAACGCCACCCAACACTAAGGGCAATTTTGGACTCTAAGGACAATTTATCATGGCCAGTCCACCTAACCTGCACATCTTTGGACTGTGGGAGGAAACCGGAGCACCCGGAGGAAACCCACGCACACACGGGGAGAACGTGCAGACTCCGCACAGACAGTGACCCAAGCCGGGAATCGAACCTGGGACCCTGGAGCTGTGAAGCAATTGTGCTAATCACAATGCTACCGTGCTGCCCAAAAGGTTCTCGAATGCAGATCCACCCCATTCAATACACTAATAGCATTGTAGCAGCACCTTCACCACACAGACTGTAATGGTTCAAGAAGGTCAAACATCATCTTCTCCACAAGTAACTGGGAATTGGTGATATTTGGGGCGTGGATTTAAAATTTTGAGTTAGATCTGCTCTATCACTGTGAATAAATTGCACTTTTTGCCACCCATTCCATGAGTATGTAAATGTAATGGTCAGAGATTAAAGCATTTTGGTTTGGATCTTTGCAATCCTTTTATTCTAAGGTTCAACCTTCCTCACGTTGAGTGTCCCCTTTTAAGATTAACATTCATGTGATGTTAGCCTCATTGCAACTTGTTACTGGACCCTTGGGTGTTGTCAGGGAAATATGTGTAATTCTTTATCAGGAGCGTATGATGGGCGAGTTCTTAATCCTTCGTCCTCAAGGGATAGCAATGGCTGAGGAGGGCTCATCAAACATGTGTCTTCTGTACATCTGGGAATCAGGATTATGACATTCAAAGCCTACCCCGGGCCCACACATCCTGAGTGCCGTGTCCCACTGGCAGCGTGAGAATAGTGAATTTATCCAATTGTCTTATCTCAAGGCTTAAATGCTAGCTTTGATGTTTATTTGAATCTCGAGATTGCGGATAAATCTTGTGGGATTTATTAACCTGTGTGCAATATATATTTTCTGACAATCGACTGTTCATTATTACTCAACAAGCTTGACAGGTTTGTCAGAATTGTTAACCTTTCAGTGGTGATTTGCATTGAATGCAAGAGAACACATAAGGCTTTGATGTCCAGTGAGTTATCAATTCCTGACAAAGAAATGACTTAACAACTTAAAAAGGAACCAATGTGAAATCTTACAGTGTATATTTTGGATGCACACACTAAAATGGCTCTCATCTCATTCAGATTTATACAATCATATTGAAAATGAAAACTTCTGTTTGTTTTCTTTTAATATTACCTGAACTTATTGAATCACCCATCGTCCCAAACTTCCATAATTCCACACATAAACATCATGGATATTTGCATGATTCTCACCTGCTTTATTGCATATTTTATGATCATTGTGTTCCTAGCTCTAACCAGAACCCATCAAATCATTACTGATCAGACAGAATAGCAGAACACAACAATTGATCAGAGAAAATGTTCTCATGTACACGTCAAAATCAACTGACAATTAAAAATAATTACTCCACTATTTACTGTTTTCCTTCAATTTTGTAAAATGGCAGATAGATGTCAGTCCCTTAAAGTTCCCTAATGTTATAGCATTCTCCTGTTAGACCAGTTGAAACAAGACTGAGACCTGGATTTATATCAGGGTAAACAAAGGGGTGCCACTCATATGTTCTCCACCCTCGGTTGCACCTGGTATATGGTCATTGGTCATTGGGCTAAATCTGTTCTGATACATCACACTGACCAGCCAATTTGGAAAGGACACACACTTTGTGGTTCTGGTCAGGATTAAGTCTGAAATCTGTACATAGTGTCATGTTCCAGTGATTTTAATCTTTAATGTTTTTTAATTAAGGGGCAATTTAGCATGGCCAATCCACCTATGCTGCAAATCTTTGGGTTGTGGCAAGTCCCACACAGACACGGGGAGAATATGCAAACTCCACATCGCCAGTGACCCGGGGCTGGAATCGAACCCGGGTCCTCGGCACCGTGAGGCAGCATTGCGCGACCTACTGCACCCATGTTCCAGTATATTATGAACCTTCAGACAAAACTTTAAAACTTTGAACAATTATGTGATTTTGGCTGGTATGAGCTCCAGACAGTCCTGAGACTCCAAGCAAATACCTAACTACATATGGATATTCATAGCCATCCAGGAAGCTCACACATCCTTTTGATTAAGGATGCAAAGTCAAGAAAAAGATTATAACATTCCAGCCAACGCATCTTTCTGGGTCACCATGGACACAAGACATATTGAAACTCAATGTTTATTAGACAATATGCAGCGGTACGTACCCCCATTGATCTCCCATTGTATTTTGATGGTCCCTCATCCGAACCCAGACTGGGTAAATTTCAATGCTCCATATAACAAGACAGGATGTGTATCAACCTATTTGGCAAAGGATTTCAGACTTGCCATGTCTGTTGGATGATTTTTAAAAAGCAAAAATCAACTCTGCACAGACAGAGAAACCATCAGATAGCCAGCGAACCAATTGCAATCAAATAAGCAGCCAAGGTAATAAATCGCAAAATCTGGAAAGTGGAAAATGGCCTCTCCCCACCCTTTTATAACTTCAAGTTTACCTGAGAATCAACCTCCTGGAAATTCAGCTACAAGAAGCCTCACAGCTCACTGATAAACCTCTGTTTATAATACCTTCACATCAACTTAAAGCATCAACTCATCGAAAAAACTACAGGCCTGTGCTGAAAAACAGACTGAAGCAATTCTACTTTTGCTTTTTTCTTCATCTTATCGATGTGCGGAAGATAGTTGTGTTAGGCGAGTGAGTGAGCTTTTCAACAACCAGGGCAAGTGTGGGATAGTAAATAACCATTTTTATTTTAAAACTCACAAGAATGCTTGATGCTGGAGTAATTAAATTTGAACAATCACTCTGAGGGTAAGAGAATACAAATACTTCACATGTAAAACATATTGATCACGGACTGTAAGAACATACATAATTTGCCCGTGGTTGGATCCGCAGTGCAGACTCTTTGGCCAGTTTGTTAATTAATTGGGGAATCTCTTCCTAACTCTAGCATGCCCCCTGATGTGGAAAATTAGGGAGTTGTATCTCAGCAATTACATTGGAATGCAACATATTTTGGAATGCAATGGCAACATTAAGGGAAAGATGAACATAGAAGTTGGATTAAAAAACTTGGTACCTTTAATTTATTTTTTGGAGAAATCCAATGACATGACCTGCTTGTCTGCATAAAAACATATTAGTTTCTAGCAATATTCGATGGGAAGGGATAAGAGGGGATGTTATGAATTTTGAATTACAAAATCGCCAGGGTAACTACCAGGAATTTTTGACATTCAATGTATCATTGGATATTTTTTTCTATCTTCTGTGTTAATATTTATTATGGTTACATCTTGCGAATCTTTTTTCAGATGGTGCAATATAGAAAATGCTGTGGAATTACCAGGTTACAGTTAATCTCATGCTATACACAAATACCAGTTACAGACAACAGGTTTCATCTGGTCGGTGCGACAATTGCACAAGGCTGCGCAGGAGTAAATCTATGTGGCTTCTTTATGTAATTTGGACACTATGCTGGAAGCTGGAAAGTTAAAATCTAAGCACCACAGTGCATTGAGAATCCATGGAACAGCAGGTCACACAGGCTCACGTTCATGATCATGCACCATGGCTCAGCTGTACCACCAAGGTCAGGTACTGAGCTGAGACCAAAGGTTATTTCAGATTAGTTAATGGAACTGTTAAAGAAAAAAAAATGTATTGGAATTTAAGATGGGCCCATTAACCAGAACACTAAAAATAGCACTCAGTGGAATTTCAAATCACAAACGTTTCATTCTAATGAGGCCGACACAGTCGAGTGAGGTGCTTTCTGCAGCCTCAGGCAGCTGATCAGAGAGCAAAACATGCAGACGTCGAGAAGCAACTCACCTGTCCTCCCAATTAGCATGGGGATACTGCACGAGGGAAAGGGAATGGAAAATTAATAATTAATATCAAAAGAAAACAAGTGACTAAGCAAATTGTAAAATTCAGCCAAGGAGACCAAATATTGAGACAAAGAAAAACTGCAAATGCTCAAAATAAAATCATATGTTGCTTGAAATACAGAGCAGAGCTGAGGTCCTGAGAAGGGAAAAACAAAGTCTGAGATTTGACATGACATGGCTTCATTTGAATGAGACAAAGTTGACCTGTTTTCCTTTTCTTTTTTAGGTGCTGATGGACTGGCTGCATATTTCCATCCTTTGTGTTTCAGTCCATGTAAAGTCCCCGTTTTGATAGGGTGTGCTGAGTTAACAGCTGTTAGTGGGGACAAATAGTTAAATTAGTCTCAGAGGGAGGAATTTAATGCCCCCTCTTTTTGTTGATGGGGAGGCACTTAATAAGGTGAAAAGGTGGTGTTTGGGGACAGTCCCCTTCCCAATTCCACCCCCCCTTAAGTCCATGGCGGAATGACCTGTTGACACCCTCTCCACCCTGCTGCCAACTGAGGCTCTTAACTGGCAATTAGCCGCTGATGGTGGTAATCCAACAGCAGCTGGGGAATCACACGGTGTGGGAAACCCGACAGGCAAAACCATGTAGGGTTGCTTGCGTGCTACAGGAAAGGGAGTGGAGTCCCTCATTCCAAGGATTTCTGTGCCTGATCAAGGCACCTGGCATCGGGAAAGGAGAGGGCCTACTGAGAATCATCTCCCTGCTCTTTCTGCCAATCCGCTACCCCATTATCCCCACCCCGTGACAATCCTCCTGCCATTACTCACCTGATGCCTGGGCACCAGCAATGATTCTCGGCCTCAGGTAGGGGTTGTAACAATATCAGGGTTGCCTCCCTAGCAGCACTGCCATTCAATGGAGCAGCTGCTTATCCATTAATTAACAGCTCTTTGGGGGTGGGGCTTATGTTCCCAGGGTCTTGATATTAGGAAAGCCCACCGCTATCCAGTTAAGGGCACTTAATGTCGAGGGCCTTCCTGAAAAGAGGCGACATAAGGCTCCCACTGACTCTCCAGCCAGCAACCAAGACCCCGGTCATCTCCATTAAATGCTGACAAGTATCTTCTGGTTGGGAAGGATAATATAATCCATAGTTACAAATCCACTGACATCTGACAAAAATTGCAGATGTGTAAAAATTGACTTGAGTATCAGATAGGGCTTATCTGTGATAGTCCCATTCCTCTCACCACCACTGACTGTGCTGCTTTCACAGAGTATCAGAGGTCTCAGACAGCATACCAGCAACAGTCACTGCCTTCAGGAAAGAATGTATAAAAGGGATATATCTCAGATAAAATAAAATGGAGAACCTGTAACATCCATTGTTAAAATTTAAAGAAAGGGTCATCTGGACTCGAAACGTTAGCTCTTTTCTCTCCCGACAGATGCTGCCAGACCTGCCGAGATTTTCCAGCATTTTCTCTTTGGTTTCAGATTCCAGCATCCGCAGTAATTTGCTTTTCTCCAGAATTTAAAGAAATTGTTTGACGATATTCAAATATCTCAAATCATGAAAGTGCTTAGATATTTTCTTTACTCTTTTCATAGGACACGGGCAAGGCCAGCATTTGCTTTGAATCAAGTGGCTTGCTGCACCATTTCAGAGGGCAATTAAGAGTCAACATTGCTGTGGGTCTGGAGTCACGCGTAGGTCAGATCAAGTAAGGCATATTTCCTTCCTGAAAGATATTAGTGAACCAGCTGGGCTTTTACAACAGTTAGCAATTGTTTTAGGGTCACCACGACTGATACTAGCTTCTCAAATTCATATTTAAGTTCAATATAAATTCTACCAACTGCCAGGGTTGGATTTAAACTCTTGGCCTCAGAGCATCAGCCTGGGTCTCTGAATTACCAGACGAGTGATGCCGTACTAGCACCCGCCATGCTGCCAACATTGCATTAATCCACTGAACAGACAAACAGGTGTTAATGCAGGCCAACATTCCTGTAAAAAGGGATTGCCACTTTCTGGCTTTATGATGTTAATTACTATTGCGTGTTGCAAATGAATGTAGGCTGAGCACAACTGTGATTCTTAATGGTCATTTCCTCTGCCCAAGGGGTGATGAGAAGTTGCTTGACTTTCTGATGTTGTTTTCCAAGTCATGTACGGGTGTGAATCACTGAGCAGGATCATTGAAAACGGGTGGTTTTAGAGGCAGGATCAGAAGCAAATTTTAAGAATTTGCTTTCCGGATCAGCTCCATGATACATTCCTTTTTCCAAGTGATCTTGCAGAAGGAGGGGTAAAATTGGCAAACGCAATTCACCCGGCAAAGGCGGTTTTGGAGTATTAATTGAAATAATTAGTGGCCATTTATTGGAAAGTCCGAAATTTTGCCCAGGGTGCATTCTATTCACAAAAGGCGAGAGCAAAGTGGAAGGTCAGCACATCATGAGATTAGCATGAAATTTTAAGTTTGAGGGAAAACACTGGCAATCCTCAGGCCTTTCAATCGTAGACGCTCACAAATGGATTTGCCTCAATTACAGATTGATCTACCAGACAGTACTGAGCAAGAGGGACAGGTTACCAGTCACACAATGAGAATCACACTTCCATCTTGTGTTGGTCTCTATTGGGAACTACAGATCGGCAGCGCACAGACTTGACAGTGAGTTTGGAGTCCGCTCTTTATCTTGGACACACCAATTGGCATTCCCACCTACAGCCCCCCCCCCCCCCCCCCCCCCCACCCCACCGGTAGCCCTTACTGGATGAGAACTGCAGAGATGGCCCCTTAATTGACTACCTCTGCAAACATCCACAAAGTACATTTACGAGCAGGGTTGAGAACTGGAAATGGCTATGGTGCCTCAGATTCTTCTAAGAGTGGAAGAGTCCAGCCTGATTGATAGGCAAGAGGGGTCTCAGCCGTTGGCTGGAAAACAGCCGGGCGCCACCTCTTTTTGGGATGGCCTGCTGAATTAAGTGCTGCTTAACCAGAAAACAGCATGCTTGCCATGGGATTAAGGACCCTGGGGACAGAAGTCCCGCCTGCTTCTTGGGGGCAGCACGGTAACATTGTGGATAGCACAATGCTTCACAGCTCCAGGGTCCCAGGTTTGATTCCGGCTTGGGTCACTGTCTGTGCGGAATCTGCACGTCCTCCCCGTGTGTGCGTGGGTTTCCTCCAGGTGCTCCGGTTTCCTCTCACAGTCCAAAGATGTGCAGGTTAGGTGGATTGGCCGTGATAAATTGCCCTTAGTGTCCAAAATTGCCCTTAGTGTTGGATGGGGTTGCTGGGTTGTGGGGATCGGATGGAGGTGTTGACCTTGGGTAGGGTGCTCTTTCCAGGAGCTGGTGCAGACTCGATGGGCCGGGTGGCCTCCTTCTGCACTGTAAATTCTATGATTCTATGATTCTGCTGAAATGGCAATTCCATCACTGGAGACGACTTGGATTGCCCAGAGCTCAGGGGCGTGATGGCAGGTGTGGCATGGAATGGGCATTGCAGAGGAATGGGAGAGGGACAGCGAGAGCAGATAGGTGGGTCTCAGCAGGTCTTGCCCTTTCCCAATATTGAACAAGCAATGCTACACAGGTCTGCTTGTCATGCTCCCCACAGAACACGGTGTTGATTTTTTATTCTTTCATGGGATATGCGCATCATTGGAAAAGCCTACATTTGTTGCCCATTCCACATTGCACTTAACTACCATCTACAATGTTCAGTTCAAGAATCAATCACATTGCTGTGGATCTGGAGTCACATAGGCTAGCCCATGTAAGGACGGAAGATTGCCTTCCCTGAAGGACATTCGTGAACCAAATAGATCTTTATGACAATCAATGATAGTTTCATGGTCACTATTGCATAAGCTAGCTCTACATCTGAGATTTATTAATTGAATTTAAATCCAAGCAGTTGCCACGATGGGATTTCACTTCCAGAGCCTGGGCCTCTAGAATATTCATTCAGTGACTTTACCCTTATGACACCATCTCCCCAAACTCCTACAACCAGTGGATGAGGTCCTTATGTAGACATTGATTGCCTAATTGAAACCCTCAATTGGCAACAAGTCAGGAAGGCCATTCACATCTGCCACATTACCTCCTGGATAAATGTTTCACCTGCCACCAAACTCACCACAGGGGAGAACAAACAATAAACTCCACTTTTTATTCCTTGCTATGTTATACACACTTATTCCAGCACTGGTTCAGCTCAATGGGTTTTATCCTGGAGTGGGTTCAGAATATGTCATCACAAAACAGGAGAGCTTGTACATTACCAGCTGCAGAACCATCCACATTTCAACAAAGACTCTACTCTAACGATCCCAGTGCTAATTATTAGGGAGTCAATGGGTGGTAAAAGCCTTGACATCAGCATTAACACTTTAGAAAGCCAATTTTGTACTTGACACAGTGTGTCCTTCCACTAAGCGAAAAGCTCTAAAAACTGCAATTTATCTCGGGTTAGCTGTCATTGACTATGAATTTTATATATTTGTATTCTCCATGTTATGTGAAATATTTTGACACAAGGGCCTAGATTCCACAGGGCCCATGGAACTGTCTGGGAGGTTACGGCAGTATAAGGCCAGGTGGGATGGAGGGGCAGGCATGAGCACTTGTCACCTGATCATCGGTGGGCAAGGTGGCAGACAGCCCGACCACTCTTGGGCAAACAGAGGCCTTTAAGTGGCCAAATTGGAAAACAAGGGTCTCTTCCTCCACATTTAGTATTTAACCAGCGACAGATGGGCACAACAATGTGGGGAGACTACCTTACCCATGCCTTCAGGTGCCCAACTGACCGTCCCCTTTCCCATCGCGGGAACTGCCTGATTAACCCCAATGAGTCCCACTGACTTACTTTAATTCCAGGGCCTTCTTCACTGAATAATCCTGGCTGAATGCAGTCTCAGCAGTCCCATTGCCGGTGCTGGGACTGAAGAACTGTCGGCTGAAGAACTACCAGCCATCTGATTGGCTGACAGTTGTTGAGGGTGCAATCTCGTCCCTTACAGGGATGGAAATTCCAACAGCAGACGTTTCGTTGTTTGAGGATATTAAAATCCAGTTGAGGTTTCCATAACCGGCCAAGCTAGAGTTGCCCCCAACTTTCCAGTTGTTGAACGGGGCCACGACCATCCCATAAACTCCCACCCAATGTGTGTGTGTCTGTATTGAGCATGTGAGGAATTAACTTTTATTTTTCTCAGTTCTGCCTCCAGGAGGAGTCAGTTCCTCTTAAAATATAATTGATGAGTAGGAGTGTTTCCCTGCCCTGACTCCACATTTGCTATCAGAGCATATGCCGAGGAGATTTTCCCAGTGTTGGGGGTAGGGGCCATCTCTGGATCTTTCATTCAATTAAGATGGTGTATGGGATCCTGAAGCAACTTCAGCCTTGGGAAAGATATAGGGTTTGATTTAACTAAATGGGAACAAAGTCCCATAGCGAGCATGTTTAGCTGCGTGTTTCCCAGTGCTCGCAGTGTTGAGAAACACATAGCTAGACAACGTGACTCGCATTGTATAAAGGGCCTCAGCGGGGAATGCTCAGCCAAGTGCTCACATAGCCCCATTTTGTACACTGGGGTGCTCTGATCAGTGGAACTCCCCAGTGTAGCGAGAGATTGGAACACCATTTTAAAATGCCGTTTCAATCTCCGAGGCCGCGGAAGCAACCCCCAACCCACCCAGCCCGAACGCACTCTGGCAGTGCCCATGCCAGCTGGCAATGCCACATGTGCACCTTGGCAGTGCCAGACTGGCATCCAGGTGGCACAGCCATGGCGCCCAGGTGGCATGAGCTTTGCCAGAGCACCACCCTGGCAAAAGGGCTGCAGCTGGGGCCTCCGATCGCCTGGGAGATCCCAAGTGTCATTCAGTCTGGTCCCCGTTTGTGGGGACCAGTGCTGAACAGCGCTCGCCCGAGGTCTCCAAGACTAACTGTCTCGCTTTAATATGAAGATTTGCCAAAAAAGCGACCCCGCCCAAAATGGGCAAGATTCACATCACAACGTCCCGTGAGATTGTGTTAGATCCTGTGAAGCGTTGCGAGCCAGACAGATCCCGGGAACGGGGTCTCCTGGCTTTCGGCCATGCTGTGCCGAGGCAAGCTGCTTTTATGGCGCAGCGTGGCCGTTGGATTGCGCCCGTAGTCCCCAATCGGTGCTGCTGCTGCGTAATGAGAACGACAAAGTCACTGCCATATCGAACCACACTCTGAAGAGGCATACTCCTCCATAAAATAAAAAGTGGCCACAACCACCAGGCCACAGGATGGCTATCAGCCACAGATGTGACCTGTTAATGGCTGCAGCTCTATTGAGGGAGGCAGTGAACTGAATGAGGCCTTGCAAACCCTCCATCCCAGCCTGCCCCGCCCAACTAGCGATGACATTCTGCTTCCACGTATCTGGCGGGCTTTGGTCTCAAGGGGAAGGTTTTGCTGGCATCCCCATTCTGACTGAAAGTGGTTAATTAAATATGCACAGCGGATATCCACTGACGGCAGGTAGGTAGCCATTTCCTCTTCCATCCCGCGTTCAGCGAGCTAGGAAGGAGGTGGGAATGTGTCAGCTAACCGATCTGAAGGCCTCCTTCAAATTTTCCTCTTAGTCCCACCTTCAAGCCCACATTCACCCATCGGAGGTGGAGTCTGTCACCAGAGGGGAAGTCAGTCTGGGGGGAGGAGGAGGGGGGGAGGGGTTGTACCAAGTTGTACCGGGAAGGGGCTGGACTGGGCCGCACTGGGAAGATGGGGGGGGGTTTGACCGGAGGTGGGGGTTCAGTTGGAAAGGGTGGATTGTCAGAATGGAGGAGATGTCTGCCTGCGAGAGGGGAGTCGGGCACTGAGGCGGTGTTGTCAGACCGGGGGTGGGGGGGGGGTCAAAGGTCAGACTGCGTCTCATCGGGTGGGGGATGGTCAGGTCAGGCTGGGGGTGGGGAAAAGAGGTTGAGGGAGTCAGATCAGGTGAGGGAGAGGGGAGAAAGGTGAAGGGGTGTCGCGTCGGTAGGGGGAGGGGCGTTGGAGTGGTCGGTTCCCTGGGACATTGTGTGTGTGAGGGATGTCCCTTGCAAGGCTGGGCTTGGGCTTTTTAAACAGTTACTCTGGAGATAGAAGTGAACCTTTCAGAGTAATGTGCACGGCCGGTGCCATGTTGTACACGCGCCCAGTGCAGGTTGTCAGCTGTCCGCATGTGCGGCCCGGGACCCGGCCATTCTCCAGCCGTTTCCGACATGATCCGCAGTTATTTCATGCGACGCTGGTACTAGCCCCTCACCGGTACAGGTGAGGGGTTCGCACCAATATTCCTGAACCTCCCGCAGATTATCCGTTTGAGCCGGCACTTAGCTGCAGAAATGGAGAAACCCGCCAAACTTATTTTGCATTGGAGTTGTTTTTTCTTCCAGTATCAGTAATACTGTGTCTGAATTAATGGTTTTTATTAGATTTTTAGAGGTTCAATTTGGATTTAGATTTATTGTCACGTGCACCAAGGTACAGTGAAAAGTATTGTTCTGCGTAAAGTCCAGGTAAATCGTTCCATACGTGAAAAACATAGGGTATACAATAAATATTTCCCATTGCTATCACACAGCTTCTAAGAACTGCACATAGTTCATCTGTGCTGGGTTGAGTAGCAAGGGGGCATGCAGGTGGCAAGGGTGAATCTAAGGGAGCATGGCGTCGTCTGGAAAAGGTGGGTGGGCATCGAGTAGCTCAGGCAACCTGAGAGGGTATGAAATGATGCGAGGGTGGGTGAGGAGTGAGGTTTTTGGGATCTTTAAACAATGTTGGGAATGGGGCTGCTTCCAACTAACTCTCGTCCGCACTCACGCTCCTCATGAACTCCAACATGGCTTGCAAAATGCATTGGGAACTAATCCTCTGTGCAAAGAGACAAAAATCTCAGGCAAAGTTACACATGGGTCAACTGTGCTTTCCGGATGGTGCAAAAATGCACAGGTCGGGGTTTTCTGTGTCTACACTTGATCAACAACTACATGGTGGTATGCATGTGCTAATTCCCTTACCTCGTGCTTCTTCTGTAATTTTATTTCTCAACTAAAAAACGATAGAGTTTGAACCATCAGAAAGAGAAATTACCATGGGAGGAGGATAATGATATTGCAACCAAAGAAAATCTGTACGCTGCAGGCTGTTGTTTCAGGGAATACCTGCAAAAAATAATTGGCAATTCAAGTGTATATTCGAAAGAAATGTTTACTCAGGGACTTTATTTCCCAGTCCTTAAAACATCAGCAATATTGAAATATTAATTGGCTATCTTATTAAATATTATGGGCCGGATTTATCGGCTGTTCACGCCGGCGGGAATTTCCGGTCCTACACCGGCTCAGGGGTTTCCCGGTGGTGTGGGGTGCTATCAATGGGAAATCCCGTTGACAAAGGCGTCTCCTCAGGGAACAAAACGGGGCTATGTGCAGTCATTAGCAGGTCACAGCTGTGGTTGATAGCCATCCTGTGGCCTGGCGGTTGTGGCCACCAAAAAAGATGTGGCGGGATGGTCGGTAAATCCCGTCCAGTATATTCTTACCAAATGACAATAAGATAAATATAACTATGGTTAACGAGTTAGGCACTTGCTGAGCGATCTATGATCATGTTTTTTTTTAAAAGCGAGGAACCCAGACCCAAGTCTAATTCAGAACTGAAGATGGTGCTCTCCAAATGATTTCTATTAACATCACAATAAGGATTGATAATCAGGCATCATTTTATTGTGAAAAAGAATTGTGGGGTCACAATGAATTGGAGGTGGACTGAAAGTAGGTGTGGTTTACAACTCTTGACTGCAGACACCTCAGTCAACAGAAAAGAAAACCTGCAACTATAATTCAACTAAAGGTAATGGGGATTCCTGTTCACAGAAAAGTGTTAAAGCTAAAAAAAACTTTTCATCTGCCACTGATTGTTATGTTAACAGCTCTATTTCTCACTTCCCTTCTTGCAGTGGTAGGTGTTCATCTACTGTCTTCAGGTTAACACAGGTCCTGTATTACTTGTCTTTGACTCCAAGGAGTGAAACTAATCTTCATTGTTAGCATTAACAGGCGATAGCAGGTCAACAACCCACATTCCACTTCAACTTCAATGGAAAAGTAATTGAGCAACACTTACAACAGGCATATTTTATTGCAGCCATTTTGCCCGAAAGTCAAAGACTGATTGACCCCTTTAGGCTTTAACTCATAGTGAACAAGTATAATGGTGTCCAGAAGCTCGACTGGAATCCTTTAAGCTGTATCTGTAGTGTAATGGTTATCACATTCACCACACACGCAAAAGGTCCCCGGTTCGAAACCGGGCAGAAAAATCAAGTATAATGGCATCTGTTGATCTCGGCAGATGATGGACTATGCCCAGGAAATATGGAATTTCTGCATTGAATATCATCCGTTGTGGCTGTTGAAGCTGATCCAGCAACACAGCCTCCCCGAACAGGCGCCGGAATGTGGCGACTAGGAGCTTTTCACAGTAACTTCATTTGAAGTCTACTTGTGACAATAAGCGATTTTCATTTCATTTTTCCTTTCACACACTTCTGCAGCTGGCACAAATGAATAGAAAACAGATTTTGTTTTTCCTTTTGGTGACTCTCTTTTCCGCCATTTTGTCATTTCTTTTGTCCTCTGCCTTTACCACACCTTCCTGAGTGCATGTCTCCTGACACTCTGGTCACCAGCATGGATTTCCCAGGCATCGATTCTGATCAACTTGAGGCCTCGCTTGCAGGCATGTTGCAGATGTGGGTGACCTGTTGGTCCCGTGCCGATAGCAAGCTTGCTATAGAACATGTCTTTAGGGATATGGCTGTCATCCATCCAACTCACAGGACCCAGCTGAATGAATAAATATAACAGTGGTACAAAGACACATTGCAGTGCTGTGCTTGTCATGATGCAGAATGGATTCTACAGCATTAGTGGGCTTGTGTGCAAACACTGAAGCTGACACAGTGAAAGTTCACTTGAAGTCCACCTTTAAGGGATGTGTTGTTTTAACTGGCACACGTAAACGCACCACTGAGGGCTCAACGTTCATATTTTCAACTTCACATTTGGACTGAAAACAATGCGAAAGTGATAATACAAATTAATAAAGGCCTGAATTTTTATTTGCACATAATTAACCATGGTTATCAGTAAAAAATAGAGCAAGTTAGCAAGTATTATTCCTGCTCCTGTTTCTTATGTTTTTAATCAAAGGTTATGGGGGGGGGGGGGGGGGGGGGGGTGGAGGGGGGGGGGGGGGTGGGGGGCAGGCAATAAAATGCATTTAAGACCATAACTGGATCAGCCATGATCTTATTGAATGGCACAGCAAGCTTGAGGGAATAAATGGCCTATTCCCACTCCTATTTCTTATGTTTTTTGAAAGCAACATGCTACATCTGTCGCATCAGGTTTGTTGGTGTGGAAGTGATGTTGTAAAGTGTACCAGCCACTTTTTTTAAGCTACGGAGGAATTTAATACATCAGAGCTGTAACGTTGAAAATGACAATGAGAATAGATCAATAGGTGTGCGTGAGCATCTGTGTGCATGTGTGCTCTTGTGTACGCATGCGGTGCACTCTTGTGTGTGCAAATGCTTAATTTGTACCCCTCTTTGTCAGTGTTCATACTTTGTAGCTAACTAATTGTGCACTGGTATTTGGAAAAGTGAGTGTTCTGCAACCTTACAGAAGATTCTTTTGCAAACTGGATTGAAAAGCATGGACTAGAAATAAAATGTTAATCTTTGACACTTTCTTCATTACATTTTGCAGTTACTAGCGTAGGGTTTGTCTAGTCTGGTGTGTTTCTGGAGGGGTCATTACATGACCTCTCACCCACTCTAACATTCCTGCCATTGTTCCATCCTCTGAGCACATTGCTTCCCATGCTAACTGACAAGCAAACTGTTGTCAAACAGCTTTTTTTTTTCCATTTCCAATATTTTATGACTGATAAATGCAAAAGAACACATTACAACTGAAGTGTGTTTGTTTGCAAGTGAGTGACGCCCCTCAGGACAAGCAGGTTGTTAATTTCAATTAGCTAGATTTTGCAGTTCGTGGCAAGACAATGTAACTCACCAATGACCTCAAAGAAAGTTGCCCATAATGATCTCATGGTCTCTGTGGCACAGTTTCCCCCGTTGCCAATGGCAGTTTAAATTTGGCACAAAGTCAAGGGAATGTCTTGATGTGCAGCAACAGTGATATCAACAAGCACATAGGAAATCTACCAGACTGAAACCATGGCAATCCAGTTAAAACTTAAAAGTGCTTAATTTCTTTCATTTTTAATTTAAATCTTTAGACAGAAAGATAACTGATTATAATGGGATTGAAATAGAAACCAGAATAAAGATAAACAACATTTTAAAAATTGACTTTCTGTAATTATGGGAAATTTGACTTTCCACAAATATAAATTGAGCTTTACTGGATCAGTGATGGGGTTTGACAGTGATGATGACGTAAGTAGGTTATTAAAAACCTAGTTACATCTCATTCAACAAAGTGAAACCTTTTCAATTGTTTTACAGCGAGAGCAACAGCATAAACATCAATTCATACATTTCCTATTGATTACAGTCTGTGGGGACCTTGAGAGCACAATCTCTGGAGAAGCACTGAATGACCAACAGCAGCGTCTAGATTTCTGCATTGTTTTGTGCATGTGTAGACACCAGCATTAAATGATAACAATTTTCCCATCATTCCCACCACAGAATTCAGACCATTATATTGATAGCTCATTAAGATTGATTGAAGTTTTGGTGATTTGCCGTTAGACGCATTGATTTCGTGGGCTACCTGGGATTCATCAGGCAAGAACACAGTGGCAATTGAGGGGAGGCATATGAAATGATGGGCAAGATTCACAAGAACTGAAATATCACAGCTGCTTTCTTGCTGAATTGCATAAAAGGGTTTTGCTCACAGCACTTGTTCTGAATGCCACTTTCATTACTTTGCAAGTTTATGAATCTGATCTCGACTTCAAAGCTGTGGTCTATCAGATCAGCATGGCTGTCATTTAAGCTACATTAACTTGGACATAAGCTGGGCACTGTGGTGACTAGTAATATCAACTTCATCAACACCACCATCATCACTACCAGTAGAAGCAGCAGCTTTCTTTTCACAGACCTGCAGCTTGCAGAAGGAGATACCTGCAACAGAGGGTGAGATCCAATTGCCACGCTGTGCGTGAAAGTCAACTCGCTGTGGCACAGCATGGCCTATAGAAGCCAGGAGACCCTGCTCTCGGATCTAACCAGCTCACGAGATCTAACACGATCTCACGAGATGTTATGATGTAAATGCTGCCCATTGTGGGCGGGATCACTTTCTGGGAATTCTGCATATTAAAGCGAGAGAGCTAGCCTCACTTTAATGTGCAGATTCCTCAGGTACCTAAGGCTTTGACATCTATTCCCTTCTTCTCGGAGACCTTGGGTGAGCAGTGTTTGGTACTGGTCTCCACAAATGGGGACCAGAAGGAATGGCACTTGTGGGGGTCTCTCAAGGGATTGGAGGCCCTCAGCTGCACGTGCTATTGGTAGGGTGGTGCCCTGGCACTGCTGGTACCAACTAGGCATGAAGGTGGTGCCACATGTGTGCCAGCCTGGCACTGCCAAGGTGCCAAGCTGGCATTTTTTGTATGTGTGTGATTGGGTGGGGGTCCTGTGTGGGTGTTGGGGGGGGGGGGGGGGCTCGCTTTGGGGACATCACTACACTGGGGAGTTCCGACAAGCGGAGCCCCTCAGTGAACAAAATGGGGATATGTGCGGCCACTCGCTGCTGAAGCCCCTTATACAATGGGAGTCATGTTCTATTGCCATGTGTTTCTTGGTGTTGTGAGCTCTGGGAAACACACGGCTAAATGTGCTTGCAATGAGACTTTGTTCCCATTTAGTTGAATCACGCCTATAGGGTGTGCAAGCAGTTTCTGGATTATATCAGAATACCGTCAAATAGTGGAAGGCATCTGTAGTTCATTGAAACGAGGTCCAGTGCCAAGTGGGCCTGATGACCACATGTTACCAGTAGGTGTCACCACCCTAAGTTTCTTTGCCTCTGGCTCTTTCCAGGGATCTGTCTGCCAGATTTTGCAGTCAGTTGCCCACAAATGCTTACAGATGATTGATTATGTTTGTCAGGGCAGTTAATTCGATCCACATGCTGCTGATGAAGCCAGTCCGAATAAGCAGGTGCTCAAGTTTGTGGCTCTGGCTGGTTTCCCAGAGGTGCAGGGTGTTAATTACTGTATTCATGTGGCGGGTAAGGTACCCCTGTAAAACACAGGAATGTTTGTCAACTCCACACCATCAATGTGCAGCTGGTGTGTAAACACAACAAATCTTTATGCAGGTGAATGCACGTTTCCCAGGAAGTTGCTAAGTTTTCATCCTATGCTAAGCCACCTTCCCTAATCTCTTCATGCCCCAAAACAGACTTACTGACTGACTGCTTAGAGGCCAGCAGTACACCACTTAAAACTGATAGCAACTGTGAAGAAGCTAAGCAATGAGGGCGAGAAGCAATACAATAAAAGTCATTTGACAACCAGATAAGTCATTCATCAAGCAATTGGAATGCTAAAGATGTGCTTCAGATGCCTGGATAGGTCTGGAGGCACCCTTGAGTACACATCAGCCATGATCTTTGGAATTATCTTGGTGTACTGCACTCTGCACAACATTGCACAGCAGCATGGTTTGAACCATCAGAAGGCGGAAGGTCGACAGCACAAAACGTTTTCAGAGGAGGAGGGAGAAGGAAGAGGAGAAACTTGATATAGCCAATGTACCAGCAATTGCTGCCCAGGTGCCATCGTAATGGTATGATTCAGTTAGGTTAGTGCACCCAATTGGCAGCCACATGCCAAATCCACATCCAGCCTCTTCACCTTTACCCAGCACAAAACATCCCTTTCACAACCACCCATTGCTTGGTATTAAGTCTTGTTTTACCATTCATCACAACTGAAAAGATCACTTGCTAGGTAGCAGCCAAAGATGGACTAGACATGGAACAGGTGTAAACGTATTTTTATGGCATTATGGTAAAATTCAACAAAGGCTACAAAACTATTATTTTCTGCTGTGAAGTATCATTGAGATTGCAAAATGCTTGTGCACGATATTGATGTACTAAAAGGGAACAAATTAGATGATAGCAAACTTGAATAAACTGATAGGTTGACAAATGGTTTTCAAAGAATTATCTTAATTAACAAAAATGAAGGAAATGATTGAATTAAATTGGAATAAATCCTTAATAAAAATCAGTATCATTCTCATTACAAAAAATACATGTTTAATAAAATCAAATGTGAAATTATCTGAAAAGATGAAAGAACACATTATAATCGCTACAGGGATATATTGACATGGTGGTAGTATTACGATCCCTGACCAGCCCCAACAGTGGCTAGGATACTGGACTGAAACTCCAATAATATATTTTAATTTTGTAAGACTGTAAAGAAAGGTTACTTTGCCCCAGGAGTGATTGCATAAAGAAATATGGCATTTTAAAACATACTTTATCACGAACACAGTATTAAAACATTTAACATCACATGAGAAAATAGCTTACACTGATAATAATAATCTTCATTGTCACAAGTAGGCTAACATTAACACGGCAATGAAGTTACCGAGAAAAAACAATACCACTTAGTATATTGAATACAATACTCTTAATTGCTATCTTTATTCCCACTTAAACAACAAGAAAATAAACCATCTCAGCTCTCAATCCACCTTAAATACCTATGACACAGAGGAATACTTGCTTTACTAAGCAAAGATGCGGAATGCTCTGCATCTTTGGGGGCTGAGCCCCAACCATAAGGAGCTAGGCCCGCGCCGGACTAATTTCCGCCCCACCAGCTGGCGGAAAAGGCCTTTGGTGCCCCGCCAGCTGGCGTGGAAATGACATCTCCGGGAGGCGCATGCGAGGGAGCGATAGCTGCCGTTGACGGCATTCCCGCGCATGCGCAGTGGAGGGAGTCTCTTCCGCCTCCGCCATGGTGGAGACTGTGGTGAAGGCGGAAGGAAAAGAGTGCCCCCACGGCACAGGCCTTCCCACAGATCGGTAGGCCCCGATCGCGGGCCAGGCCACCGTGGGGGCACCCCCCGGGGCCAGATCGCCCCCCAGGACCCCGGAGCCCGCCCGCGCCGCCTTGTCCCGCCGGTAAGGTAGATGGTTTAACCTATGCCGGCGGGACAGGCATTTTAGCAGCGGGACTTTGGCCCATCCGGGCCAGAGAATCGTGGGGGGGGGGGGGCCCGCCAAACGGCGCGGCGCGATTCCCGCCCCCGCCGAATATCCGGTGCCGGAGAATTCGGCAACCGGCGGGGGCGGGATTCACGCCAGCCCCCGGCGATTCTCCGACCCGGCGGGGGGTTGGAGAATCTCGCCCCTGACTCCTGTCAAAAGTTTGAGCTGTATGTCTTCAAAAACTGTTTCTGCTCTCATTGTCCTCAGACAAGTCTGTACTGCTTTAAAGACAGTTTATTCCTTTTTAATTAAACTACAGAGGACAAAACGTGGCCTGTGGTCCCAGCTTTATCCAGAACAGAACTGAACTCAACTGAAAAATGCTTTCTCAAAAAGCTCCACCTAGCAATGACATAATTTCACCAAGCTGACAACTAATTAACTCTGCAGGGAATTCCCTTAATCCAAACGAAACTGCATTGGCCCGAACGATGTTTTACGATGGCTAATTACACCTCTGGCTCCTAAAATATACTTACCCTCCAAACTAGGATTTATTTTAAAACATGACTGCAGCAGTCAATCACATTATAACCCAGGCTTTTAACCCTTACTGCATCAAATACCTATAATAGAATACATCTGAAATTTCTACATTCATCACAGTAGGAATTTAAATAAAACAGAGTCCTGTTTGATAATGGGGTAATTCTCAGCGCTGCAGGTTTTTTTATTAAGTATTGTAACAAGGTGAAAAGGAATATGCCTTTGGTTGCTGAGACAATGATGAGGGATCACCACTAAAATAGTCATGAATAAAATGAAAAGAGAAAAAGGAAAAAGCAGTTCAGGCCATTGACCCAATTGTTAACTTTGATTCCTCTCCACATGTGCTGCTTGGCTTGTTGAGTAGTTCTCGTTGTTTTTATTCCACATTTCCAGCATTCACAATATTTTACTTTTGCATTAATTAAATTCATCAAATTTTAATTGGAAGCTATGGAGAAGATTCAACAGCCTCAGAAGTACTACATATTGCTCAAACATTCCTAATGGAGCTGGTTTGTCAGATAAATGAACTAAACACAGTTTTCAACTCAATGGGACTTTTGGTGCTGAATGTCAACTGGGAACTTCATAAAATCAGAAAACTACCTTGTTGCACATGATTTTGTTTTGTGAATGTTCGCACTCTATGAGCCCTGGTAAAAGATATAACTTAATTTTTGTTGTCAAGCATTTTGCATCAAATACTTTTGTTAGAGATAGCACAGCCAAAGTAAGAGTAAATTTCCCTTTGCTCTGCATTAGAATGTCAATATAAAGCAATATCTTGTACTGCACTAGTGTCAATTTTTCACTTCTTACATTTGGCATCCATGTACACTGAGTGACAATATCGATTTAGTACTAATTTGCTTGCAAATTTTCAATGAAACAATTTTGGCCAACCTCTTCAGCATTGGAACAAACTACAGAAATTCAACTTCAGTTCCAACCCTTCCCTGGCCAGCTTCAAGCTGAATTCTTTACATCCTTTTCTGTCCTGTCTGCAACTCACAATGTCCCCCATACCAGGACCATCATCCCTTCCTCCCTCATTGATTGCTAGTCCCCAATATTTCAGATTAAAAAAATGTATTCTTCTGTTAAAATCATTTCATGCTCTTGCTCTTACCCTTTCAATCGCATACTTAAGCCTGACATTCTCACTCTGGTTTCTTGAACACCAGTCCAATCTTCACCTCGCCAGTGGCAACCATACTTTCAGCTACCTAGGTCCTTTGCTCCAACAGTCTTTACCTCCCTCTTGTCCTTTAAGACCTTTTTTAAACATAGAGGGTGGGATTCTCTGAGCCCGGGGCGGGGCCGAAGGAATCACCGCAACCGGCGCGAATCGCGCCCCGACGCAGGGAATTGGCGCTGGCGTGGTTGGCGCAGCGCCGGTCAGGGGCCGCACTACGCGGCCGGCCCGCTGATTCTCGGCCCGGGATGGGCCGAGCAGCCGTCATAAAAAAAGCCGAGTCCCATCCGCACTGTCCACACATGCTCTCTGCCGGCGGGAATTCAGCGTGGAAGGGCCGGGGGGCGGCCTGTTGGTGGGGGGGGGGGGTCCAACCTCGGTGGGGGGGGTCTCCGATGTGGCCTGGTCCGCGATCGGGGCCCACCGATCGGCGGGCCGGCCTCTCTGGCTGGGAGCCTCCCTTCTTCCACGCTGGCCCCTGTAGCCCTGCGCCATGTTGTGTCGGGGCCGACGCGTTGAAGGAAACCACTGCGCATGTGCACGTTGGCGCCGGTGCCACTGCGCATGCACGGATCGCATGGCACCCAATTAACGCTAAGGATCAGCAGCTGGAGCGGCATGAACCGCTCCAGTGCCATGCTGGCCCCCTGTAGGGGCCAGATTTGCTGATCCTGCGGCCGTGTTGAAACCATCAAGGAACGTGACAACGTTTCCGACGGCGTCAACACTTAGCCTCAGGATCGCAGAATCCCGCCCACTGCTTTGACCAAATTCTGGTTATTTCACCTAATCTGACACTTGTTGGATCAACATTCATTTCTCCCCTCCACCTCTGTGAAGCACGACAGAACTATTTTCCACATTAGAGGCAAATTGTTGTTATTTTTGCTGTTTTGATTGCAATGTCCAGCTCCTGCAAAAAGCAATATTATAAATAGTGCTTACCATGATATCAGGGCCTGAATTCTCTGTTTGGGCGACTAAGGTCAGGATTCTCTTTCCCGGGATGCCCGGAATGCCTTCCCCGATGGGATGGAAAATGAGGCGTTGGGGAAAATTTGGATCGTCGCTGGGTGCCGACCCAAATGCAATGCTCAGACCCCCACTGGCGGCTTGAATGACATCCACGATGCACGCTGGCGGGGAGGGGGGGATGTAAATAAATGTAAATGGGTCTTAATGACCCATTTTCATCTATTTAGCAGGCCTAGTGCCCTATGCTCCAGCCTAAAGATACTCCCTCTACAGACCTCCCAACATTCAGATTGCCCCCCCACACACACACACAGATCCCCCCCCCCCCCCCAGAAATGGGACCCCTGTCTGGAAGTGAGAGAGAAATCCAGACAGCAGCAGCGGGAAGCACGAAAGCTGCAATATTTACCTTGTAGTTCCACGGGTCCATTCCCCAAAGGACAGTAGCTGTGCCTGTTTCTAGTTCCCACAGATCGATTAGCTGCAAGTCATTCATAGCTTTCCAGTTGTGATCTATGATTGACAGCTTAACAAACCATCTGCAGTTTTGTTCCATTGATACCCCTTTATGCTTCAGTGGCTTAAATGGTGAAACCCCAAAGTTTGTAAACATTGGCCCCATCAAAGTGAGGTATGTGCAGTGAAATCATACACTTGATTGATTGGAATACACTTCGTGCTTGGAATGCAATTACATCTCTTTGAAGTGGTCAATGTTTACAAACTGAGAATTTTTATTTCTTATGTGCATTTTCTGTTCACCTTGTACAGCTCAAAATAACTTTATAATGCAGAAGTTATTTTGACAAAATTTGTGTGGTGTTATCCCTTCAGCACCAGTATCTAACTTCTATACTATTGGAATTCCTGAATGGAATGCCATACACGGAGACAACTAATGGTTGAAATAGAACAAGGGAAAGACTGAACAGCCATGGGATGTGATGGCAAATATCAAAGACAAAAAAGAAAAATCTGGAAATCTGAATTCAAAACAAAAATAATTGAAATACAGGCAGCACAGTGGCTCAGTGGTTAGCACTGCTGCCTCACAGTGCCAGGGACCCAGGTTCAATTCCGACCTTGTGACTGTATGGAGTTTGCATGTTCTTCTCGTGTTTGTGTGGGTTTCCTCCGGGTGCTCCAGTTTCCCCCCACAGTCCGAAGATTAGGTTAGGTGGATTGGCCATGCTAAATTGCCCTTTATTGTCCAAAGAGTTACGGGGATAGGACATGTGTGTGCGCCGAGGTAGAGTGCTCCTTCAGAGAGTTGGTGACAGCTCGAATAGCCTCATATCATAGAATCATATCATAGAATTTACAGGGCAGAAAGAGGCCATTCTGCCCATCAAGTCTGCACCGGCCCTTGGAAAGAGCACCCTACTCAAGCCCATGCCTCCACCCTATCCCTGAAGTCCAGTAACCCCACCTAACCTTTTTTTGGGACACAAAGGGCAATTTATCATGGCCAACCCACCTAACTTTCACATCTTTGAACTGTGGGAGGAAACCGGAGCACCAGGAAGAAACCCACACAGACATGGGGGGGGGAATGTGCAGACTCTGCACAGACAGTGACCCTAGCCGGGAATCAAACTGGGGACTCTGAGCTGTGAAGCAACAGTATGAACCATTGTGCTACTGTGCTGCCCATGCACTGTAGAGGTTTTATGATTCAATGAGGTCAGATCAATCAACATCTTTGTAGAGAAAAGGCAGATTATGGCTTTTCAGATGTGTACCCTTCATGAGAACACAAACTTATGAGTTGTGAAGTTCCAGTTGTAAATCAAATTTATTCTCTCCAACTTCAATTTGTCTTTACGGATCCAGTATATATTAGGCTAAAAAGATTTGTATAATTATCATTGAGAGAAGGGCAGGGAATAACTTCAATTCAACATTAAGTCTGGAAAGTTTAATGATCTCTGAACGACAGAAAGCCAGTTATATTCTTTTGTTTGCCATTTAGAGGATGGGAATTTATGAGATTTTCAACTGAAACCTAATTTTACACCATTAAACAAGTGAATATTAGAACTGACACCTAAGCTGCTCTCAAAGTCTGAAGTGGTAATATGCAGTGTGTAATCAGTACCGCTGTTTCAAAGTGTTGTTAGAAACCTGTCCAGATACATCATCAGAATGACAGTACACCATTAATTCAGGTTTTAGATGGATGAGGTTCCAGAGACTAACCCATTGATTTCTTTGCATGACCTACGATGTGTTTTTAAATATATATTTGCAGATTTAATCTGGTGTCCACTTAATAGGGGATATGATTACATTTGTTTTGAGAAAATCCAAACAGCTGGTATCATTATAAAGAATCATTCTTAGAAGCCTTCCTCTCAAGCAAACGATAGAAAGTATTTTTATTCATTGTTGCAACTCACATCAAAAGGCAACCAGCGCTTTATTTGGAAGCACCCATCTCGACAAATAGGTAATATTCCTCAGGGTTTCTGATTGGGCCTGCAACCTCAGGAGCCCCTTAAAGAAACAATGAGCATGGAGGTGTAAAATTAGGAGGCTGCCTCACATAATGTTATCCCAGTAGGAGCGCTGATGACATGGGTGGGCTCGGCCCCCTCATAGGAAAAAGCCAGCCCACTGTTCTTCACTGAAGTTCAGGTACAAGAATAATTTGTTCTTGAGCACTCTGGGCAGATCTGGCCGCCTGCTGAAAACAGTCCTTTCCCTTCTCCTCATCCCTCTTCCAAGCTTGCACTGTGCTATTTTGTATCTGCTTATACTCCCTGCTGTGCTGTAGGCAAGAGGGATTTAAACTACTGTACCCAGACCTGAGAGCAAGAGGTCTATTCAGATCACTTAAACACAGGACAAAGTCATTCAGTGCATATTACATCACCCCTTGTAGATTTCAGCAACTTTAAGCAGCTCTGGGAACCATCAAACACTTCTATAATGATGGCAAGGGCCAGTCGAAAGTAATCAGCAGCCAGCCTGCAAGTAGTTGATGATTCCTTTAAGTAGTATTGGTTGGGAGTCTGTCCTGCTGCTGAATGCTTGCTGAGCTGTACAATTTTTAAAAATAAATTTAGAGTACCCAATTCTTTTTTTCCCAATTAAGGGGCAATTTACAACGGCCAATTAACCTGCCCTGTACATCTTTGGATTGTAGGGGTGAGGCCCACGGGGAGAATGTGCAAATGCCACACGGACAGTGATCCAAGGCCAAGATCGAACAAGAGTCTTTGGTGCCATGAGGCAGCAGTGTTAACCACTGCACCACCATGCTGCCGAGAGCTGTGCAATTTTAAGAGAGGATTTATCTGAAGCCGAAGTTCCCAAATTGCAACACTGGTGTCAAATTAGCATTCTGAATGATCTATCTGCTCTGCATACTTCCTCTGGATGTTCCCTGCGCAAGTGCTAATAATGCCTTCACAAAAGTGACATGAAGCTTGACCAATACCAGAAACGTGTGTGTACTTCAGGCACCATTTTGGAGGCAAAATAGCACCTGCAGCTCTGAAAACTCAGGGACAAATATATCCCAACTTTACATCCCATGTTGTGAGTTGCAATGCTGAAGGTAATAAATTTAATACCTTCTGACTTTGTACATGAAAAATATCCATAAAAGCTGCTATCCATTAAAAAAAATCAAACAGAGCCAATTACCACACCAATAAACTCTTCCGATCAATAACCAGCTTACATATATTTAGTTCTGTTTCTTCCAAACATTCAGCTCATGAAAACCTTGATACAAATATTAACACAAAAGTCAAATGTCATAGAGGAGGTGAGAGTGGCCAACCTGAACATCATGGCAGTGTTCTAACAACTCTGGGGCCACGCAGCCCTTGAAAAGCTGAGCACAGTGGGAAAACCAACCAGTGGCAGGACATACCATGAACAAGGAATGATGGTTATGGCCATTGCAGTCTATTCATCGCAGCCGAAGAATATTACCACACAACTTCTTCCTGGTCACATAGAAAACATAGAAAAAATAAGAGCAGGAGGAAGCCATTTGATCAGATTGGCTGTTCATTGCTTTCTGTCATGATTGTTTTACAATACACGGAGAACAACCAAGACAGGGAGGTCTCACCCTCCATGTTCTGGGAAGCACCAAAGGCCGTAATTAGAGGGGAAATTATCGCTTTCAAAGCGCGAAGAGATAGGAAGGAAAGGGTGGTTAGGCAGCAACTGGCCGACTCCATACTGGAGGTAGATCGTAAATATTCCAAGGCCCCGACCATAGAGCTCATGGCGGAGAGGAAAGAGCTACAAAGGAACTTTGATCTGCTCTCCACCAGGAAAGCAGTGCACCACCTCTGATAGGCACGGGGGTCCATATACGAACACGGAGACAAAGCCAGCCGCCGGTTGGCACACCAGCTGAGAAAGCAGGCAGCCACCAGAGAAAATCCACAAATTAGCGATACCAGAGACACATTAGAAACATAACCAGAAAAGATCAACAAAACCTTTCAGTCTTTCTACCAAGGGCTGTACACCTCAGAGCCCCCAACAGGGGAGTCCGGGATGAAACGGTTCCTTGATGGACTGGACATGTCGGTCATGGGGGAGGGCAGAAAATGGGGCCTGGAACCACCATTAGCACTGGGAGAGAACATGGAAGCATTAGCTCCACGCAGGCAGGGAATGCGCCGTGACTGGACAGGTTCCCGGAAGATTTCTACAAAACATTTGCGACAGCACTGGCCCCGCACCTGCACCAGACGAGGATGCCCACTGTCCCTGCTGCTGTTCGCTCTAGTGATCGAACCGTTAGCAATTGCTCTCAGGGCAGCAAAAAGCTGGAGGGGGTTCTGAAGGGGAGGCAGAGAGCACAGAGTCTCACTCTATGCAGATGACCTGCTCCTCTACATTTCAGACCCACAAAGCAGCATGGATGGAATCATTGTGCCCCTGAAAGAGTTTGGTGCCTTCTTGGGCTACAAACTCAACATGAGCAAAAGCGAGATCTTCCTGGTACAGCCACAAGGAGGGGTGGCAGCACTAACGGGACTGCCGTTTAAAGAAGCCCGACACAAATTCCGCTACCTGGGGATCCAAATAGCCCATGACTGGATTGGGACCCACAAATGGAACCTTACCAGTCTGACAGAGGAAGTCAAAAAGGACCTGCAAAGATGGAACACACTCCCACTCTCCCTCGCGGGTAGAATCCAGACGATCAAAATGAACGTACTGCCCAGATACCTCTTCCTACTTAGATCTATCCCAATTTACATTGTTATGGACCAGGGTTTAGAGAACCCCAAAGTGTATCATGGAGTTCACCTGACCCACAACGTTTAATACATTGTGGATATGGGGAGCACATGGGCCTACTTTACAGGTGTGATGCAACAGGGAACTAAAGTACTTTTAAATTAAAACAATGTTTATTTATGAAACCAGTTAACACTTTATAAACCCACAGTAAACTTCTTAACAACTATCAACCAATCATCCCCACAGATACAATATTCTATAAGTAACCCTTAATCTTTCCTTGCAACATCCATAAGACAAAAGATCCTTTTTAACACAGAGATCAGGTTTAAATTGTCTACTGAGAGCAGTTATCACTTTGAAATCAGCAAAATGACCTGGAGACAGTCTTTAGATTGCAGAGAGATCCTTATACAGCTGCTTGCTTTTCCTGCAGCTATCCAGCTCTCAAAACGAAACTAAACACACCCTGTAGCTGCCTGCTCAAAAACGAAAGTGAAAGACAGACAGCCCAGCTCCACCCACACTCAGACATCACTGCAGATAGTCGATAAACATACATTTCTTAAAGGTACTCTTGCTTGACAAAATCTCCAAGGCCTTTTTCAAAGCCCTAAGCAGTGCCAGCCGAGCGAATAAGGGGATGGATCAAGGAGCCAGAAGCCGAGTGGGTGCATGCGGAGGAGGCCTCCTGCAAGGGGATCTCCCTCCTGGCCCTCAACATGGCGGCACTCCCATCCCCACCCACAAAACACTCCAGCAGCCCAGTGGTGATAGCCACCCTCCAGTCCTGGAACAAACTACGGCAGTAATTTGGCCTGACCAAAATGTCTGAAAAAGCCCCCATCTGCAACAACCATAGGTTCACACCAGCGCTGACTGACGTCGCCTTTAAAAAGTGGGGACAGGATGGAGGGACATTGACAGTCAGGGACCTATATGCGGACGGCAGGATCGCAACACTGGACGAACTGACGGAGAAATTCCAGCTAGCCAGGGGGAACGGGCTAAGGATCCTGCAACTTAAAACTTCCAACGAAAGGAGACAAGGAAGTCCTCACAAGCGCCACGACAGACATTACTGGAAGAGTTACTGGACGCAAACATCCTACATGAAGGAAACTACAGTGACATGTAAGAATGACTGGTAGAAAGGGCCAACACCGTTCTGGATGCAACAAGAAAGAAATGGGAGGAGGATCTGGGGATTGAAATAGGGTGGGGACTCTGGAGCGAACTACTGCACAGGGTCAACTCCCTCTGCATGTGCGCAAGGCTCAACCTGACGCAACTAAAAGTGGTACATAGAGCCCACTTAACAAGAACTCTAATGAGTCACGTTCTTCCCGGAGGTGGAGGACAGATGTGAGCGATGCCAAGGAGGCCCGGCCAACTACGCCCACATGTTCTGGTTTTGTCCCAGACTTGATGGGTACTGGACAGCCTTCTTTGAGGCAATGTCCAAAGTGGTGGGGATGAGGGTGGAGCCATGCCCGAATGTGGCGGTCTTCGAGGTATCAGACCAGCCAGATCTATTTATGGAGAGGAGACGCCCTTGCCTTTGCCTCCCTGATTGCCCGCCTGTTCGGCTGGCGGTGAGCAGCACCACCCAAAGCTTCAAACTGGCTGTCCGACCTCTCAGAATCTCTCCAAATGGAGAAAATCAAATTCGCCATCCGAGGGTCGGACGACGGCTTCCACAGAATGTGGGACCCAACTGTTCCGGGACCTGTTTGTGGCCAACGAACAAGCAGAAGAATAGCCAAGCAACCAAGAATCAGGGGAAAATAGCCAAGGCGTGAGGTGGATGGAAAGACCCGGTGGGGGGGCTCGGAAAGAGCTAAACCTAACAGAAAAGATAGGTGAACCACAGAAGAAGGGGAGGGGGAGGGGGGGCGGCAGGGGGGGGGGGGGGGGCAGCAGGGGGCAGAAGGGAGGGGGGGGAAGCGCAAAGAAGGAGGAGACAGGGAACAATAGAGGAGAGCCAGAGTTGGGGGGGGGGGGGCGAGGGAATGAAAGCCAGAAGGAGAGCACGGGAAACGACAACAAATTCGGCAAATATAGTAACAGAGAGCAAGAAAATACAGGAGAAAGGCGGGACGAACGGCCGAAGCGGAGGTGAACGCGCAACAACAACGGCAGCGAAAACCGTCCGGGAGGAGCAAGTAACAACACCAACACCAGATCCATTCTCATATTGCCCTCTCTGTATTGGACCAAATTACTGTAATTGTTTCTCCGGCACCCAAATGTATACATACCTCCCCAGTTCTCCGCGCCCCCCACCCCCTCCCCACAAACATGTGTCTACTTATTTGTTAAACGTAATATTGCTCACTGTGCAGAGTTGCTGTTTTTGAGGTGATGTACAATATCCTACCAGTTTTCTTTATATTTCATTCTGTGTACATAACTATAAATATATTGTGTTTAAAAACCCAATAAAATACATTTTTTTAAAAATTGATTGTTTTACAATATGTACACACTGGTTTCATTCCGATCTTTGGGATCCATGCCTACACGGGCATCACCATTTTTTTGTTTCACACATACCATGGAATTTACCCTATTGATAGGTTCCGATAACTTGTGGTTTCGTATCTGATACGGGTGGTAGGGCAGAAATGAGACTGACATGCAGATCGACATCTTCAGCAATTTTACTACTAATAGTTTGTATTGGTGCTTTAGATAATGCATTTTATTTAAATTTTATCTCGTTGGCGAATGGTAGTGCACTAAAATCAGTGAACACTTCGCTGAATTTGCTGACAATGTTCTCAGAATCGTTGGAGTGTTGATCCAAGTTGATGCGATATACCAACTGCACGAGACCTAATTCTTCACAGGACTGATCACCTAATAATGAGCCCTTGGATACAATACAGAATAGGAAGAAATAAGGTGTATTCTTCACCACCACACTTAGGTCACAAGCACCATAATATTTAATCATTGAAGCAGTATAATCTATAAGAGATATTTTGTGATTTCTTCTAATCGGCTGAATTTTTAGATTATTTAAATCAGTCATGCTTTGGCATTTGGTTTTGGCACCAGTGTCTAACTTCCGAAAGCTAGTGACATCGAAACAAACCTGTTGGACTTTAACCTGGTGTTGTAAGACTTCGTACTAACTTCAATTGGACCACTATATTCACTTCAAGTGGTAGCAGCCAGTTTTCCTCGTCGACTGCATTTATTGTAAATGGAGCATCAGTTTGCATTTTTTTAAGTGCTGGACAATTTTCTGATGTCTCCAAAAATTGTTCTCTGTTATTATTCCAACAAACAATGATGTTTCATCACTGGAGACTGTGTCTTCCACTGTGCTGACTGATCTGGATAGAGCTTAGAGTAACAATTCTGAGCAAAGTGATTTTTTCCTTTGTATCTGGAACAAAACTTGCCAAACACTGGACATTGACTTAATTTGTGCCTTTGACCACATCTTTTACACAGGAATACTTTGTCCTCATCTTTAACCTGTTTGTTGGTGTGTGAGTAGCTGCAGGCACTTTCCAGCCTTTTTTCAGAAGTTTGCTGCCTTTTTGGAATAAGGCCAGCAACCGAAGTGTTTTCCTCCAAGAAGATGCCGTCATTACTGAGAAACATTTTAGAATGCTGTGCTGCTAGCTCGTGAGTCTGACAAATTTTAACTGTTTGTTCCAAAGACAGCTCTGATTCCCTCAGCAACCTTTCCTTCAGCTTATTTCCATTCACATCAAACACAATCTGGTCCCGAATCATGGAAGATTCTACTGCAGAAAAATTACAGGTTTTAGTTTTTAACTTTAAATCAGTGATGAAACGATCTATGGACACTCCTGTTTTCTGTAAACTTGATCCAAACACGTAGTGTTCATCCATTTCATTTCTTTTGGGGTGCAATGCTCATCAATTGTTCGAATCATTTCGTTAAAAGATTTACTATCTTCACCGTTTGCAAATTTAACATATTAAACACAGCAATTGCTTCGGGTCCTGTCGCTGTTAGGAGTATCGCTACCTTACGCAAATCTGATTGGTCTCCTCAATTTACTTCAGTAAGAAACAGATTAAATTGTTGTTTAAACACATGCCAGTTACTGTCCACATTACCATGACATCTGAGACTCATTGGTGGCTTCAACAACTCCATGTTGTTAGTTCCTGCAGTCTGCAAAGTCTTTAAATCTCTGTGGACGTTGTGGCAGGCTGCTTGGTATTAAGCCCTGGGGTACCATGTAATGTTCTTGTCCGATGGCCTGATTTATATTGCAAGAACAGTTAATGATTTATTCACATTATGGTGGGGAAGCTACACATAAAACAACAGATGAATAACAGTATGATCATGCACAAGCAACCTCTTTCTCCAGCTCCTTCCAGCCAGTCTGCTGTCACCTGACTCTAACATTCACTTCTATACGAGTGAGATCCTAGTGGTCAGTCAGTGAATTACAACACAACCATGATATCACTACAGTAACAAATTCCACAGACTCATCTCTGCCTTAATTGGTCTACCCCATATCCTCAGACTATGACCCCTGGTTCTGGATACATCCACCATTGGGGACAATCTTTCTGCATCAACCCTGTCCAGTCCTGTTAGAATTTTACAGGCTTCCATGAGACCCCCTTCATTCTTCTGACTACAGCGAATACAACCCTAACCGATTCAATCTCTTCTTGTACAACAGTATGCCAGGAAACCTTCGCTGCACTCCCTCTATCGCTACAACATCCTTCCTCAGATAAGGAGACCAAAACTGCACACATTATTCCAGATGTGACCTCACCAAGGCCCTGTATAATTCAGAAAGATATCCCTGCTCCTGTACTCAAATCCTTTTGCATGAAGACCAGAATACCATTTGCCTTCTTTACCGCCTGCTGCACCTGCATGCTTACCTTCAGTGACTGGTGTACAAGGACACCCAGCTTCATTGCACGTTCCCCTCTCCTAATTTATGGCCACTCAGATAATAGTCTGCTTCTTGTTTTTGCTTCTGAAGTGGATAATCTCACATTTATCCAAATTATACTGCATCTGCCATTCATTTGCCCACTCACTCAATTTGTCCAAATCACACGGAAGGATCTCTGCGTCCTCCTCACAGCTCACTCTCCCACCCAACTTGGTATTATCTGCAAATTTGGAGATATGACATTTTGCTCCCTCATCTAAATCATTAATATATATTGTGAAGAGCTGGGGCCCGAGCACCGATTCTTTGTGGTACCCCACTAGTCACTGCCTGTCAATTTGAAAAAGACCCATTAATTCCTACTCTTTGTTTCCTGTCTGCCAATCAGTTGTCTATCCATCTGAATACACTACCCCCAATCCCATGCGCTTTAATTTTACATGCTAATCTTTTATGCAAGACTTTGTCAAAAACCTTCTAAAAGGTCCAAATACACCATAACATCCACTGGCTCCCCTTCATCAATTCTACTGGTTACATCCTCAAAGAATTCCAGTTGATTTGTCAAGCATGGCTTCCCCTTCATAAATCCATGCTGACTCTGTCCAATCCTGCCACTGTTTTCTGAGTGCTCTGCTATAAAATCTTTGATAATAGATTCTAGGATTGTCCCCACTACTGGCGGCAGGTTTATTGATCTATTCCGCAGTCTTTAGAATCCTGTAAGTTGGCCAGCAATGCATCCACTATTTCCAGAGTCACTTCCTTCAGTACTCTGGGATGTAGATTATCAGGCCCTGGGGATTAATCAGTCTTCAATCCCATTAATTTCCCCACAACTATTTCTCCACTGATCACCTCCAGTTCCTCCTTCTCACTAACTTCTTACCCCAACCACTTTCAGCTAATTCATTAGTGACCATCCTTAGTTCATATGGCTATTCCACATTGTTCAGTTCCATGCACACATCCTCTATGGAACATTCCATTCCAGTCTACTGAATGTCTAGAAGAAACGGAACTAAATATATGTAGGCTGGTTATTGGTGAGTTCATTTGGATGGTGGCACTATTTTTGAATCCTTCCAACATTTGACTGATGGGGAGAGTTTGTTGGTGTGGTAGGTGGCTCTGTTTGATTTTTTTTAATGGATAGCAGCTTTCATGGATATTTTTCTTGTACTAAGTCAGAAGGTATTACATTTATTATGTAGACAACATCCAGGCTTGATCTGAAAATGCCAGGTAAGAGTCATATGCCAAGTAAATGCCAGACAGTGACAATCTCCAACAGAAAAAAGTCAAAAACACTTTCCAATCTTCAATAGCACCATCATTACTGAGACCCCCATAATCAACATCTAAGCGGTCACCAGTCACCAAATGCTTAATTGCTATTACACAAGGGAGAAATTGGGAACTTGGGTCCAGAAATGAGATCCGATATGGAGCAGGCAATTTAGGGGTTGAACAGACTGAGGGGCGGGGCAGTGGAGAGACATGCTAGCATGGAGTCAGAGGGATATGTCCACACCTGGCTGAGATACATTATTTCAGTCAGACTTTAACTCATTTGTGGGAAGACACAGGATGTCCCAGATCTATTGTCCTTCGGGGCACTCCTGTCTGACCAGCTACTAGCCCATTACGGATGGCCTCTTGCCCATCAATAGAAGGATAGTTGCACATCAATAGCATGGATCTGTTGTTTTGTATAAGCGGGAATGGGCCATCAAACGGCGGCCATGGTAACGATGATAGGTTCAGGTCTGGAAATTCTAGAGAACCTTTGTTTGAGGGGTTAGCTGGAGCTTAGAGAGGGAGAGAGAGAGAGACAGACAGACAAACAGACAGAATGAATGCTGTTTTGAATAGGTCGGAGAAGTCAGGTTTTTTTGTTTCCTGCTGGATTCTCCACTTCCACCTACCACCAAAGGTGGGATGGGAGAATTCTGCCCAATACCTATCACTCCATCAGAAGCACACTGTAATATGCAACAACTACAGGATGCACCACTGCAACTTACCAACTTCCCCTCCCCCCATGCTGACCATCTTTAGCAAGGTCGTCATGTTATGCCACAAATCATAGTTGTTGGCATGCATTTTCCACCTTTCCATTGTACATTCATACTGCATTGAGCCGCTGAAATATTAACTCTGCTCAAAAAGAAAACCGAGGCTTGAGGCTACTGCAACTTATTCACAGGGTACCTCAAGCTAACCAAATATTTGACTGACCTGTATAATCATTATCTGCTCACTTGGTGTAAATTAAGAACCTTTCATTAATCAGGTCACCTTTATTGTAATGCTTTGCATGGTACAGTGCTAATGTAATAACAGAATAAATATGCTTATAATGAATGTTTCAATGTGTTTTATGTTGGAATAAGAGACTCAGAGCTAATTAAAGCATGAGGCATATCCCTCTGCTTTAATTAGCTTTCTGTCCTCTATTACAGAATAAAACTAGCTAGAGTGTCCATTGGCCCATTAAAATAAATATGTGGACTATAATTCTAAGCCTGTTCTCAGCATCGGAATGTGGGCTTTTATCATGGATTACTGTTTTATTTTATTCCATAAAATTGCAAGATGCAATACTTTAATAACTAGAGTGAAGATTTATTCTGTTCATTATTTGTAACAAATCATAAATATTAATAGTGATGACCTGTTGAAATATTTGAGAGCAAATAGCCAAAGGAGAAATCTTCCCTCACAATGAGCACATGGATAATATGAGTATCAGGAAATTATGCACATTAAGTTAACATTTAAAACAATTTAAACAAAATAGGTGAGGTGGGGAGGGGGCGGCACGCAGGGGAATATTCACATGAGGGGAGATTTGGAAAGTTAAAAAGGAAGGACAAGGCAGTCATGCAAGGTAGCAATATAGGTCATAGTAATCAGAGTATGCAAGGCAGACACAGTGTAAAACATAAGAGTGCAGCAGCAGATATGATTGGAGTAGGGAAAAATGGCCTTCAACTAACAGAGGGGGAGGAGGGTTCAGGTTAATGAGATTTAGAAATCCAAAGATAAAAGTTGAGGCAACAGGAAAGTATATCAATATGACTAAAGGCAAGCTGAGTGTAACAGGAAAGGATAGAGAGTTTAATGGTAATAGTGTAAGGGAACGGGGTAAACAAAAAAGTAAAATTGAAGTCATTTTATTTGAATGCAAGGAGCATCAGCAATAAGACAGATGAATGCCTGGCACAAATGGAGACAAATGGTTCAGATTCAATTTCTCTTCCAAGGACCTGGGCCTGAATCTTGCACTCGTGATCGGCGGGTGGGCCCTGATACGGATGTTGAATATGCTGCTGGCCGTGATCAGCCCCCGAATGCGGTTTCACGCTGGGCTGACCAATCACTGGGCAGCCACCAAGAAATGCACTGGGGGCGGGAAGGGGGCCAGCGCACAGAACAGTGAGGGTGCTGGCGGGTGCTTCTAATGAACTCCCTGAAAGGAGACAGCTGTTACAAAGTTGCTCACGGAGTTGTAGACCTGTACACATTTATGAAAATAAATAAGTTTATGAAAATGCAGCAAACTGTGTCTGTGCAGCAATTTCAAGCACCTGACAGCAGAACTCAAAAAGCATCAGTCCCCAGACATCTTTTCAAATTATATTTCGCCCCCGACATTTTGTCTCATCTTAGATCAAAGTTGTTGCTAAAATTCTGAAAGTCACCTGGCCAATTTGCCTGAGCGCCAACAGTTAAACTGAACAGGGCACTTAAAATGGCTTTCATGTGACTCCTTAATGGGTTTAATTACCAACTTAATTGTCGACAGGTGCACTTCCAACTGCCATGTACCCACCAAGCAAAATATCACACGTGCACAATGATATTAGGACGCAGGCCCGAATTCTTCTCACGCAATTTCAAGAGCTGTCAGGTCGGGCTTGCGCCTGCTCAAACAACATAAAATTCCATCCATGGTTACCAGGCAGACAAGGTTAGGAAGTAAATATGTCAGGGTTCCCAGCATTTGGAAAAGATCAGCAGAATGGTAAAGGAAGTTGACAGAATCAGGAATGACTGAAGGATAATAGTGAGAAAGGATCCTGGCTCAGAAAACCCGGAAGTAGAATCAACATGGGGGTGATTAACAATAGCAAATATCAGAAAATATATGAGTATCTTATAAGTCCCCTAACAATACTTACACCATTGGAGAGAGTGAAAATAACCATGCGAAATAAGGAAATGGTAGAGTCATCGAATAAATATTTTGTGTCTGTCTTCACAGTAGAAGGCACAGCCTTATATACCAGAAGAGAGGGCAACATGGAGGCTAAAAAGTGAGGAAATAAAGGTACTTAATACCAGCAGGGAAGAAGTACTGCAGATACTCAGAGTACTAAAATCTGGCAAATCTACAGCATCTGGTGGCCTATCTCTTAGCATTTCTAAAACAGAGAGCTGCGGAGGTAGTGGATACTCTGGCTATGATTTTACAAAATTCCACAGATTCTGGAATGCACCAAGCAGATTGGAAGTTAGCAAATGCAACACCACTATCTCAGAAAGGATGAAGAGAGAAAACAGGGAAATACAGGCCAGTTAGCCTGACAGCAGTCATCAGGAATGTGCTGGGACCTATTGTTCAGGAAGTCCTAATAGCACACTTAGAAAAGCATGGTGCGATTAGACCAAGTCAACATTGTTTCTACAAAAGGCAAATCCTGTTTGGCAAATTTATTAGAGATAATTTGAGGATATAATGAGAAGGGTAGTTAAGGGTGAACCAGTAGTAGGAGGGCGGGGTTTCTCCGGTCCCCAAGCCACGTATTTCTCGGTGGCGCACTGTTCGCTGGCGGTGGAATTCTCTACTTCCGCTGCTTGTCAATGGGATTTCCCATCGAAGCCACCGCACACCACCATGAAATCTATGGGCAGTGGTGCACTGCCAATGGAAAAAGAGAATCCCAACAGCAGGTGAATTCCGGCCATAATATACTTGGATTTCTAAAAGGAATTTGATAAGGTGTCATACGAAATGTTAATACAAAATATAAGGGCTCATGGAGTTGGTTGGGGTAGGGGGTGGGGCAGAGAGTGTTTATGAACATAGATAAGGGATTGGTTAATGGAGAGGACATAGAAAGAAGGGCTAAAATTAGCATTTTCAAGTTGGCAGGGTGATACTAATGGATTGCCACATGGATCAATGCTGGAGCTCCGCTATTTACAACCTACAGGAAAATCACTGTTATCCAGCATGTTCCTGGAGTGAGAGATGCTGGTTAATCAATTATGGTCGGGATTCCCCGATCTGGGTTCCCCCCCACTACCGCTGCCAGCAGCAGAAAGGAGAATTTGGTGCTCAGCCAAAACTCCATTCCTGCAGCGAGACCAGATAATCCGTCAGCATGAACAGGCGGAAATTTCCGGCCAATGTCAGTTAACTGAGATGTACAGTGAGTTCTACACTTTCATCCAATCAGAAAGCACCAGGATGATCCAGGTGTTGAAATCCCGTGAGAGATGCAAGCGTGCACAAATTGAGTGAGCAGTGCAGAGGGAAGATGGTTCTGCAAACAGCGAGAGGTATGAGATCGCAGACAGGATAAGTTGCCGATATCACTACCACTGAGTTTGATATCTCCAGTCAAGAAACAGACTCGATCCCAGAATTCTGGTTAACAGAGAATTCCTGTTAGTAAAAACAGAGTTTTATTGTATCCTAATTTAAATCAATTATTTAGGCAGAGACAACAAGTAATGTATCTAAATTTGCTGAAGATACAAAGCTAGGTCTTAATGTAAGCTATGTGAGGAGGACACAGAGGCCGAAAAGAGATCTCAACAGGTTAAGTGGGTGGTCAACAAAGTGGCAGATGGAGCATAATGTGGGGACTTGAGAATATTCACTTTGGTCAGAAGAATGGAAAATCTGGTGCGTCATTCTCCACCGGCGGGAGTCTCCGTTTTGCCGACACCGGGGGGGTTCCCGATGGCGTGGGGCTGCCCCACAATGGGAAACCCCATTGACCGGCCGGTGTTACGGAGACTCCCGCCGGCCGGTCGGCGCAGAAATGTGGTGGGGCGGGTAGGAGAATTTCGCCCCTGACTTCTTTTTAAAAAGGCAATGAAGTTGATGTTCAGAGAAACCTGTTTATACTTGTATAAGGAACACAAAACAATAACATGCAGGTACACCAAACAATTAAGAAAACAAATGGTATATTGGCCTTTACTGCAAATGGATTGGAGCACAGGAATAAAGACATCTTGCTACAATTGTACAGGCTTTTGGTGAGACCACACCTGGATGATTGTGAGAAATGTTGCCCTCCATATTTAAGAAAGGCTGTACTTGCATTGGTGGCAGTACAGGGAAGATCCACTAGAATGTTCCCTGGGTTGTCTGATAATGAGAGGCTGAGTAAATTGGAACATTATTCTCTGGGTTTTAGAGGAATGAGAGGTGATCCCATAGAGCCCTTCAAGATTATAAATGGGACTTGACAGGGCAAATACAGAGGCCGTGTTTTCCATGGCTAGGGATTCTGGAACAAGGGGGGATGGTTTCAGGATAAGGGACTGATCATTTAGGACTGAGATGAGGAGAAAAGTTCTTCACTCAAAAGGTTGCGAATCACAGAATGACGGAATTGTTACAGCTGTATAGAATCTTAGTTAGGCCACACTTGGAGTATAGTGTTCAATTCTGGTCGCCACACTACCAGAAGGATGTGGAGGCTTTAGAGAGGGTGCAGAAGAGATTTACCAGAATGTTGCCTGGTATGGAGGGCATTTGCTATGAGGAGCGGTTGAATAAACTCGGTTTGTTCTCACTGGAACGAAGGAGGTTGAGGGGTGACCTGATAGAGGTCTACAAAATTATGAGGGGCATAGACAAAGTGGATAGTCAGAAGTTTTTCCCTGGGGTAGAGGGGTCAATTACTAGGGGGCATAGGTTTAAGGTGAGAGGGGCAAGGTTTAGAGTAGATGTACGAGGCAAGTTTTTTTACACAGAGGGTAGTGGGTGCCTGGAACTCGCTACCGGAGGAGGTGGTGGAAGCAGGGACGATAGTGACATTTAAGGGGCATCTTGACAAATACATGAATAGGATGGGAATAGAGGGATACGGACCCAGGAAGTGTAGAAGATTGTAGTTTAGTCGGGCAGCATGGTCGGCATGGGCTTGGAGGGCCAAAGGGCCTGTTCCTGTGCTGTGCATTTCTTTGTTCTTTGTTCACAGAAGGAGGCCATTTGATTCAGTGTCTCTATAGAGACAGCTTTCCAAATGAGCAATTCACCTAGTGTCATTCCCCCGCCTTCTCTCTGCATCGCTGTACATTCTTCCTTTTAAGATAACTACCTACTTTACTTCTGAATGCCTTAATTGGGTCTGCCTTCATCACTGACTCTGGCTGTGCTTTCCTGAACCTCATCACTCACTGCATAAAAAGGTTTTTCCTCATGTTGCCATTGCTACTTTCCCCAATACCTTAAATCAATGCCCTCTCATTCTTCATCTTTTCTGAATGAGAAGTTTTTCCCTGTCTACTTGCAATAAATTCCATCAAGTTAATTAAACATGATTTTCCCTCAACAGGTCTGTGTCGGCTTTCCTTAATTAACCTACATGTTTCCAAATCACCATTTGTTTTGTTCCAAATTATTGTTTCTCGTAGCTTTCCCACCACCAAAGTTAAACTGGCTGGCCTATCATTGCTAGGCTTATCTTTTCCATCTTTTTAAACAGGGGTGTAACATTTGCATATCTCAATTCTCCGTTACCACCCCTGAATCAAAGGAAAACTGGAAAATTATGTCCAGTTCTTCCACAATTTCCACTCTCACTTCCCTCAGTATCCTTAGATGCATTTCATCCAGCCCTGGTGCCTTAACAAATTAAAGTATGGACAGCCTACCCAATACTTCCTCCTTATCTATTTTAAATCCTTCTTGTATTAATTATCCCCTCTTTCATTGTGACCTGGATGGCATTTCTTTCCTTGGGAATGACAGCTGCAAAATATTAATGTATTGTAGAATCCCCACAGTGCAGAAGGAGGCCCTTCGGCCCATCGGGTGTGCACTGATTCACTCCACCCGACACCCACAACCCCGTAACCTAACCCATCCTTGGACACTAAGGGGCAATTTATCATGGCCAATCCACCTAACCTGCGCATCCTTGGACTGTAGGAGGAAACCGGAGCACACGTAGACATGGGAAGAATGTACAAACTCCACACAGTCACTCCAGGCTGTAATTGAATCCGGGACCTTGGCGCTGTGAGGCAGTAATGCTAACCATTGTGCCACCATGCCACCCTCAGGTAATACCTCAGCTATGCCCCTTATCTTCTTGGATAAATATCCTGGGCGGGATTCTGTGATCTCGACGGCGTCAACACCGCCTCAGGATCAGCAGTTCTGGCCCCTACAGGGGGCCAGCACCACATTGAAGCGATCCACGCCGCTCCAGCTGCTGATTCTGGTGTGAACTGGGCGCCGCAGGATCCACGCATGTGCAGTGGCACCGGCGCCAACGCACGCATGCGCAGTGGCTCCCTTCCTCGGCCCCGAAGCAACATGGCGCAGGGCTACAGGGGCCGGCGCGGAGGAAAGGAGGCCTCCAGCCAGAGAGGTAGGCCCCAATTATGGGCCAGGCCACATCGGAGGACCCCCCCCCCCCCCCCCGGGGTCGGACCCCCCCCCCCTCCACAGGCCCCCCCCCCTCTACAGGCCGCCTCCGGACCCTTCCATGCCGAGGTCCTGCCGGCTGAGAGTAGGTCTGAACGACGCCGGCAGGACTCGGGTTTTTTACACGCCCGCTCGGCCCTTCCCGGGCTGAGAATTGGCTGGGGGGCCGCATAGCGTGCCAACCACGCCGGCTCCATGGAGAATCGCGTCCCGGCGTCGGGGCGGCATGGCGCGATTCGTGCCGGTCGCAGGAATGCGCCGGCCCAGCCCCGGGCTGAGAGAATCCTGCCCCCAATTGGTCACTAAGCAGCCTAATTCTACCTATTATCGTCTTTTTACTGTGTATATACCTATAGAAGATATTGGGATTTCCTTTTATGAAAACTGCCAGTCTCTTTTCATACTTCCTTTTTGCTTCTCTTATTTGCTTTTTTACTTCCCCTCCAAACTTTCTATATTCAACCTGGTTCTGCATTGTATTATCCACCTGACATCTGCCATAAGCACGTATTTTCTTCTTTATCTTAATCTCTGCCTCCTCTGTCATCTGGAGAGCTCTGGATATGTTTCCTTTATCTTGCCCTTTCTATCGTAAATATGCTCTGACTGAGCCCAAACTCTCTCTTCTTTGAAGATAGCCCAATGTTTAGGTACAGTTTTTCCTGACAACCTTTGATTCCAATTTATCTGGCTCTGATCTATTCTTGCCCCACTGAAATTTCATTCCCCAGTTAATTGTTCTTACTTTGGATTTTTCTTTGTCCTTTCCCATAGCCAACCTAAAGTTTATGGTACAATGATCACTGTCCGCTATCTTTCTCCGACTGAGACTTGAGGTTTTAGAATTCTCTATCCCAAAGGTTTGTGGATGCACTATTATTGAATGTATTTATGGCTGAGATGGACAGAATTTTGGTCCCTCATGGAATTAAAGGATTAAGGGAGCATTCAGGAAAATAGAGTTGAAGCCTAAGATCAGCGTTGGTCATATTTAATAGCTTCTCCTGCTCCTATTTCCCATACTCTATCTTCTTATTGGGAGCCATTTTAACCGAACCCATCTGATTGGAAAGGCAAATTTAGGGGGGCATGTGAAATGACAGCTAATTGTAAAGCATGGGATGGCAGAGGCCCAAACTTCCCTTTTGAAACTGGAGCACCAGTTCCTACTCTGGAAGGTTTTATCAGTTGGGTCATCCATGGTGGATTCTATGGTTAGGTGTGTTGTCAAAATTGCCTTGAGGTCCTTTCTAGGTGATAGATCCCCAATTTGCAGCAGTTGTCTGAAACAGGCATATATCTCAATTTTGTGTTTAAGCAGCTGAGTGGCAGCATCTGAGCAGTATAAAATACCACGAGCGCAGTGTGGTCGGTGGATGTCAGGGGGATCCCTCTTCCTGGATCTACAAGGCTCACCACACCTCATGAGATCGAACGCAACCGCGCGAGATGCTGCAAAGTGAATCTCATCCATTGTTGCCGGCATCACTTTCTGGCAAATCTGCCAGATTTCTAATAAATATTAGAGTGAGACAGCTAGTCTCACTCTAATAGGCACTCCCAAGATCTAACTAAGGCATGGGATATAACCCCCTTGCCTTGGAGACCTTGGGCGAGCGCCGTTCAGTGCTGGTCTCCACAAACAGGGACCAGACGGAACAGCACTCATGGGAGTCTCCGAGGGGATCGGAGGTCCCTAGGTACTTGCCATCTGGGTGCCTGCCTGGCACAGTCAGGGTGCCAAGGTGGCACTCCCAGCTGAAAGAAGCACTGCCAGGGTGTCAGATTGACAGTGCTAAGGTCCCAAGCTGGCATTTTTATTGTGATGGAATTGGGATAGGGAGTTCCCCACGTGGGTGCGAGGGGGAGGGGGCAGGGGGGGAGAGGGTGTCGAAGACCCCCTTATCAGTGAGTTGGGGCTTAGGGGAGGGTTCGGAAGTCGCGTCGGGGGGGGGGGGGGGGTCGAGAGATCAGGCCACCATTTAAAAATGGTGTTCCGATCTCTCCCTGCACTAAGGTCTTCCGGTGAGCAGAGCCCCTCAGTGCAGAAAACAGGACTAAGTGCAGCCTCGGCCATTCCCCACTGGGGCCCCTGATCAATCCGAATAGCCGTTTGATAGTGTGGTGCTACTCGGTGCTCCGGGCACTGGGGAACGCCCGGCTAATCATGCTCTATGGGACACTGTTCCCATTCAGGTAGATTGCGCCCCACATGTTCTACCTGGCTGCCCCTTACCATTGCAGGTGCAATTCAATAAATGTTCTGGAACCCGCCGCTCTTGAAAGTTTGCCATATTCTGATAAGAACAGGACCCCAGCAACTTCCTGAGCCATGTCCTTACTCAGATATCACATGATAGATTACATCAACCTTGGGCATGTGGCTGTCTGTTACTACATATATCCAATTCATATCTTGATTTCTAGGTGTTATTCAGAGGTGCTGTGAAGTACATGATTCTAACCTCTATAACACTGGTTCTTAATGTTATATAAAATATCTTTATTGAGTAGAAATGAATGTGTTTCACTGATAAGCATTAGTGATGATTGAGTCAATCATTGCAATAAATTGGGTGCTGATGGCAGGTGGCATGCACCAAAATAGTATGGCTTCATGAGCTTTGACTCATCCAAGATATAAATTCATATGCCTCATGCTGTGAGACCACAGGTTGCTTCCGACAGATATCCTGCCTATGTACAAATTAATCAGATTCTTAAAATGCTTTTCATCATTTATAAGTATACAATATTTACATTCCATGTTTTTTGTACTGAGCTGTTTGACACAACCATAGCTGACCATCCTGATTTGATGTCAGTAATTTGAATAGGTATTTAGGATACTTTTGAATTATTGCTATTTTTATTGGGGTTTCATACTTGATTGAAATAAATTGTGACGCCACGTCTTTGGCGAACAGACAATTAAATTTAACCTGTTGTTTATGGTTGAATACCAAGCAAACATTTACAATTCAATTTTTTGCACAATGTGACAACTTCTGATGGGCAATATGTGTGCCTGTGCACTGCAGCACATGATTATAACATAAGGGACGATCTCATACAAATTAAATAACAGCTCAGTAAGTTGGAATAAACGTCTCTCTTAATAGTTTTAAGGTCTCATAGTTCTGTAAATGCATCAGAAACTCATTACAATTGCTGATAAGATTACAGTTTTTGAATAATGATTCTGCTTCTTGACTAGAACAGTATTATAAGGCATAAAGCTACTAAAAATCTACACACAATCTGGTGATACAAATGCAAAGTTCTCACTAGGAACAGCTGTTCTTTTGGTGAGGTCTTGAATGACTCACTGTTAAACTGTCTGTTGTTGGAACACATTTGACTTTTTTTCAATTTTATGCTCTTCAAGATGAAGAACACACTGAGGAAACTCAAATTATTGCCACATTTTGGACCTTTCAATGTTAGTTTATATGCTAGAAAGTCTGAAATAGCATGAATGCATTGCATTGGGAAGCTTTCTCAACTCAATCCATTAATGTTCTTCAATCCCAAGATGAAGGAAGCACTTCCCAATGCAGCAATACAAACGTTTTCATTCCCACTCCAGCACCCTTTCTAGGCTGGTTGGATAAATTTAGTGCCAGTTTGGCATTGTGGGGACACCCTTATTAGAAACGAGGATAAAACTACCCATCCTTGTGTCACTAAGGACTCATTCATGCCAACTGAGATAGGAAACTTCATTCCATCAGTCCAGATAGCTCTATACTCAAAAAAAGTCTTTCTGCCAGCACATGATATATGACCTCGCATGCAATAAATAACTTTTGTTAATCCTTAGCTTGCGTTGTGTTGAACCTCAAACTTGGGGCAAATGATGTTGCAGAGAAAACACACAAACTCACAAGATATCGTACTACAATTCCTTTATTGTAACTTACCAGGTTACCACAAAAGTATCAAACTCCATGACAAAAGGTATCATAACTATTGCACAGAGTATCAAAACTTTGTTATACACAAAGTATAAAACTTTTACTTATTTCATTATACACAAAGTATCCAAAAGGTATTAAAACTCATAGCTTGGCCCTAAATACCACCCATCAAGATGAAAAGTGATCAGTCTCCCTCTTGGTAGATTCCAATAACCTCTCTTATTTCTTATGACGATTGTTCCTGCAGATTGTCACTCCAAAAGTTTCTTTGTCTCTCCTTCTCATACATATCTGTCTAACACTGATCATGCTTCCAGTCATGTACTCGCAGGACAGGCATTAATCAATGACTGTCGTTTTGGTCACAAATGCTCAGTGAGTTGTGTCTTTCTCGGGGGAGGGGGTTATATTTCTCCCAACAGCATGAGACAAGGGTCTGTCTTCAATCATTCACTACTCGAGCCATAGGAATAGCAATGTCCCGCATGAGATTGCCCAGTCAGCTCCTGTGATCACTCCCTAGCAGTGCATCCTGTTCTTTGCTGTAGATCACAGTAGTTTATGCTGCTCCCACAATTCTTATGCTGATACAGAGTTATGCTTTTTAATCTTTATTGATGTCTTCATGGGTACCCATCAGGCTACAACTGAAAAGAATAATCTTTCAACAGAAGGGTGAAATGATAATTGAGAATTTACAAATTTGTTGTGAATTTTGGTAAAAGGGGTAAGATAGTCTCTTATAATTGAAATTACAATTGATAGTGTACACTAAACTGCTGTAACAAAAGTTTAACAAGCACTAAAGGACTTTCCCCCTCGCCACAAAACATTGGTGGAATTATCATGGAATTTACAGTGCAGAAGGAGGCCATTCCGCCCATCGAGTCTGCACCGGCTCATGGAAAGAGCACCCTACCCAAGGTCAACACCTCCACCCTATCCCCACAACCCAGCAACCCCACCCAACACTAAGGGCAAGTTTGGACACTAAGGGCAATTTATCACGGCCAATCCACCTAACCTGCACATCTTTGGACTGTGGAAGGAAACCGGAGCACCCGGAGGAAACCCACGCACACACGGGGAGGACGTGCAGACTCCGCACAGACAGTGACCCAAGCCGCAATCAAACCTGGGACCCTGGAGCTGTGAAGCAATTGTGCCATCCACAATGCTACCGTGCTGCCCTAAATTCTCCTTAAATATTTACAAGTGTGGTCTCCAGCAGGAAACAAGGGGTGAGTCTCACTGGGTGGACTGGCACCATCCAAAGCACAATCCACACAAACGTAGAAATTCTTTGGCACCATGGGACCAGAAGAAGCCAAGAAGGCTGGATCTTCAGAGGTCCGAATGCCATGTTTAAAGGGTGCCCCCATTTTAGAATAACATCACAGCCCCTCCCCAATCACTGACAAGTCCCCGCAGAATCACTGGCAAGGCCCCTCCAAATTGTTGGCAAAGCCCCTGCCCCAATCATTGACTACGCCCCTCCACCCCCAGGTGAGCGATACCACGCTATGTGTTTGCCAAAGACCCTCCCCCTTCAGGCCCCCACATCAGGCCCCCTCCTCCCTTCAAGCCACCCTCATTACTCTCATTCAGGCCCCACTGCTTGGCATTGCCAACCCGGCATTGCCCCTGGAACCCTAACTGTGTTAACCTGGCACTGCCAGGGTGCCTGGGATGGTGCCAGGTTGACGGTGCCATGGAGCAGCTCTCAGACAGAGCACCTGGTCTTTCTAGGAAGGTCGTCAGAACAGAGGAACGCCAGCAGAAACAAAAAATTGCTCAAAGGAGGAAGTACCTCAGAGTTAATTAACCATGAACCTTCCTTTGATATAGCCTGGACCTGTCAATCAAGAGGTTTGTAAAAGGTAATGGACATGATGTTGTAGAAAACAATGCAGTTCAAAGCTTTTTGGCTTCTCAGCAAGCCAAAAACACTTCAAATGTTTCTCGCACATCAGGAGGAAGACCTTCAACTTCATCTGCAGGGCTATGAACGTGACATGCTGAGCTAGACATCAGCTACAGAGGGAAGACCTTTACCTTCCTCTGACAAATTATTGAAATTACATGCTGAAAGAGATTTTAAAGGTTTCAGTGCAACTAGTGAAGACTTGTCACATGACCCCTATCCTGGGAAAGACCCCAACTTGAGCCCCTCCAGCCCAGCCCAAGTCCCCCCAACACCCACCTCCCCTGAAGGACCCCCCTTGGCATCCTGGAACTAAGTATAGAGCGTGTACTCACCCCCTTTCTCCCCCTCGGTGCCCCTGGAACCATTTCCCCACTTGTCGGGACCAGTAATGTTTTGCGCCCGGGTGACTTCCCGCTGGGGAGGCTGTTGCATTCAACTTTAATCTCGCTCATGAGATTAAAATGAATGCAAATGGGTTGTGACCAGGTGTGGATGAAAACCTGATCATGCCAGCTGCAGCGGGCCAGGAGACTTGGGGACAGATTTGCGCCAATGCAAATCCCGTTTCGGGGCTCTCCTGAAATTCTCGTGGCATAGCAGAATTTGCACCAAGCGCAACACAGCTGGAGAATCACCCCCATTAACCCATCTTCCTGTTTCTTTAGTAGCTGGTATGTAATATTACAGTAATGGCAGCAATGAGCACTCTATTGGGACAGTTGGCTCCGAGCAATTAATTCACAGCACAGATGGGAAAGACCAGCAATTGTGCAAGAGAGAATGGGATTAAGAGACGTGTGTCACTCCAGACTGGCACAAGTACAGTTTCTTACATCAACTGAGGTATTATTTGCATCACACACAGATCTTTCAGATATTTAGACAACTGTTTGCCTAACACAGCCATTTCCTGTGGAAAATGTCCTTCAGCAAAACATTTCTATATTAGTTTAGACTATGGTTTAAATTGTCTTTCCTTTGAATGATCAACATAATTTCAGCAAGTGTCCAGCAGCATTGCCCTTAGACCTATCTTTAGTGCTGTGTAATGCTCTGGATTTTGCAACAAAAATATTGGTGGGAATATATATTTTTTTCCATCTCTTAATTCTCTCTCTGCATTGCACCTTTCTTTCCCTCTCTTTATCTCACTTCTTGTTCACGATTTTATATTGAACTGAACATTCTAACTTACATTGCATGTTTCCGACACTGCATGCCATCAGTGCTCACCACAATGATGGGCCCAAATTGAACACCACCTTCCAGCATCTGTTCATGTGCAGTTAAAAGTGAAAATTAGGAAGCTGCTGTCTGAGTTGCCCTGCTTTTCCACAAGCTTTGCTATCACAGTCTCTCACTGAAAGCCTTGGCAGTCAAATGCGTGAGGATCACAAAGTTGTGGCTACTTACCCAGTCGACATCCACTAAACATGTCAATAAAAGTTAGGGCTTGTTCTTTCAAGTGTAAATTAATTTTGAACAGTGGGATAAGCCTCAATTTCTTCTAAACAACCCCTCTGGCACTGAAAATGTGCCTTTCCAAACAAACATGCGGACTGAAACTTGCTACCACAAGTTATTATTCCCTCTCATTCCTTTTAATGTTTATTATTGTTGGGTATTTCTTTTTGCTTGTTTTTCTTTCTATCTCTTATTTCTCTCTTTTAATCCTACCTTTCTTTACCTCTCTTTATTTCACATCTTGGCCATGATTTTACATTGAATTAAACATTCTAACTTATGCTGCCTGTTTCTGACACTGCATGCCTCAGTGATTGGTTGAAGAGGTACACTTCTGCTTCGGCTGCTTGCACAGGTCTCAGCTTACCTGTAGAGGCTACTGTGCAGTCCACAGGTTGCTGCTTAATAGCCCACATAATGATTGGTGAGTACATTCACTTGCCATTAGCCATAAAATCTGGGTTAATGTGCAAACCCATATGAGACTAAACAAACACTGGGCTGTAGCTCTCTATCACAAGTTATCTTATTTCTGCCCAGATACAACATTTCCTATTTGAAAGTGCACAAAATAATATCTGAAATGCCTGAACTATTTCTTCTCAATAGTTACCAAAATAAGTGTATAACAATTTTATACTGATCTATTTCACCATGCAAGAATGTCAAATTTCAAACGATTGCAACAATTAATACCACAGGAGAAAAGGATTTGTGTCACCTCTGATAGGCATTGTCATGGAGAAAGTAATGGGAACAAGAGGCTACCCATGCTGCTGGGTCGATCAACAAGTCACAAAGCTTGGGCATATTCCTTTTCTTTGAAAAGAAAAGGGTGCCTGTGTATGACTTCCTTCTGGCAAGTGATTGATACAAAATTGATTGATTATCTTAATTGATTTTTACGGTAGCTATGAGCACACTCCAGATTGTTCAGCAAGTGCTGCAAATGATGTATAGATTAGGATTCGTATTGCTCCATGCGCAACAAGATTGACCTTATTCGCAATCTTATAAATAGGGCCCTGGCCATTTCACCAAGTGCAGAAAGAATATGCACAAAATTGCAGGACAATGATTATCCTGATCAGATCATTGTTCTTCATGTATCATGCAAACTTGCAAATGGGCCAAAATCCATCACGTTTAGATCTGAAAAGTGTCCAGTCAACCAAAAAAAATTGAACAACAGGTTCAGCAAGTTGTTTCACACTGCTATTATGCAGTGACCATGTAAGTGGTATTTTTCACTATTAGGATGGTACCATCAGTCCAAAAAGATGTTCTGCATGCAACATATTTAAACAAAGTTGTGTATGAACTTAAATGCTTGTGTGATGCCAGGTGCACAGGCCATATGTCTCAATGATTGGCTCATCAAATTAAACAACATGTTCCTTGGGCAGAGTACAGACCATACTCAATCAGCTCGCATTTGCAAAACCCAAAACGAAATGTCTACTGTTAAATGTGATTGAACGATTGAACAGCATTTGCTTGCAACATGTTTCATTTATGTTTGCTAGAAGCAATATGCATACATAGGCAGGCACCCGTCTGAATATCTGTTACACAAAAAGAATATGTTCAAACTGTGCACATTCTTTTCATTGCCTGAAAGCAAGTTGATAGTTATTTTGGCCACAGCAATACCTTGACCAATCAAAATCGACTTGCCAACCATTCAGCAAGCTGTTTCTCCTGTGATATAAATTGTTATGATCATTTGATACTTACATTCTTGAGTTTGTCCTGATGAGTGCAAATTGAAAAACTTTGGCAACATATCTCTCTTTTCAGCAATATTCAAGTTCAGTACGACCATGTAAAGTGGGCAGCACGGTAGCATAGTGGTTAGCACAGTTGCTTCATAGCTCCAGGGTCCCAGGTTCGATTCTCGGCTGGGTCACTGTCTGTGCGGAGTCTGCACGTTCTCCCCGTGTCTGCGTGGGTTTCCTCCGGGTGCTCCGGTTTCCTCCCACAGTCCAAAGATGTGCAGGTTAGGTAGATTGGCCACGCTAAATTGCCCTTAGTGTCCAAAATACGTTTAGTGGGGGTTACGGGGACAGAGTAGATACGTGGGCTTCAGTAGGGTGCTCTTTGTAAGGGCTGGTGCAGATTCGATGGGCCGAATGGCCTCTTTCTGCACTGCAAATTCTATGATTCGAAACAATTTTATCACAAAACATATTTGAATCTATTTTGACAATATATCAATGCAGCAGGACTGACAGAAATGAAAAACCTTCAAAAACTATTTCTGAAAAACTTGTCTCGATAAAAATGCCAGAATTAAACTAACATTTTTCGATATCATCTGGCATTTTTAGGGAGAAAACTTCAATCATGCAGGCTTATGTATGTTAAAAATGCAGAGAGGATCTCAAACTGATTTGCTCATTCTGCTTCCTGATCACAATTCACCTCACTGCAATTCCATTCTTTCATTCATTTCCTTGTTGTCTAATATTCCAGAAGAACAGTATTGGAAATGCAGGTCTGTTCTGAATCTTTTAAAAAAAAAACACATTTAGAGTACCCAAATCCTTTTTTTTCCAATTAAGGGACAATTTAACATGGCCAATCCACCTACCCTGCACATCTTTTTGGGTTGTGAGGGTGAGACCCATGCAGACATGGAGAGAATGTGCAAACTCCACACGGACAGTGACCCGGGACCGGGATCAAACATAGGTCCGTGGCGCTGTGAGCAGCAGAGCTAACCGCTGCACCACCGTGCTACCCCACTGTTCTGAAACTTTAACTGAGGTAATTTTACATGTCCCTCCACACATTTCTTTTAATGTCAAACTCCCTCTTTGAAGTATTTATATTTTCTCCTGTAGCATGCAATGACCTAATGTCTGGGCTCTGCCCATACTGCTCCCTGAGTAGCTGTGGACATCATAAAAACGGAACCTTCAGGGGTTTGTCTACCCAGTCCTTTTCTTACTTCTCGTAACACTGTGTTCAACCTCTACTCAGCATCTTTCATAGCTACAGTCGTAATCTCAGCATGAAGGGAATTGTGGATAGATATGATGTCACATTCTTTCACAATGTGACTCGACCATGCTGTTTCCTAAAAGCCACCAGCTAAATAAAAACATTAAACAAAAACAGAAAATAATGGGAATGCTCAGCAGGTCAGGCAGCATATCTGAAGAACAAATCAGATTTAACCGTTTCAGTTCAATGACCTTTGTAGCCATCTAAATTGGCCACCTGCAAAGGATCATGGGAAGTGTGGTCAGCTTGGACACAGACAGGTACACAGCCTTTGTGTACTGTGCAAAGAAGCCAAACCTGGCTGAAACTTGTATCCGTTAAGAGTCAATCACCATTTCCCCGAGGACAATAGAGTTTGAATCAAGGAGTTACAACAGTAGCAGACGAACCGGCGCCACTTCCCCTTATCTGGAAAGGCCTACGTGCCTATGACAATGGTACCTAGGACCCGCCGAGCCACCGAGGTATCCATCCCCTAATTGGCCAGGATTAATGAGGGTGATCGAAACCCTATCGATCTATTAGATCTGGAAATAGGACCGCCCAAAAGGGTGTGAAAGAGAAGAAGGATAAGAAGCCCTGCACACTAGGGAATCGGCCTCTTTTGGACCGGCCTGTGTGCAACCACCTGCAGCATATCAACTAGCCAAGTTCAAGGACCCGCAATCGCTACCTGAAGGACGAGCCCAGCCGAGACGAACCTGAAGACTTCCAACCAACCCATGTGGACACAGATAAAGGTCCCGAAGTTAAGTAAAGGTCATCTTAGTTATTAGGTCTAGTTTATTGCGTAGTTGCATGTATTATTGCATATAGGAATAAGTCTTGTGTTATTAATAAACTGTCTTTGAACTAATACACTAGTTGTGTGGTCATTCGGTCAATATAAGAAACAGCTTGTGGTTCACATCAAAATATAGAAGTCAACACCTTTCATCAGAAATGAAAAATGTAATATGTTTTAAGCAAGTACTGAGGCAGGGAAAGACAGGGAGGGAAGGAAGGATCGAAAAGGTAGATGGGTTGGAAGACAGGCAAAAGAGGATGTAATGAGAGTTGAAAAGATGCATCAAGGGTCTCAACCCTTTTGTTCCTTTTTTTTTGTCCCATTACCACCTCCATTTGTTTTGCACTGTCAGGGCTTCTGTCATTTAATAACTGCTAGCTTCCACCAAATCCCAGAGCCTCCATTGTGTTATTTCCTCCCTTTATCCCATTTTCCTGCTTCTGTGCTTGTTTAAAACCTGTCACATCTCAAACTTCCTCCAGTTTCTGTTGAAAGCCCATCAATCTGTAATGTTGGCTTGCATTTACCACTGCCTACATGGGAGGTGTGGGTGTTCTTTGAATATAGGACTCCCAGTAGTGTGCTAATGTCCCAGTGCCTCTAGAAAGTCCTGAAATCTCCAAAGAAAGCGCGGGATGGGAAAGTGGAAACTTGTTCCCTCCAATTAATGTCCTACTAAGCTCCTAAAGGAGCTTGTGAACAAGACAGGGAGGGGTAGAAGGCAATTTGAAAAACAGCGAATCAGAGACCCCAATCAGATTAGTGCATATTACTGCAGAGCTGGTGGGTTCAATGTGCACAGCAAGTAATTTTTTTTGAATGAAAATTTTTATCTGGTAGGTGGCTTTGTTTGAGATGAGGCGCTGTACTTTCATTTAGTCCACTTTTGACATATGTATGTGGCAAGCCTGCTAGTCCTCCAAGGTGTTAACTCCTCCCTTCTGAAAGACAGCAGCAGGCCCCATCATGGTTGCCGTCTGCCTTTGCTGCTTATGCTCAGCAGGCATCTCATGCTCCTGGTAACACTTGGTGCCAGTAATTGGGCATCGAGCTTACCTCCAGCCTAATTAGTCTAATTATATTTGAAGATGCATAGTTTGGACCAAGCAGATGCAACACAAGAATGGAATCTGGAAATTATCTGGAAATCGGGTATCCTGACCTCCAGATTGAAAATCAAGCCTGTTCTGTATATCTCGCCATAGATATGTTGCCTGAACTTCAGAATATTTCCATCATTATAAGTTTATATGTAAGATTTCCAGCATCCACAGTATTTTCCTTTTGTACCCCACTTTATTATTCTGTTTGATGTCCTTGAAAATAAATTTCAACATACCCCATAACAACATTGTTTTCTTTGCATTCAACAGCAAATGCATTGCTTTCTTACGTATTGACAGTCACTGCATTTAAATAATTCACTGTGTGAAGTGATTTGAAGCAAATCAATGCAGTAAGGTACTATATCATCTGACACGCTTAAAGAAAAAGGGACAGATTCCTGATTCAACAGGGAGACAAAGTAGAAGCTAAGATAGGGGAGAAGAAAATGGTGTCAGCAAATCCTGTACAATTACTCAACTTTAAGGTTGAGTGACATTAGCTAAATAGCTTTTCTTCTGCCTACATTCGGGTGGCCTTCATTATTAGATTGTTAAAATGAACCACAAGTCCAGTTTATCTTTCATGAAATTATTAAAACCTCACTCCAAAACTAAATCAATTTTCTATTCCAATCTCTCACTGAGCAGTCAGCTCCACATTCTCTCCATAAGAAATCTGCCTCTGCCTTTACTTCTTCCCATCAATTACTAAAACCCTCACCCAAGACTTTGTTACTTTTAAGACTTGATTACAACAATATTAAGCTTGTTGAATTCTAATTCACCACTTTCCAGAAATACCAGTTCCGGATCACTGATGTTCCTGAGCCATTCCCCATTAAATACCTCACCCCTACTCTCATTTACCTACATTTATCTTAAATTCCTCAATATGTCAAACGTAAAATTATTTTCCCTCTCTTTACACCCCTCTTCAACTGTATAACCTTGCCCAACCCATTAATTTCCATTCCCCCCTTAAGCTCACTTAACTCTTGTAACCTCTTGAAAAGTCTGTCCTGTGACTCACTGTCTCACCTTCAGTAATAAGGTCCAATTCTATAGAATTCTAAACTGTTCCATCACTCTCTCATTCGTAAATCGTTCCTTAAAACCCAACTCTGGCCAAGCTTTTGATCACTCCTGTTAATTTTTCTTCAATTTAGCATCTGGTTTTTCTTCATCTCATTCCTCCATATTCGGATTTTTTTTGATATTAAAGGTAGAGGTTTACAAGGCTTTTCCCTTTTTGGAAGGGAGCTTTTCCTCAGTGTTGTATACCTTACAGTTCAGGATGAACAACACTGAGAAGTGTTCAAAAATATCCATAATGCATACTGTTCACATGCACTGGATATCATTCTCAGCAGATACAACATTATTATTTGAAAAAACTGTTTAATAATGTCATTGGAATCAATTGTTGATTAGATTCCTGTACAATACTGATTGTGGCTATTGGGTAGAATAATATATTCGTGCATGGGTACAATGGTAGGATGTTCTTTCTTCTATGCTTCCAGACAGGGTAAGTTTTTCATCTCTACATGTCCCTCTGCAGCAGTGTTTTCAAACTTTTTTGCCGGGACCCATTTTTACCAACCGGCCATCCTTCGGGACCCACACACCAGCCGACCTTCGCGACCCACACGGGCTGACCTTTGTGACCCACCATTTTCACTTACCTTTAATGTGACAGGTGAACCTGCTTGGTCCTCACGGTTTCACTTGCTTTGTTATTCAGTGTTATTGATAATGACTTTGTTCAGTCTTCAAATGTCTTTGAAGCTTTGAGGGTTTTAAACTTTCATTTGCCACTGCCTCCCTGCATATAACACACATAAACTTTGAATCCTGATTTTCAGCAGCACAATGAATAACCCATAACTCAAATAATCACCTTTATGCTGCTTTGTTCCTATTTTCAGCTTCTTCTTTACGTGTTGTTTACCAGAGGCACAGGAGTTCACACCAGCACTGCAGGCCGCGTACGGGGCGCATGAACTGCTCTCTGCTGCTGCTTCCGGTGGGGGGACTCCATCGTTTGCTGACAGAAAACTGGTCCCAGACAGCAAGCTGATGTCAGGAGGTGGCGGTCCATCCTCCTGCGCTCCGGGCCTGCGCATTGCTTGATCCGGCATGCATGCTCGGGATGGCCCGCAATCTGAAAAGTCCATTGCGGCTGGCATTTTTAAAGCCAGTCGCAACTGTTGGCCGTTTCTCCCACAGTCAGGAAAGCCACGACCGAGCGCCATGATCCTCCTGAAATCTGCCAGCGCCCCGACCTTGAGTTTGAAAACCTCGGCTCCATAGATATGCAGAGTGAAGGACAAATCCGTCCTTTGAGGGAAGGAAAACTGAAGGGCTCTTCCACGAATATCTCCCTGTGGTTAGATTAAGACATCCTCGTTGGTAGGCTGGGAAGAAACAATTTGCTAGCTTCTCGGTGTAGAATGGAACAGGGGACCGGGGTAACCTTAAGTCTCATGTAAAAACAATTTAAAAATTGTAAAGGATTTCTCAAATTCTGATGCAACAACACATCGAGGATATTGACACTTGGAAATGTGCCAACATTGCTGTTTGAATAAATAGATTGCTTGTTTCAATGGCCTGTCTACAGTTGAAGTGAATTCCACTAGATAGCCGTTTAGGGGTTGATTACCAAATATCAGAAGAAATAAATACAATGACCTAAAAACATTTGCTCAGTTGGCACCAAGACACATTTGCTGGAAGAATGAGTCATTTCTTGTCTAATAACATCACACTGAGAAATGTGAATTGTTTTTGAACCTCACACTGATAGAGATAAAATAAACAAATCCCCAAAAGAAATCTGTCCTGAGAAACAATAATCTAAGCACAAGCACTTCACAAAATATTTCCATGTTTCTGCTGGCACATCTGCAGTGCTAATATCCAGTCAAGCATCAGTTATGTGAAAAGGGCCTAATATCCTTCAGACCAATAGATTCCTCCCATGTGCTGCATCTCAATGAGGCGGCTGTAAAAGCTGAAGGTACTTCATTATTTCCAGTTGACATGAACTGTTTAAACTACTACATTCTTAGAGTTTCTCATTTATGTGCTTGTTCCACAATTCATGAAGAATGAGATTTTTAATTCTTTCCTGCACCAAGACTTGCTGGTCATTGTGTACAGAAATCAATTAGCATTAAGCTAGACGTGGCCTCTGGATTCTTTTCTGCTGAGACTAGATATCCATAATAAGCTAAAAGGAAACAATACTTATTTGACTGTATCTCAGTTAGAAAAACACAGTTTTACACAATACTAAATCCAAGCATTCAAACTGCTACAGCAAATATTGCAAAATTAGGCTTTTAAAAAAAAATTACCATTCATTTTTAACAAGATCAATTTTAAATGAGCACGACAGAAAAGAAGGATCGAGCTGTCCATTTTAACGATAGATTGGGTTCTAACATAACAAAATGACTGCATGGTATCTCAGAAGTAATTGGACCTCCCTATGATGCTCAATGTGGGGATTTCAAGGGATGCCTGACCGAGCAATGCCAGCTAATGATCGGTTGTGAAAGGTGATGTTAGCAAGCAGCAATTCAACCAAAATATTTATCCATCAGACAACACTGGCACAAAGGTCTGCAACTTGTGAGTCACACAACACCACAGTCATAATCAGGGGTTATGTTGTAGAAATTACCTAAGTAGAACGTTATTTCTCTCTGCAGGTCCTATTTTGGAAAACAAATCTGTTCTGTTATTGGAAGAGCAAGTTGCAGCTAATTATAACATTTACCAATTGTCAATTTTATGAATACGTGAATTGTGCAACCTATGCTTTCCCAAAAGGTAATTTGTGCCTGATATTGCAACTGCTGATATGTGTCATGGTCTATTTTGTTTCATTCCCTCTGGTTGAGAAAACTGTACTCAAACAGGACTCCTCTTTGACAAAGGGTCATCCAGACTCGAAATGTTAGCTTCCTTCTCTCTCCACAGATGCTGTCAGACCTCCACAGATGCTGTCTGACCTGTTGAGATTGTCCAGTGTTTTTTTTTTCAGATTCCAGCATCTGCAGTATTTGCTTTTATCCTCAAACATTGGGTTGGGATCCTGATTCGGGTCACGAGACACGATTTTGGGTTTCTGCACTCCAAGGCAGCGATGGCTGTCATGCAACTTGGCTGCTTTCTGACAGTTGTGAGATCCCTTAAATTTCTGTGTTTTTTTCCAATGGTAGGCATGGCCTGATTGGCCTATTTTTGAGGCCAATTGTTGCTGCAAAATATTCTGTTAAGATTTAGGCGTTCACTCTTTTTTGCAGGAACTGTGACTTGCCATCAACTCCCCTAATTCTGAACTCATGTTCCCCCTTGAACAACTGAAGTCTTCCCCCTCTCGTTCAGCAGCTGAAGCCTATCACACACCCTACCCTTTGCCCAACAACACTCGTACACACCCCCCCCCCCCACCCCACCCCTGCCCCAATTTTCACTCTGGGATCACGTGAAGTCTGAGATGTTAAAATGGGGTCACACCTAGAAAGGGTTTGGGAAGGACTTTACTAGAATATAGCTCTGGGTATGCAAAATTCTGTATTTCTTTGCCCCATGCTGAGTGCGCGAGGTTATCAACACAACGCATATCAAGATAAACAGATGACAGGTAACCAATGAATGCTGTACACTAACTAGGTGAATAAAAAGAAGGAATAACCACACTGGTTTCGATAGTTATTCATTCATTCCAGTGCTTTATCATGTTGGGCTTGTCGTGAGTGCACATTCATTGATGCACAAAGAGAGATAGAGACCAGCAGCTCTTTCCAAATAATGGCTACATGTTTGAGAAAATTCCTTAGATTTAACTATCTTGATACCTTTGATCAGTTACCAGCTACTGTCCCTAGATTTTACAAAAAAAATCACCTCACAGTAAAATGTAAGAATGGTAATTTCATCATCAACATTCTTATTTTTATCTCATTATTAACTTTAATGATGGACAGTAATTGATTTTACAATAGGACTGAGCGCTGACATGTAACCATGACAACCATAATTCTAAGCCCACAAAGGTTGCTCAAAATCTCCAGAGAAACTTAACCTGTAGCTCAGCCAGCTGTTGGATTTGACACATATATGTTTTAAAAAGATCACCAGGGATTGTTACAATATAAGAGCATGAATCACATAATATATATTGTATTGTCCTGAAGGGAAACTCTGCCTAAATCAGTAATTGATTTTACCTTCTTAGAATTTTTACATCATTGAATATTAAATAACGACAAAGTACAAGGCATTAAGCTATTATTTAGTCATTCACACAGCAAAAGAAATATCTCATGGAAAACTCAGGACACAAACATCACCAAATGTAGCATGCAATTTTAAGAAGGTTTTCGCCAAACACTGCAAAGAAATTCTTTGTAGTCGTATTCTTTTCCCAGTGACCTGTATGTAACATCGGGTGTGTAAAACTGAGGAACTGTCAAACCTAACATTGCCAATGGCGAGGTAATAAATGTCCAATTCACTCTGTGAGCTAATGGCAGATTGCGACTCTCTCCTTCTGCTCTACAAAATTAAAGCAAGATCTATCCTCACCTTCGGGCAAAAGTCACTGCCCTGCCTCAGTTTTATTACAATAACTTGCTTGGTCACAGCCACATTCAAGTTCAACGTCCCTCCCATGTGAAGGCACACATTTTCTGTAAGATATACACATCTTTGTTCAGACCATTAACAGTCGGGATTCATTTGAGGCTGTACTTTAAAGTTAATTGTCAATCATATTACAGAAATATTTCACTTATGCAACATAATACGACAGTAACAGAGAGGAATTTCTCATTTTAAAAAAATTAATGGTTTACAGTTCAACACAATTTCTAATATTTGCATCTCTACTTTCACGTATATTTCCATATTAGTATTATAGGATTGAGTTTAAAAATCACATTCACCAAAAATCACTCTTTACACTAATAGCTGAACCTGCAGCATATTTGTCAGTTCTGCAAACAGGAAAAGTGCACAAGATTTCCCAATAAGGAAAGGACTTCAATCTAGTAATTAGAACACTTACTCTTCAAACAGTGCTCATGTACAACCATGTAAAACGATAATGCAGCCAATTCCTGTCTCATCTGTTTCAAAATGACCCTTTGGCCAGTCCTGCACAATGCATAACTTAATGATATCTGACCACTATGGCCCTGAGTGGAGGTCTTGCGCGTTGTGGATCCTTGCCTCTGCACCAGAATCTCTGGGTTCGAGTGCCATCCCCAGGACTTGTTGTCCTTACCTGGTCTGGCCTAGATGTGACTCCAGATTCACAGCAATGTGATTGGCTCTTAACTACCCTCAGGGATGGGCAATAAATGCTGGCCCAGCCAGCGTCACCCACACCCCATTAACAAATAAAAAAAGTCATATATGAGGAAAGATTGAGGATACTTACAGGATACTGAGAGGCCTAGACAGAGTGGATGTGGAGAGGATGTTTCCACTAGTCGGAAAAACAAGAATCTGAGGGCATAGCCTCAGACGGAAGGAATGATCCTTTAAAACTGAGATAAGCAAGAATTTCTTCTGCCTGAGGGTGGTGAATCTGTGGAACTCTTTGCCACAGCAGGCAGTGAAGGTCAGATCACTGATTTAGACAGAGGTAGATAGGTTCTTGATTAAAAAGGGTCTCAGGGTTTATGGGGAGAAGGCAGGAAAATGGGGATTGAGAAACATATCAGCCATGATTGATTGGCAGAGCAGATTCGATGGGTTAAATGGCCTATTTCTGCTCCTATGTCTTATGTTCTTATGATAACTCGCCAAGGTTCCTTAGACAGCACCTTCCAGACCCATGACTGCTAACATCTAGAAGGACAAGAATAACAGACAGCTGGGAATCCTACTAACTGGACGTTCCCCTCCAAATCACTCCCCACCCTGACTTGAAATATGTCATCGTTCCTTCACTGTCACTGGGCCAAAATCCTGGAACTCCCTCCCCAACAGCACTGTGGGTGTACCTCAGGGACTGCAGTTCAAAAAGGCAGCTCACCACCACCTCCCGAAGGGCAACTAGGGATGGGCAATAAATGCTGGCCTAACCAGAGATACCCACATCCCGCAAATGGAAAACAAACCTTCACCATGGCATGGGAGAAACTAATGCAATTTCAATTTGCACCTCGAATAAAGAACAAGAAGAACAGCAATACCAACACCAACAGCGCCAGCAGCAGTAACAGAAAGATTAAACTAGCATCAGCTGTCTTCTCCTCACTTGCTACTCAACACATAGGAAAGAGGGAATGCACACAGAGATACAACATAAAGGATGCGAGACCCCCAACAGTCGAGAGGATCAACTATTTTCACATGTGTGCATCAGTTCTCCAGGCAGCTTAGCTTCTCAAAGCAAGTAATTGCTGACATCAGCACCTTCGAACAAAGAACAATACAGCACAGGAACAGGTCCGTCAGCCCTCCAAGTCTGCGCTGACCATGCTGCCCGTCTACACTTCTTGGATCCATATCCCTCTATTCCCATCCTATTTATGTATTTTTCAAGATGCCCTTAAATGTCACTATCATACCTGCTTCCACCCTCTCATCAAGCAGCGAATTCCAGGCACCCACTACCCTCTGTGTAAAAAAACGTCCCTCACACATCTCCTCTAAACTTTGACCCTCGCACCTTCAACCTATGTCCCCTAGTAATTAACTCTTCCACCATGGCAAAAAGCTTCTGACTATCCACTTAGTTCCTGCCCCTCATAATTTTGTAGACTTCTATCAGGTCGCCCCTGAACCTCTCTAGTTCCAGTGAGAACAAACTGAGTTTATTCAAACTCTCCCCATAGCTAATGCCCTCCATACCAGGCAACATCCTGGTTAACCACTTCTGTACCCTCTCCAAAACCTCCACATCCTTCTGGTAGTGTGGCGACCAGAATTAAGCATATTCCAAGTGTGGCCTAACTAAGATTCTACACAGCTGCATCATGACTTGCCAATTATTATACTCAATGCCCCAGCCGATGAAGGCAAGCATGCCGCATGCATTCTTGACTACCTTCTCCACCTGCGTTGCCACTTTCAGTGGCCTGTGGACTTGTATACCCAGATCCTTCTGCCTTTCAATATTCTTCACGGTTCTGTCATTTACTGTATGTTTCCCACCTGTATTAGGCCTTCCAAAATGCATTACGTCACATTTGTCTAGATTAAACTCTATCTGCCATCTCTCCGCCCACATTTCCAACCGATTTATACCCTGCTCTATCCTCTGACAGTCCTCATCGCTATCCGCAATTCCACCAACCTTGGTGTCATCTGCAAACTTACTAATCAGACAAGTTACATTTCCCTCCCAATAATTTATATGTACTACAAAAATAAAGGTCCCAGCACTGATCGCTGCAGAACACCACTAGTCACAGCCCTCCATTCAGAAAAGCACTCTTCCACTGCTACCCTCTGCCTTCTATGACCGAACCAGTTCTGTATCCATCTTGCCAGCTCACCTCTGATCCCATGTAACTTCACCTTTTGTACCAGTCAGTATGAGGGACCTTGTCAAAAGCCTTACTGACGTACATGTGGACAACATCCACTGCCCTACTTTCATCAATCAGCTTTGTCATTTCCTCGCAAAACTCGATCATGTTAATGAGGCACAACCTCCCCTTCACAAAATTATGCTGCCTCTCGCTAATACATCCACTTGCTTCCAAATGGAGTAAACCCTGTTTCGAAGTATCCTCTCCCATAATTTCTCGACCACTGATGTAAGGCTCACTGGCCTGTAATTTATCTGGATTAGCCTTGCTACCCTTCTTAAACAAAGGAACAGCATTAGCTATTCTCCAGTCTTCTGGCACCTCACCTGTAGCCAGTGACGATACACAGATTTCGCTCAAGGCCCCAGCAATTTTCTCCCTTTCTTCCTTCAGTATTCTGGGGTAGATCTCATCAGGCCCTGTGGACTTATGTTACTTAATGTTTTTCAAGACGCCCAACACCTCCTCCTTTTTGATCTTCCCCAGACTCATCATCCACCAGGTCCTTCTCTTTGGTGAATACTGATGCAAAGTATTAATTTAGTACCTCGCCCATTTTCTCTGGCTCCACGCATAGATTCCCCCCCTATCCTTGAGTGGGCCAACCCTTTCCCTGGCTGCCCTTTTGTTCTTTATATACATATAAAAATGATTTTTCTTAATCCTGTTTGCAAATGACTTTTGGTGACCCCTTTTAGCCCTCCTGACTCGTTCATTAAGTTTTCATACTTTCCTGATATTCTTCATGGGCTTTGTCTGTTCCCAGCCTCCTAACCCTTACAAATGCTTCCTTTTTCTTCTGGACCAGCCTCACAATATCCTTCAGCATCTGTGGAGAGTGAAGGGAGCTATCGTTTCGAGACTGGATGACTTTTTGTCAAAGCTCTGACAGTTTTGCCAAAGAGTCTTCCAGACTCGAAACATTAGCATCCTTCACGCTCCACAGATGCTGTCAGGCCTGCTGAGATTGTCCAGTATTTTCTGTCTTTGTTTCAGATTCCAACATCCACAGTAACTTGCTTTTATCACAATATCCCTCGTTATCCAGGGTTCCCGAAACTTGTCATATTTATCCTTCTTCCTCACAGGAACATGCCGGTCCTGAATTCCTATCAACTGATACTTGAAAGCCTCCCACATACCAGATGTTGATTTACCATCAAACATCCACCCCCAGTCCAGGTTCTTCAGTTCCTGCCTAATATTGTTATAATAAGCCTTCCCCCAAATTAGCACTCCACCCGAGGACGACTCTTATCTGTATCCAACAGTACCTTAAAACTTAATGAATTATGTTCACTGTTCCCGAAATGCTCCCCTATTGAAACTTCTGGTTGGGCTCATTCCCCAATACCAGGTCCAGTATGGCCCTTCCTGAGTTGGAATATCTACATAATGTTTCAAGAAGCCCTCCTGGATGCTCATTGCAAATTCTGCCGCATCCAAGCCCCGAGCAGTAAGTAAGCCCCAGTTAATATAAGGGAAGTTAAAATCACCCACCACAACAACCCTGTAGTTTTTACACCTTTCCAAAATTTGCCGATATATCTGCTCCTCTATCACCTGCTGACTGTTGGGGGGCCTGTGGTAAACCCTCAACATTGTGACTGCACCCTTCCTATTCCTGAGCTCTACCCATATTGCCTTGCTGCATGAGCCCTATGAGGTGTACTCCTGGAGTCAACTGTGATATACCTGGACAAGATCTCCTTCCCATTGGGCCTGAGCAGACATTGAAACTGGTTGTCAAAGATCCTGCCACGGGAGGATGACCACCACCCCATTCTGCACCGCCAACACCATCCCCCCACCACCAACCCTGTGTCTCTGCTTCTGACTCAGACTGTGTGTTGCCTTCACCTACAAGCAGAGAAAGTAGGGTGTTAGTATTGGCTTGTGTGAATAGGAGAGAAAGCCAACAATTCTGGAATGTTAATGTGAGGCATGGGTGTGAGAGGGCAATAGAGTGAGGGTGAGTGTGAGTCTTGACTGTTCAGGTGCGAGTAAGCGATGTCTGGAGAGAAAGGATGTGTGCAGCAGCAAAATATGTCCTGACGGGTGCTGCGCAGGAAAACTCCAGGAAAGACAGAGTATGGGGCCTGTTTGTGTCCTGCCACTCACCTTTCTCCTCCTCCTAAGGTCTTGGAGCCATGTGGTGCACTTCCTCCAGGTCAGAGGGAGCGCACTTTTCCTGCTGACCTCCTCGGCTATTTCCATCCACACCTGCATGGTTACAGAGATCCCTCCTGTGTTTAGGGGCACTCACCTGAATGCAGCGCCTCAGATTGCACAGCAGGATCTCCAGGTAAGAGTGAGAGACTGGGGTGCAGCTTTTCAGTTCTCCTCTCCATTCCCGTGGTCCCTGCAGCTCCAGAAATCCAGCTGAGCCATTCCAACCCACCCTACGGTCTCTTTATTTAGAAATTCTTCCTTTGATAGATCTGGCACGTGATCTAGCCCGCCCTCTCCGATTGGACTGGGGACCCAGAAACAAGTGGTAATGCCTTGGTTCAGTTAAGGTGCCATATCAACGCCCACGACCTGATCAAACAAGTTCCCAATTATTAATGTTTCAGCCATTTCAGGAGGGAATAATTTGTGAAAGTTCAGTCCATATTTCGATGGAAGGGGACATCACAGATTCATTAGAATCATACCAGATCTCAAAGGTTTAAATTATGAGAAGTAAACGTGAACTCTATTACCTCAAGTTTAAAAGATTGAGGTGCTAAGACCATTTAAAAAAATTCGTTCTAGGCATGTGGCCATTGCGAACTGGGCCAGCGTTTATTGCCCATCTCTAATTGCACTGTTTCATTCTGCTCTACTGAATTAAAACAAAGTCAATACTCATATGATAAAACAAGGGTTTCTGCAGAGTGAATCATAAAATGCCACATCACACCAGGCAGCTATTCAGCCCATCATGCCTGTGCTAGCTCTTTGAAAGAGCTATTGTATTTGCTTTACTTCCTTCCACTTTCTCTAAAGCGCTGCAATTTTTTTGCCTTTTGGTAGTTAGTATTAAACCTGTTTTCATCATTCTTTTGGGGAGTATATTCCACATAATAAAAACTTGCTTCATTTAAAGAAAAGTCTAATCTCTTTTCTAGTTCTTTTACCAATTGACATAAATCTGTCCTTTCTACGACTGGAAACTGTTTCTTCTTACTTCGACCCTATGGATACAGAGGAGTCATGACTTTCGCTTTTCTTAAACATGAGTGCATAATCTTAAAATAAGAGCAAGGCTATTTACTAGTAAAATCAGGGAAGCGTTTTTTCACAAAAGGCAGAGTGGAAATTGGGTCAATTGAAATTTTTAAGACAAAATAATAGATTTTTATCAGTAGGAAATAAAGTGATATGAAGCAAAGTCCTATAAATGGAGTTGAGATAAAAATAGACTTTGGAACACTAGAAGGAGCAACACACGTTAAAAAATGCAAACAAAAAACTGGTGCTAATTTCCAGAGGAATAGAATTGAAAATTAGAGAAGTTAGTTCAACTCATTGACCTTGGTTAGACCATACTTGGAATACTGTGCACAGTTTTGGTCTCTATGTTACAAAAAAGGATATAGAGATCTGGAGAAGGTGCAAAATAATTTACACGAATGATGCCAGAAGTATCTGGTGGAAGCTATGACTATCAGAAATGACTGAATGTGACATTTTTCTCTGGAAAGGAGAAGGCTAAGAGGTTACCTAATGGAGGTCCTTATAATTATGAAGTGCTTTGATAGGGTTCACATAGAGAGGATGTTTCCACTTGTAGCCGAGGTCATGAATATAAGATAGCTAAAATCCGAAAGCGAATTCAGACAAAAACTATTTTTCCAAAGAGTGATTAGAATGTGAAACTTGTTACCACACAAAGTAGTTGAGGTGAATAGAATTGTTACATTTGAGGAATGGGAGGATATACTGCTCGAGTTAAATGACATTTTTTTTTTGTGAAAATCATTTTATTGGCTTTTCTCATATTTATAAACAGTTGTTACTTATGTACATTACATTTTTCTTGCCCCCGCTAATTTGCTTTATTTTACAGAGAGGTTTGTTTTGTCCTTCATTTGACTACCTGTACGTACATTTTGCTGCTCTCTGGATCGGTCTATGATATCCCCCCAAAACAAGTTTTGGAACAGGCCGACGAACTGCCCCCAAGTATCCAGGAAGCCTTCCTCTGACCCTCGGATGGCGTACTTAATCTTCTCCAGGTGGAGAAATTCCGAGAGTCAATGAGCCAGTCTGCAGCTTTGGGTGGTGCTGCCGATCACCAGCCATGCAGGATTCTCCAGCGTGCTATTAGGGAAGCGAAAGCAAGGGCGTTGGTCCCCTGCCTCATGTGTAGCTCTGACTGCTCCGATACCCCGAAGATTGCCACTTCACCCTCAGCCCCACAATCTTGAACATTGCCTCGGAGAAGGCTGTCCAGAACCCAGCAAGCTTGGGGAAAGCCCAAAACATGTGGGTGTGGTTGGCCAGGCCCTTCTGGTACCATACACATTTGTCCTCCACCTCTGGGAAGAACCTGCTCCTTCGGGTTCTAGTCAGGTGCGCCCTGTCCCCACTTTGAGCTGCATTAGGCTTAGCCTTGCGCAGGATGAGGTGGAGCTCAGCCTGCTCAGTGCTTCGCTCCAGAGTCCCCATCCTACCTCTGTCCCCAGTTCGTCCTCCCATTTTTGTCTGGTCCCGTCCAGTGGTGTTCGGGCTCTTCCAGTAGATGTCCGTATATTTTCCCACATAGCCCCCCTTTCTCGTTGCTCGTGCCTATCTGGTCTTCTAGTAGTGTGCTTTCTGGGGCCCCGGGGTACCCTACTGTCTCTTTGCGGATTAAGTGCTTTATTTGGAGGTGTCTCAATTCCAGTCCTCTTGCTAGTTTCCACTTCCTCGTCAGTTTGTCCAGTGTTGCCAGTCTGCGCCCTACGTAGAAGTCCCCGACCGTCAGTGTGCCCCCGTCCCGCCTCCATCTTTTGAAGGTGGTATCTAGCATGGCTGGGGGAATCTGTGATTGCTGCAGATGGGGGCTATACGGGACATTTTGGTTATCCCGAAGTGCTGTCTCAACTGGATCCACGTTCTCAGCGTGGCCGCTACCACTGGGCTCGTTGTGTATCTTGCTGAGGAGGATGGTAGTGCTGCTGTGGCCAGGGCCCGGAGGGTTGTTCCTTTACAAGGTGCCCCCTCCATTTGTACCCAATCTGTGTCGGGTTCTTGTACCCATCCCCTCACTTTTTCTGCCGTTGCTGCCCAGTGGTAGTATTGTAGGCTTGGTAGAGCCAGGCCTCCTCTGACTTTCCCCCTTTGCAATGTCGGTTTGGGAATTCTCGGGTTCTTGCCCCCCCCACACAAACGCCATGATTAACCTGTCTATGTTTTGGAAAAAGGCCTTGGAGATGAAGATCGGGATGGATCTAAACAGGGAGAGGAACCTTGGCAGTACGTTCATCTTGATCATCTGCACTCTTCCCACCAGGGAGAGTGGGAGTGAGCCCCACCGTTGAAGGTCTTTTCTTACTTCCTCCACCAGGCTGGTCAGGTTCCACTTGTGGATCTGTGTCCAGTCTCTGGCTATTTGGATCCCCAGGTAACGGAATCTGTTCTGGGCCATTTTGAACGGGAGCCCCTTCAGCTCTGTCCCTCCCCCTTTTGGGTTCACTGGGAATGTCTCGCTTTTGCCCAGGTTAGGTTTGTAGCCCGAGAAGGTTGCAAACTCTTTCAGTATTTGCAGTATTGCCTTCAGTCCCTCCTGTGGCTTTGAGACAGAGGAGCAGGTCATCTGCATAGAGTGAGACTCTGTGCTCTTTGTCTCCTCTCCGGATTCCCTTCCAGCTTTTTGCATCCCTCAGGGCTATCGCCAGGGATTCGATCACTAGCGCGAACAAGAGTGGGGACAGGGGGCAGCCCTGTCTTGTTCCTCACTGTAGCTGGATGTATTCAGAGCTGGTGGTGTTAGTTTGGACACTCGCTTTGGGAGCGGTGTACAGGAGCCTCACCCAGGTGGTGAATCCCGCTCCTAGCCCAAACTGTTCCAGTACCTCAAGGAGGGAGCTCCATTCGACTCTGTCAAAGGCCTTTTCTGCGTCCAGGGAGACGATCACCTCTGGTGTTCTCTCCCCAGAGGGGGTCATTATTACATTCAGCAGCCGCCTGATGCTCGCTGTGAGCTGGCTACCCTTGACAAAGCCTGTTTGGTCCTCTGTGACCACCTCTGGTACGTAACCTTTTGACCAGGACCTTTGTGAGTATTTTCACATCCACGTTCAGCAGTGAAATGGGTCTGTATGATCCACATTCCGTCAGGTCTTTATCTTTTTTGGTAATCAGTGAAATTGTGGCCTGCACTAGCGTGGGAGGTAGGGTGCCCCCCGCCATTGAGTCCGCGAACATGTCCCTTAGGTGTGGGGCCAGGACTGGTGCGAATTTTTTGTAGAAGTCTGCCGGGAACCCGTCGGGTCCCGGTGCCTTCCCTGCCTGCATGGAGCTGATGCTCTCCATGATTTCTCTCAGGTCTATTGGTGCTTCCAGCTCCCCCCGTCTGTCTTCCCCAAACACTGGTAGTTCCAGCCTGACGAGGAAATGTTTCATTCCCGCATCCCCGTCGGGGGGCTCGGAGGTGTACAGTCTCTGGTAGAAGGTCTCGAATGCCCGATTGACCTCCTTTGGCTCTGTTACCAGTCTGCCTTTGCTATCCTTAACCTGCGCCATTTCCCTCGTGGCTGCCTGCTTTCGCAGCTGGTGAGCCAATAGGCGGTCAGCCTTGTCTCCGTGTTTGTAGAAGGTCCCCCGTGTCTGGGGGAGTTGGTACACTGCTTTCCTAGTGGATAGCAGGTTAATGTCCATTTGCAGCTTTTTCCTCACCGCCAGCAGCTCTACAGTCGGGGCCTCGGAGTACTTTCTATCGACTTCCAGAATGGAGTCCACTAGCTGTTGCCTATCTCTACTTGCCTTGTAGGCTATGATCTCTCCTCTGATCACGGCCTTCAGTGCCTCCCAAAATATGGAGGATGAGACCTCCCCATTTTGGTTGTTACTAATGTAATCGCCTATGGTCTGTGATATTTTTTGGCAGAAAGCCTTGTCGGCCAGGAGGTCCGTGTCCAGCCTCCATGTGGGGCGCTGGGTCCAGCCTGTCTCCACCTCATATCTATACAGTGTGGAGCGTGGTCGGAGATAACGATCGCGGAGTAGTCCGTTCCCATGATTCCTGGAAGCACCGATTTCCCAACTGCAAAGAAGTAGATATGGGTGTATACCTTGTGCACCTGCGAAAAGAAAGAGAACTCCTTTTCTTCCAGTCATAATATGCACCCATGCACATCATGAGGTAAAAACAGGCAGTGACAGACACACAGGTTAGCCAATCAACATACAGGAAAGAACACAACCAATCACCAGACAGAACACCAGAAGGGGGCTTCCAACTATAAAACACACGAGGCATCAGCACTCCGTCTCTTTCCACTGGTGACAACTGTAGTGACAGTCAGGGTGTATATATCAGTCAGCACCTTCTACACGTGGATCAGAGCTAGCCTGGTCTAGTAAGTTAGAGTTAGTACACTTAGAGTAGTAGAGTGTCAACCCACAGCCAGTTGTGTGCATTGTTACAGAAGTTTAATAAAGCGTATTGAACCAACGCCTACATTTGGTGTATGCTTTACCGTTCATCTGCATCCTGTTGCAGTCCGTGTTACCCCAGGATGAATAACACGACATGATACCAGTAGTCTACTTCATCTAAATAATTTACTTTGAATAATTCAGTGACGACCAGCAAGTGCCTTCCAGCGGCATTGAGAAGATCCAGGCACCTCCACAGCTCCGGATCTCCGGAAATCTCGGCGCCAACTGGAGGGTCTTCAAGCAGAAATTCAATCTATACATTGAAGCCTCGGGCCTCGAGGATGCGTCTGATGCCAGAAAAATCGCGCTGCTTCTATCGACTGCGGGGGACCAGGCCATCCAAATCTTCAATTCGCTCACTTTTGCCGACGGCGAGGCCAAGACCAAGTTCCAGACCGTGTTAGCCAAATTCGACAGTCACTGTGAAGTTGAAACGAACAAGAGCTTTGAGCGCTATGTCTTCCAGCAACACCTTCAGGGTAAGGATGAGCCTTTCCAATCCTTTCTAACTCATCTCCACATATTAGCATAATCCTGCAACTACGGTGACACTGCTGATTCCCTCATCAGGGATCAGATTGTGTTTGGGGTCCACTCCGACGCCCTGTGGAGCAGTTCTTAAAAATAAAAAACATGACCCTGCCAGTAGCCATCGAGACGTGTAAAGTGCATGAACAGATGAAAAGTCACTACTCCTGCCTTAAATCGGCAGAACAGGACCAACTTGCCTCCCACGAGGCAGAGAGTGTACAGGCCATCGGCCGAATGTGGTGCCTTAGCATCGATGAAGGCAGCCATTTTGCATGCATTTCCCGAGGTCCCACGCATGCGCACCACGGACGGGAGAACGAAGCGGCCGAAGATGACACTGTGCAGGTGCAAGCGGTGGCTGACCACGCTGCGCACGTGCGACGACGCACGGAGCGTTACGACGTCAACGTCATGACGGGCCCGAACTGCGGCGCCGCTCACTTAAAGCGGCAATGCCCTGCAAGAGGCAGGCGATGTTTAAATTGTAGGAAGCCTGGCCATTATGCAGCCTTGTGCAGGTCTGCACCTCCGATCATGGGCCCGCAATTCCAGTTCCAACGCAAATTAATTTGAAGTGTGCAGCAAGAGCTGCTGGATACGGGACCTCGTAACACCACGGATCAAGAGGATGACTGCCTGGAGTCCCCATATCGTGTGGGCATCATTACCACATATGACAAGGTCTCCTCAAATTCAGCAACATGCCTACCCATCCTCAACGTGGATTCTGCAGACGAATGGCATGCTGTCGTACAAGTCAACCAATGCAGCATCCAGTTCAAACTGGGCACTGGTGCTTCAGCCAATCTCATATCTCAAGCAGATCTTGCTCGCATCTAAAGGCAGCCAAAAATTCTTCCGCGGCCTGCCAGCTGCTTGATTATAATGGCAATGCCATCACTGCGTTAGGGTCTTGTCACCTGCATGTCTCCAACAAGGCCATCAAAGCCACACTGCGATTCAAAATCGTCAAGCCTGACAAGGCTTTCCTGCTAGGTGCCCATGCATGCAAGCTACTCAATCTCGTCCAGCGCGTACATGCCATGTCCTCTGCCAATATGACATTGACAAAATCCTGTCACAATATCCGGATGTGTTCAGTGGGATGGGCACGCTGCCTTACCGCTACAAAATCTTACTCAGGCCTGATGCCACGCCTGTGATCCATGCACCGTGCCAGGTGCCGGCTCCTCTGAAGGACCATTTAAAGGCACAGCTGCAGGAGCTCCAAGACCAGGGTATTATCTCTAAAGTGATGGAACCGACTGACTGGGTCAGCTCGATGGTCTCTGTGAAGAAGCCCTCTGGAGAACTGCGCATATGTATAGATCCCAAGGATCTTAACCAAAACATAATGCGGGAACACTACTCGATCCCGAAGCGGGAGGGGCTCACCAGTGAGATGGCACATGCTAAATTCTTCACGAAGCTAGATGCTTCACGTGGCTTCTGGCAGATACAACTGGATGCGTCCAGCAGGAAGCTCTGCACGTTTAATTCAACATTTCGGAAGGTACTGTTACAACCGCATGCCGTTTGGTATTGTTTCAGCCTCTGAAATCTTTCACAGGATCATGGAACAGATGCTGGAGGGCATTGAGGATGTGCGGGTTTATGTTCATTATATGGTCCACAACCCCAGAGGAACAATATCTCGTCTCCAACAAGCCTTTAGGCACATACATGCCAATGGCCTCAAGTTGAACAAGGCCAAATGCTCCTTTGGCATGTCATCAATCAAGTTTATGGGTGATCAAATATCCCAGCAGGGCGTGCAACTGGACTTGGACAAAGTCAAGGCCATCAACACCATGAAGACCCCGGAAGAGAAAAAGGCGGTACTCCGCTTCCTGGGCATGGTTAACTTCTTGGGAAAGTTCATTCCCAACCTCGCATCACACACCACGGCTCTCAGGCATCTGGTAAAGAAGTCCACGGCCTTTCAGTGGATCCCAACACATCAAGCAGAGTGGCTCGAGTTAAAGGCAAAGCTCACCATTGCTCTGGTACGAGCGTTTTCTGACCCAGAGCAGGAGACAAAAATTTCCACGGACTCCAGCCAGGACAGCATTGGTGCGGTGCTCCGCCAGAAAGATGACTCCTCGTCCTGAGCTCCAGTGGCCAATGCGTCCAGGGCCATGACTCCCACTCAGCAGAGGTATGCTCAGATAGAGAAAGAGTGCCTGGGCCTCCTCACCGATATTGTAAAGTTCCATGATTACATCTACGGTCTACCAACCTTCACAGTAGAGACTGACCACAGACCCCTAGTCCATATCATTCACAAGGACTTGAATGACATGAAGCCCAGGCTTCAGCGCAATCTCCTTCGACTCCATAGGTATGATTTTTAATTGGTTTACACACCGGGCAAGGAGCTAATCATTGCGGATGCCGTGTCTCGCGCCATCACCTCGCCCTTGGAACAGGTCGACTTAATCCGCCAAATTGAGGCACAGGTGCAACTCTGTGCCAGCAACCTCCCCGCCTCAGACGAATGAATCGCCAGCATTCGAGAAGAGACTGCACGGGTCATACATCACCTTGAAAATGGTTGGCAGAAAGGGCAATGCCCCCAATTCTTTAATGTCAAGGATAACCTAACAGTTGTCGAGGGGATCCTCCTCAAGCTGGATCGTATCGGTATTCCTCGCAGCCTCCAGAGCTTAGTGCTCAAACAGATCCACGAGGGACACCTCGGTATCGAGAAATGCAGGCGCAGGGCCCGGCAGGCTGTCTATTGGCCTGGCATCATCGAGGACATATCTAACATGGTCCTCAATTGTGCGATCTGCCAGCGTTTCCAGCCTGCTCAGCCCAAAGAAACACTCCAGCAACACGAGATCGTGACCTCTCCGTGGTCTAAGGTGGGAATCGACCTTTTTCACGCCAATGGGCGTGACTACGTGCTTATAATTAACTACTTCTCGAGTTACCCCGAAGTGGTGAAACTGTCCGACTTCACATCAAGGGCTGTCATCAAGGCCTGCAAGGAGACATTTGCCAGGCATGTATTCCGCTCACAGTCATGAGCGACAACGGTCCCTGCTTCTACAGCCAAGAGTGGTCCAACTTCGCAAAGCTATACCAGTTCAAACACATTACCTCGAGCCTGCATTACCCGCAATCTAACGGGAAGGTCGAAAAAGGGGTCCATATCGTGAAGCAACTGCTCTGCAAGGCTGCGGACTCAGCTTCTGACTTTAACCTTGCGCTCCTGCCGTACAGGGCAACCCCTCTGTCCACCGGTATGTCTATGGCACAACACCTTATGAATTGTGACCTGCGGATGACTGTTCCGGCCATTCATTTACCTGGCCTGGATCGCCTCCCAGTGCTGCAAAAAATGCAGCAACTCAGAAACTGGCAAAAGCTGACATTTGATGCTCATGCTACTAATTTGCCTGGGCTCTCTCCGGAAGATGCTGTTCACATCAAGTTGCCTGGTGGAGGCCGATCAGCTCCAGCTGTTGTTGTTCGACAGGCTGCTCCCAGGTCGTTTGTGGTTCGCATGGCTGATGGATCCATTGTCAGGTGCAACAGAAGGGCACTACGCAAACTTGCCTGCCCACCACCGGATCTCACGTTCCAGCTGTCGTTATGCCTTTTCCGGACACCTCACTCCATGAGGCCACCAATCTGGCTGCAATCCCACCTGTCAAGGCGCCGTCGTCCCCACCTCCACCTCTCAGGCAATCGACAAGGATCCACCGCCAGCCCCAGAGATTGGATTTATAAATATTTCCTTTGTACATATTGTACTGTATCTGCACGCTAGACACCTTACGTGTACATATGCCTTCACTCGCCATTTGCTGCAAATAGTTATATCTGTAAATATGTCGTATATGCTCTAAGCAACCGACAATTTTTTTTTAAAAAAGGAGGGATGTCATAATATGCACCCATGCACATCATGAGGTAAAAACAGGCAGTGACAGTCACCCAGGTTAGCCAATCAACATACAAGAAAGAACACAACCAATCACCAGACAGAACACCAGAGGGGGGCTTCCAATTCTAAAACACACAAGGCATCAGCACTCCGTCTCTTTCCACTGGTGACAGCTGAAGTGACAGTCAGGGTGTATATACCAGTCAGCACCATCTACACGTGGATCAGAGCTAACCTGGTCTAAGTTAGAGTTAGTACACTTAGAGTAGAGTGTCAACCCACAGCCAGCTGTGTGCTTTGTTACAGAAGTTCAATAAATCGTATTGAACCAACGCCTATGTTTGGTGTATGCTTTACCGTTCATCTGTGTCCTGTTGCAGTCCGTGTTACCCCAGGATGAATAACACGACACTTTCGGGTGCAGGAACCTCCAAGGGTCCACCAGCCCCATCTGTTCAATGAAGGCCCCTAACTCCCTAGCCATGCCAGACGTTTTCCCCGTTCTGGGGTTTGATCAGTCGGTCAGTGGGTCAAGCATGCAGTTAAAGTCCCCCCCCATAATCAGTTGGTGTGTGTCAAGGTCAGGGATTTCCGCCATGGTCTTCTTCATTAATTCTGAGTCGTCCCAGTTGGGAGCGTACACATTTACCAGTACGACAGGTGCCTCTTCCAGGACACCGCTGACCATGACATATCTTCCCCCTGGGTCTGTAACTGTCTTGGCTCCCGTAAACCTCATCCTTTTGCTAATTAATATTGCTACCCCCTAGCCCTCATCACGTAGCATGAATGGCACGTCTGTCCCACCCAGCCCTTCCTTACCAGCAGTAGGTCCTTCTTCCTCAGGTGCAAAGAACAAAGAACAAAGAAATATACAGCACAGGAACAGGCCCTTCGGCCCTCCAAGCCCGTGCCGACCATACTGCCCGACTAAACTACAATCTTCTACACTTCCTGGGTCCGTATCCTTCTATTCCCATCCTATTCATATATTTGTCAAGATGCCCCTTAAATGTCCCTATCGTCCCTGCTTCCACTACCTCCTCCGGTAGCGAGTTCCAGGCACCCACTATCCTCTGCGTAAAAAACTTGCCTCGTACATCTACTCTAAACCTTGCCCCTCTCACCTTAAACCTATGCCCCCTAGTAATTGACCCCTCTACCCTGGGGAAAAGCCTCTGACTATCCACTCTGTCTATGCCCCTCATAATTTTGTATACCTCTATCAGGTCGCCCCTCAACCTCCTTCGTTCCAGTGAGAACAAACCGAGTTTATTCAATCGCTCCTCATAGCTTATGCCCTCCATACCAGGCAACATTCTGGTAAATCTCTTCTGCACCCTCCCTAAAGCCTCCACATCCTTCTGGTAGTGTGGCGACCAGAATTGAACACTATACTCCAAGTGTGGCCTAACTAAGGTTCTATACAGCTGCAACATGACTTGCCAATTCTTATACTCAATGCCCCGGCCAATGAAGGCAAGCATGCCATATGCCTTCTTGACTACCTTCTCCACCTGTGTTGCCCCTTTCAATGACCTGTGGACCTGTACTCCTAGATCTCTTTGACTTTCAATACTCTCTTGTTGGTAGATTATGTCTGCTTTTAGCCTTCTTAGGTGGGCGAACACTCTGGATCTTTTCACTGGGCCGTTGAGTCCCCTGACATTCCAGATAACAATCCTGGTGAGGAGTGTCTGACCCCCCGGTCCTGTGGGATCACCCATACTTACCTGGTGGACGCGCCCCTGCACTCCGGGGTTTCCCTTTGCTAGGGGGCCGTCCAAAATGGCCAGGGTCACTGCTCTCACCATGGGGTCGGGCCCCAGCGCTCAGGGGTTTCCCTTCGCCCAGGGGGTACCCAATGTGGCCACCAGCTGTGTGTATGCTACGGGTGCGCCCCTGCGCTCCCGGGTCTCCCTCTGCCCTGATGCCCTCTCGAGTAGCTGTTTGCAGCGCCCTCTTGGTTCCTCGTCCTGCTCCATGCCTGCCGAGGCCTATGTCTGTACTGCTTCACTATGTCACCCTTCTCTTTGCTTCTCTTTTGTTCTGCATCCTCCCCCTGACTTCTCTGCCCCACCCTAGGCCCCTTTGTTCTCCCCCCACTGTGTTCTCCCCCCCTCCTTCTGCCCCCCTCCCCTCCTTGTGCCAGGCACTCTCCCTCCCCTGAGAGGGGCTCTGCGGCCCTGCTTCCTTCCTGCCTCTCGTGCAGGCCCTCCTCACTAGTACGGTGGCCCTCCTCCCAGTATTCGCCCAGTTCTGGCCCTGTTTAACCTTTCTCCTATTGGCCTTTGTCTCACCCTCCTGTTTGCTTTCCTCACCCTCATTTCCCTCGCTCCACTCCCCCCCCCCCCCATTGCATTGAGAGAGGAGACAAGCTGAGAGACAAGACAGCGCAGTCCCGCGCAAGACATAATACACATCTGCACAGTTCATGAGTACATTGTCCTTGTTTGCGGTCTGTCCTCCGCTCTTTGTTCTGGTTTTCCCTTCCTTTTCCATCCCCATGTCTTTCATTGCAGTTGCATGTGCTCCTCCCCCAGCTTGATCGAGCTAACAAACTCATCAGCCGCCGCTGGGGTGTTAAAATACAGCTCCTTCCCCTCAAATGTTACCCAGAGTTTGGCCGGGAATAACATTCCAAAATTTACTTTGCTTTTGTGCAGTGCAAATTTCGTCTTGTTGAATTCAGCCCTTTTTTTGGCCAGGTCTGCCCCAATGTCCTGATACACCCTTATGGTCTTCCCTTCTCACGTGCTCTGTTTCGTTTGCTGGGCCCACTTTAGGATTCTTTCCCGGTCTTGGAATCGGTGCAGCTTCTCAATAATTGCTCTGGGCTGGTCCCAAGCTTTGGGCTTGGGTCGGAGCGTCCTGTACGTCCTGTGTATTTCCGGTGGGTTTGGGGATACCTCCTTTCCCACTAGCTTGCCCATCATTCGGCCCTCTCCAACTCCAGAATCGTTTTATTCTGCTCCTTCACTTCCCTTTCCAAGCCTTCGATGGTCTGCTGAATTTTGTGCGTCATCTCCTTCATCATTGCTTGGAGCTCCAACCAGAGCGCCTCCTTTATGCCGGTCGCTGCGTCCTGCTCACGCTCCGCTGCTTGGTCCGCCATCGTTTTCCCTTTCAGGCTCACCTGTACTTCCGTCTCGTCTTGTGGGGCCGCCTGACTGCGCGTCCACCGCTCATGTGTCTTACCCTCGCTGCTGCTGCTGGTGTCTCGCTGTCCCTTCACCTTGGTGGTTTTCTTTCCTCCAGCCACCTGTCTGTCTCTCTTTCTTTCCCCGCTGCTGTTCCTTACCCTAAGGTTGCTCTCACTTCCCCCGCTCCTCTGCTCTCGCTGGGTCTGCCTCGGGCTTCGGGTTTCCCTTTTTTTTGTTGGGTGGGATTTGTGGTTGGTTACCTTCTTTCTCTCTTCCTCCCTTCCTTTCTTTCTCCCTCTCTTTCCTCTTCTCTTTATTATTTACTTTTATTTTCCCCACTTCTCTTTTTTTCCCCCCTCCCTTCTCACTGGGTCAGGACGGTTTGGGAGAGACATTTCCTGTTGCGGACCGGAGTCCCTCTTTGTCTTGCCGCTCACCACATGGTCGCTACCGGTCCGTTGCGGTGGTGGTGGGGGGGGGGGGGGGTCCTCTCTCTCTCTCTCTCTCTCCTGCTCGTTAGCCCCGCTGGCTCCGCTCCCGAGCGCTTGAGTCTCTGGCTTCGCGATCCGGGCTGCCGCTTCTCTTCTGCCGCCCACGTTCTGCTGTGCGGGGTGGGGGGGGAGTGGGGGGAGGCTCAGTTGGGCAGGCTTGCACTCTTAGGCGCTAGTTCTGTTCGGGGACGCGACTCTCCTCAGCCGCTTCTGAGCCTCCGTTTCCGGTTCCTCCCCCACCATTTAAAAAATTTATATTCTCCGGCTCCTCTCGCACACTTTTTTCTCTCACGTGCCTCAGCTTACCGTCCGTCCGGTGCCTTGCGGCGTTTTTCTTCCTGCGTGGTTTCTTTCTTTTTTTTTACAAAAAAAAAACAAGGATAAAAATACCCCCGAGACAAAACAAACAAAGCAAAAAAAAAACACTGAAAGTTTAGTCCTTTAGTGCATGTCTTCCCCCTACCAGAGTTAAATGAAATAGGAGTGGATAAGGTGCACCTGGATGCTGGCACAGGCATGTACGGTTGAATGGACTGTTCCTGTGCTGCAAATTGTATGTAAATCTATGACCTAATAGAATGGCAAAGCAGGTTTAAAAGACTAGATGGCCTACTCCTATTCCGCTTGTTCCCACCATTGCCTATACTTCTCGATTTCAGTAACCCCCTTCCACCCTATAATCCTTCGAAAACTGTATGAGAACAGGATGTTGGTGACATTGATAACCATGGGGAAAAACCTGAGGGGGTGGTGCCAGAACCTGGGGCGTCATTCTCCGACCCCCCGTCGGGTCGGAGAATGGCCGTTGGCCGCCGTGAATCCCGCCCCCGCCCCCGCCGAAGTCTCCGGTACCGGAGATTGGGCAGGGGCGGGAATCGGGCCGCGCCGGTTGGCAGGACCCCCCGCTCAATTCTCCGGCCCGGACGGGCCGAAGTCCCGCCCAGAAATTGCCTGTCCTGCCGGCGTAAATCAAAGCTGGTATTTACCGGCGGGACCAGGCGGCGTGGGCGGGCTCCGGGGTCCTGGGGGGGGCGCGGGGCGATCTGACCCCTTGGGGTCAGCAGCCTCTAAATTGAAGCCAGGTGGGGAGCGACCCTTAAATGGTCACTTGAGCGCCTGAATTGGGCTAAGGGTGGGCAAGCTTCCCAGGCCTTGCTCACCCCATGTAAAATTGTGCACAGATCAGGACGGGTGGGAGAATGGCAGCAAGGGCATCCATGGAATTGTATGCTCCATCCCTCACCACACACCGCCCACACCCCGGCTTGTAAACCCACCAGTAGGGAACTGCAAAATTATATCCTGTTTTCTTCTAATGTTTGTTACATTACCCTTGGTGGTAATATGTTGTGTTCTTTGTCTTTTCTTCAAGAATGGTCCGTTGTGTTGATGCCAAAGAATCCACCAATCATGAGATTGAAACAAAACTAATTTATTCTATAACGATTAATTAAATGAGGTTCACACACACTACTGAGCTATAGTTAATAATAAAGTAATGCTGAATCTGTCTAGCAGTATTCAATAATCTAAATAGTCACTAATTATACTATGATCTAACCTCGTGTTAACTCTATCTAATCTAATCTTCTCCTAGTGCTGTTCTCATGCTTTCTCCTTCACTAACTACCCAGCATTCCCTGAGATCTGATTTATATACAGAGAAGTGTTGGCGCCCTCTAGTGTTCAAATTATACAGAGTTGTAATAATTAACCCTTCACTAACCTGAGTATATACATATCATTACAATGTTCACCTTTAGTGCATGGACAGCACAGTAGCACAATGGGTAGCACTGTTGTTTCACATCACCAGGGTCCCAGGTTTGATTCCCGGCTTGGGTCACTGTCGATGTGGCGTCTGCATGTTCCCCTCGTGTCTGCATGGGTTTCCTCCGGGTGCTCCGGTTTCCTCCCACATATCCCGAAAGACGGGCTGTTAGGTGAATTGGATATTCTGAATTCTCCCTCAGTGTACCCGAACAGCTGCCGGAATGTAGCGACTAGGAGATTTTCACAGTAACTTCATTGCAGTGTTAATGTAAGCCTACTTTTGAAAATAATTTTAAAAAAAATAAATTTAGAGTACCCAATTATTATTATTTTTTCCCAATAAAGGGGCAATTTAGCATGGCCAGTCCACCTAACCTGCACATTTTGGGGTCATGGGGATGAAACCCACGCAGACATGGAGAGATTGTGCAAACGCTACACGGACAGTGACCCAGAGCCGGGATTCAAACCTGGGTCCTCAGTGCCGCAGTGCCAGTGCTAACCACTGTGCCACATGTTGCCCTTACTTTTGACAATAATATAGATTGTTATTATTCACATCCTGTGCCCACCAGTGGTTGTCAGCTGTCTCGGCCTTTGATCTAGAATTTCCTCCCTAACCTTTCCACCCCTCCTTTTAACCTCAATTTCACCACTTCCCTTTTCTCTTTTAAGATGTTCCTTGTACTACTGGGTACAATCTGTCAAGAACGTAGGAAAAATTCTATCTTTCATTTGTAAATCTACACACTCGATTATGCCTACTTCACAACAACTTAAGTAACCTTCCATAAAAGGTCGGACGTCTTTCTTTTATATAGCACTTTTCATGACTGCTGGCGCTTCATAGCCAATTAAGTACATTTGAAATGCAGTCACTGTTATTATGTTGGAAACACAGCAGCCAATTTGTACACAGCACACAGCAATATATAATGATCAAGTACATATTTTTGTGATGTTGATTGAGAGATAAATATTGGCCAAAATATGGAGAGGCATACCTCATATTCAGAGGCAAAATATTCAGAGGCATACCTCCTCTGCGCTACTGAAGAGTGTGCCATGATACCTTTTACATCCACCATGGTAGGAAGATGGGGCCTTGGTTTAACGTCCCATCTGAAAGACAACACCACTGAAAATATTCCCTCAGTACAGCACAAGAAGGTCAGCCTTGATTTTTGTGCTAAAGCCCTGAATTTAGATTTGAACCTGAAACTCTTAAGTATTATCAACTGAGCCATGGCTGGCACAAAATGAAGACACATAAAAATAATGCATTGAGTGATTTTCAATTAATGTACAAAATAGTTGTATTTTATTTTGATCATCTGATAATTATGGCACACTTGCATACTGAAAAAGGTTCCACGTTAAATCATTCCATGGATTTGATGATATCTAATGAATCATGTGAACTGAGAGGTGCTGAAATATTACATTCAAGATGCATAACTCACCATGAAATTACCATCACTGAAGCTCAGCACTTCCCTTAAGTGCTGCTCAACACACTCAGCTTAAGTTCTATAATGAGTTGGATGCAATTCAGTTACTCTAAACTGCAGAGACCAATCAGATGGATATAATATATTCAGTAATTCTGCTTAATGAGCTGTGTGGGTTTTTTTCAACTCCCAATAAATCAATGAGAATTGATAAACCAAATAATCTTCAAGTAGAAATCAAAATTTAACTTAAAACAAAGCCAAAAAATATTAAAAGGACCTGAAAATATTGGGCAGGATTCTCCGTAGCCCGACGCCAAAATCGTGTTTGGCGATCGGGAGGAGAATAGATTTTCGCGCCAAAATCGGGGCCGGTTTGGCGCCGGTCCGTCATGCTTTGCCCCCTCCAAACTGGGATCATCGTGACGTGGTCATTTAAACCGCGTTGGCACGTCATCGGCCAATCCAGCCGCGATGCTTCGCCCGCGATGGGCTGAGTTCCCAACAGCGCGGGCCACGTGTGGTCCCAACCATGTGGGAACCCGGCGTACAGCTGCAGACTGGATTCAGCACTGCCACACGTGGCCAGGTTCCATGCCGCTGGCCGGGAGGGGATGGCTTCTGCAAGGGCTGGGGGTCTGGTGGGGCGTTATTTGCGGAGCAATTGAGGACAAGCTAAATGACCAGCACTCTGCTGGCGCGAATTCCCAGCAGTTCCTGGCCCAACAGGTGTTCTCATCACTGGGGCTGGAGTTAGTGCCAAAGAGCCTGGCGGTTGGAGCTGTTTTCAAGTGCTCCACTTACCACACATTCACTGCAACCACCAAGTTGTCTCAGAGAAACCCATGCAGACATGGGGAGAATGTGCAAACTCCACAAGGACAGTGACCCAGGGCCGGGACTCGAACCCAGGTCCTCAGCGCCACAATCCCAGTGCTAACCACTGCACCACATGCCACCCGGAAATCTGCCATCCTTACCTGGCCTACATGTGACCCCAGACCGACATCAATGTGGTTGACTCTTAAAGGTCCTCTGAAATGGTTCAGTAATCCATTTAGTTACATTCAACCGCTACAAAAACACGAATAAGGAATGAACCTGGATGGATCACGCAGCCATTGACACAGGCACGGAAGCAAAAATGGCAAAACTAGCCTTGTCGAACTGGAAGGTCCTCCTTACTAACATCTGGGAGCTCGTGCCAAAGTTGGGAGAGCTAATCAAGCAACAGCACGGTAGCATTGGGGATAGCACAATTGCTTCACAGCTCCAGGGTCCCAGGTTCGATTCCGGCTTGGGTCACTGTCTGTGCGGAGTCTGCACATCCTCCCCGTGTGTGCGTGGGTTTCCTCGGGGTGCTCCGGTTTCCTCCCACAGTCCAAAGATGTGCAGGTTAGGTGGATTGGCCATGATAAATTGCCCTTTGTGTCCAGAATTGCCCTTAGTGTTGGGTGGGGTTACTGGCTTGTGGGGATAGGGTGGAGGTGTTGACCTTGGGTGGGGTGCTCTTTCCAAGAGCCGGTGCAGACTTGATGGGCCGAATGGCCTCCTTCTGCACTGTAAATTCTATGATAACAGTCTGACATAGTCATACTCACGGAATAATGTCTAACAGACAATGTCCCAGACACCATTATTGCCATTCCTGGGTAAGCCCTGTCTCACCGGCAAGACAGACCCAGAAGAAGTGGCGGCACAGTGGTATACAGTTGGGAGGGAGTTGCCCTGGGAATCTTGAACATTGACTCTGGACTCCATGGAGGTGAAACATGGGCAAGAAAACCTGATTACCACGTACCATCTACCATCAGCTGATTAATCAGTACTTCTCCATGTTGAACACCATAAGAAGTCTTACAACACCAGGTTAAAGTCCAATCGGTTTGTTTCTAATTGTTTCGGAGCGCAGCTCCTTCATCAAGTTTAACACCATTTGGAGGATGCACTGAAGGTGGCAAGGACGCAGAATATACTCTGGAAGGGAGACTTCAATGTCCATCACCAAGAATGGCACGGAGGTACCACCACAGACCAAGCTGGCTGGGACCTAAAGGACATAGCTGCTAGACTGGGTCTGCAGCAGGTAGTGAGGGAACCAACAAGCGGGAAAAACAAAAGGGAAAAACTAACCTACCTGCTGCAGATGCATCTGCCCATGACCGAATTGGTAGAAGCGACCATCCCACAGTCATGTAGAGACAAAGTCCCATCTTCACATTGAGGCTACACTCTATCGTGTTGTGTGGCACTACTACCGTGCTTTGAACAGATTAAGCAACTCAAGACTCGGCATCCATGAGGTGGTATGAGCTATCAGCAGCAGTAGAATTAGACTCAAGCATAATCTGCAACCTCATGGCCCGGCATGTCCCCCACTCTACCATTACCACCAAGCCAGGAGATCAACCATGGTTCACTGAAGTGCAGGAGAGCATGTTCGGAGCAAAATCAGGCATACCTAAAAATGAGGTGTCAACCTGGTGAAACTACAACACAGGACTACTTCTGTGCCAAACAGCATAAGCAGCAAGTAATAGACAGAGCTAAGCGATTCCATAATGAGCGCATCAAATCTAAGCTCTACAAGGGCAGCACGGTGGCGCAGTGGGTTACCCCTGTTGCCTCACGGCGCCGAGGTCCCAGGTTCGATTCCGGCTCTGGGTCACTATACTTGTGGAGTTTGCACAATCTCCCCGTGTTTGCGTGGGTTTTGCCCCCACAGCCCCAAAAAGATGTGCAGGGTAGATGGATTGGCCATGCTAAATTGCCCCATAATTGGAAAAATTAAATTGGGTAATATAAATTTATTTTTAAAAAAAATCTAAGCTCTACAGAGCTGCCACATCCAGCCTTGAATAGAGGAGGAGGCGCCACAGATATCTCCATTCTCAATGAGGGAAGAGCCCAGTACAACTGCACAAAAGACAAGGCTGAAGGTTTCGCATCATCAGCAAAGTGATGGAAGGAGTCATCAACAGTGCTATGAAGCGACACTTACTTGGCTCACGGATGCTCAGTTTGGAGTCCGCCAGAGTCACTCAGCTCCTGACCTCATCCTCATTACAGCCTTGGTTCAAAAATTGACAAAATAGCTGAATGGGAGGAGCTAGGTGAGGAGCTGGATGATGGCCTGTGGGCTGACACCCTGGGCTGGGTCAATTCCTCCTCCTCTTGCGCTAGGCTCAGCCTGATCCAGTTTAAAGTGGTGGACAGGGTGCATATGACAGGGGCAAGGATGAGTATGTTTTTTTGGCGTAGAGGACAGATGTGTGAGGTGTTCGGGGAGCCCAGCAAACCCCGCCCATATGTTTTGGACATGCCCGGCGCTTATGGAATTTTGGAAGGGCTTCGCAAAGGCTATGTTCAAGGTCTTGGACACTCGGGTAAAACCAAGCTGGGGGATAGCGATATTTGGGGTATCGGACGATCCGGGAGTGCAGGAGTCGAAAGAGGCCAGAGTTCTGGCCTTTGCCTCCTTGGTAGCCCGGAGAAGGCTCTTGTTTATGTGGAGGGACGCAAAAGAAGATGGTTGTGGTGGTTGAAGTTCAATCATCTCAGCTCCAGGGCATCATTGCAAGAGTTCCTCAGGCTAGTGTTCAAGGCCCAACCATCTTCAGCTGCTTCATAAATGGTTCCATCAGAAGGTCAGACATGGGGATGTTTGCGGATGACAGCACAATGTTCAGCACCATTTGTGACTTCACAGATAATGAAGCAGTCCAAGTCCAAATGCAGTAAAACCTGGAAAATACCTAGGCTTGGGCTAACTTTTGGCAAGTTACATTCACACTTCACATGTATCAGGTAATGACCATCTCCTATAAGAGAGCATCTAACCATCGCCCCATGACATTCAATTACATTACCATCACTGAATCCCCTACAATCAACATCCCTGGGGGTTACCATTGATCAGAAACTGAACAGAACTAGCCATATTAATACTGTGGTTACGAGAGCAGGTCAAAGGCAAGGAATCCTATGACGAGTAACTCATCCCATGACCCCCAAACTGTCCACCAACTATAAAGCACAAGTCAGGAGTGTAATGGAATAATCTCCACTTGCCTGTATGAGTGCAGCTCCATCAACACTCAAGAAGCTCGACACCATTCAGGACAAAGCAGCCCGCTTGATTGCTCCCCTTCCACAAACATTCAAACCCTCCACAACCGATGAACAGTGTCAGCTGTGTACCATCTACAAGGTGCACTGCAGGAACTCGCCAAGGTTCCTTAATCAGCACCTTCCAAACCTATGGCCACTACCATCTAGAAGGACAAGAGCTGCAGAGACCTTGGAACCCACCAACTGCAGGTTCCCCTCCAAACCACTCACCAGCCCGACTTGAAAATATATCGCCGTTCTCTCACTGTCACTGGGTCAAAATCCTGGAACTCCCTCCCTAACAGCACTGTGCGTGTACCTACAACTTAAAGACTGCAAAGGTTCAAAAGGCAACTTACCACCACCTTCTGAAGGGCAACTAGGGATGGGAAATAAATGCTGGCCTAACCAGCGACGCCCACAACCCGTAAATCAGTAAAAGAGAAATACAGCTCCATGCTACTGAGGAGCAGAGGGATACCCTCTTCCCCAACGTGGGCAGCACACTGAAGCATACCCTCCTGGAAACTGCCATGGAGGTGGTGGCAGGGGCAGTCAGAGCTGCCAGTCTCAATAGGAGAGAGCTAATGATCCGGAGGGGTAAGAGTCACTGGTAAGTCCTCTGCCTGAGAGGGGCAGAAAACCAAGGAGGATTCCAAAGGCTGCAGTGCAGATCTCCTCTGGTAGGGGTGAGCTCTGCTGATCCTCTGTTTCTTCTGAAATGGGGCAGTACTTCTGAGGAGCCACCCTGTAGCGCACAAAGACTCCGAGAGACGAATAGAGTGAAGTCGATGAGGCTTTATTAAGCGTGTCTGTTCCCCCGCAGCTCGATAGTAGACTGGCCTGCGGGGGAGGACTCCGGCTTCTTATACTCCGCCTTCAGGGCGGAGCTAGAGGTCAACGGCCAACCAGGACCCGGGATCTGTCAGCCAATGACATTACGGCTTCCAGTCCCACACGACCCCTAATACATACTACCACATTCACCCCTTGTCAAAATGAACCCGGCGGGGTGATGCTTCGCATGGTGGTAAGGGTTTACAGGGCTGGCCCTGGGAGGAAAACATTCATATGGCAATACAGTATGTACAATTTTGTCCTGTTTCAACTATTTACAGAAGGTATCGGGAGAAAAAGCAAAATGTTCTTGTGAAAAGTCCATATATTGATTTAGATCGATGCCACGAGTCGGTCGGGCGGTCTGGTCGTCCGTGTCGATCGCCTCGGCCCCGGTGGTGGTGGTGGTGCTTGTTCCGGTGTTGTCGTCTCCGGGAGCCTTACGGTTTCAGCTTGGGCTTTATTCCTGGTCGGGCCTGGGAGGAGGGCTGATCCTCCTGGGAAGGGGGCGGTCGCGGGGTGCGGCGGCGGCAGGAAGGGGGGGGTTGGGTGAATGGTGTCGGGGGGGGGTGTGTGTTGCCGGCGGGCGCCAGATCTCGCAGGGAGACCGTGTCCTGTCGGCCGTCGGGGTACTCCACATAAGCGTACTGCGGGTTCGCGTGGAGGAGATGAACCCTTTCGACCAACGGGTCCGCCTTGTGTGCCCGCACATGCTTTCGGAGCAAGATGGGTCCTGGGGCCGCCAGCCAGGTCGGCAGCGACGTTCCACAGGACTTCCTAGGGAAGACAAGGAGACGCTCATGAGGCGTTTAATTAGTGCTCGTACACAATAGCGACCGGATGGAGTGGAGAGCGTCCGGGAGGACCTCCTGCCACCGTGAAACTGATGGGTCCCTGGACCGTAGGGCCAGTAGGACGGTCTTCCAGACCGTGCCGTTCTCCCTCTCTACTTGCCTGTTCCCCCGGGGGTCGCCCTGCTTGAGGCTATGCCCTTGCTGAGCAGGAACTGGCGCAGCTCGTCACTCATGAAAGAGGACCCCCTGTCACTGTGGACGTATGCGGGGCAACCGAACAGTGTGAAGATGGTGTTCAGGGCTTTAATGACTGTGGCCGCGGTCATGTCAGAGCAGGGGATGGCGAATGGGAAGCGAGAGTACTCGTCCACCACATTAAGGAAGTATGTGTTGCGGTCGGTGGAGGGGAGGGGCCCTTTGAAATCCAGACTAAGGCGTTCAAAGGGGCGGGAAGCCTTATTCAGGTGCGCACCATCCGGCCTGAAAAAATGCGGTTTGCATTCTGCGGAGATGTGGCAGTTCCTTGTGACTGTACGGACCTCCTCGAAAGAGTATGGGAGGTTGCAGGACTTGATAAAGTGGAAAAGCCGGGTGACCCCCGGGTGGCAGAGGTCCTTGTGGAGGGTTTGGAGGCGGTTAATCTGTGCGTTGGCACATGTGCCGCGGGATAGGGCATCGGGCGGCTCGTTCAGCTTTCCGGGACGATACAAGATCTCGTAGTTGAAGGTGGAGAGCTCGATCCTCCACCTTAAGATCTTGTCGTTTTTGATTTTGCCCCGCAGTGCATTATCGAACATGAAGGCTACCGACCGTTGGTCGGTGAGGAGAGTGAATCTCCTGCCGGCCAGGTAATGCCTCCAATGTCGCACAGCTTCCACTTTGGCTTGGGCTTCCTTTTCCACTGAGGAGTGGCGGATTTCTGAAGCGAGGAGGGTTCGGGAGAAAAAGGCCACGGGTCTGCCCGCTTGGTTAAGGGTGGCCGCTAGAGCTACGTCGGAGGCGTCGCTTTCGACCTGGAAGGGGAGGGACTCGTCGATGGCGCGCATCGTGGCCTTTGCGATATCCGCTTTGATGCGGCTGAAGGCGTGGCAAGCCTCTGTCGACAGAGGGAAGGTCGTGGTCTGTATTAGGGGGGGGGGCCTTGTCTGCGTACTGGGGGACCCACTGGGCGTAGTATGAAAAAAACCCCAGGCAGCGTTTCAGGGCTTTTGAGCAGTGCGGGAGGGGAAATTCCATGAGGGCGCGCATACCTTCGGGGTCGGGGCCTATTATCCCATTGCGCACTACGTAGCCCAGGATGGCTAGCCGGTTGGTGCTAAAAACGCACTTGTCCTCGTTGTACGTGAGGTGCAAGGCTTTGGCGGTCTGGAGGAATTTTTGGAGGTTGGCGTCGTGGTCCTGCTGGTCGTGGCCGCAGATGGTTACATTGGCGAGATACGGGAACGTGGCCCGCAACCCATGTTGATCAACCATTCGGTCCATATCCCGTTGGAAGACCGAGACCCCGTTTGTGACGCCAAATGGGACCATTAGGAAATGGTATAATCGCCCGTCTGCCTCGAAGGCTGTGTACTTGCGGTCACTTGGGCGGATGGGGAGCTGATGGTAGGCGGACTTAAGGTCCACGGTGGAGAAGACTTTATATTGGGCAATCCGATTGACCATGTCGGATATGCGGGGGAGAGGGTACGCGTCTAGTTGTGTGTACCTGTTGATGGTCTGGCTATAGTCTATGACCATCCTTTGCTTCTCCCCTGTCTTCACTACTACCACCTGTGCTCTCCAGGGACTATTGCTGGCCTGGATTATGCCTTCCTTTAGTAGCCGCTGGACTTCGGACCGAATGAAGGTCCGGTCCTGGGCGCTGTACCGTCTGCTCCTAGTGGCGACGGGTTTGCAATCCGGGGTGAGGTTCGCAAACAAGGACGGGGGTTGCACCTTGAGGGTTGCGAGGCCGCAGATAGTGAGTGGGGGTATTGGGCCGCCGAATTTGAAGGTAGGGCTCTGTAGATTGCACTGGAAATCTAATCCCAGTAATGTGGGGGCGCAGAGTTGGGGAAGGACGTGTAGTTTGTAGTTTTTGAACTCCCTCCCCTTCACCGTTAGGGTAACTATGCAGAAACCTTTGATCTGTACGGAGTGGGATCCTGCAGCTAGGGAAATCTTTTGTGCGCTGGGATAGATGGTCAAGGAACAGCGTCTTACCGTGTCGGGGTGGATAAAGCTCTCCGTGCTCCCGGAGTCGACTAGGCATGGTGTTTCGTGCCCGTTTATTAGCACCGTTGTCGTCGTCGTCTGGAGTGTCCGGGGCCGAGCTTGGTCGAGCGTTATTGAAGCGAGACGTGGTTGTAGTAGTGGAGCGTCTTCCTCGAACCCCGTGGAGCCATCGACACTGGGGTCCGTTGTTGCCGTCCAAGATGGCGTCGAGGATGAACAAAATGGCTGCCCCCATACATCGCACATGGCTGGGGGGTCACAAGATGGCGGCGGGGGTGGACAAAATGGCCACCCCCATGCGTCGTACAGGTCTGAGGTGGTCCAAGATGGCGGCGCCCTTCCTCCCCTCATGGTGGCCGGGACCCAAAATGGCGGCATCTGCGGGTCGCACATGGGCGCTGGGGGGGTTGGGGAGCGTTAGGAACACGAGGGGCTCCCTCATCTCTGGGGACAGCGGTGGTCGGGACCCAAATTGGTAGCGCCGGCGGGTCATACGTGGGGCGCGGGTGGGGGGGGGGTTTGGGGGGCGTTAGAGCCGCGCAGAACTCCCTCTTCTCCGGGGAGAGCAGTGGTCGGGACCCAAAGTGGTCGCGCCGGCGGGTCATACATGGGGCGCGGGGGGGGGGGGGGGGTTGGGGAGCGTAAGCGGCGTGCAGGGCTCCCTGTTCTCCCGGGACCGCGGTGGTCGGGACCGGAGTGGCTGTGCCTGCGAGTCGTACATGGGGCGCTGGGGGGGGGGGGTTGGGGAGCGTAAGCGGCGTGCAGGTCTCCCTGTTCTCCCGGGACAGCGGCGACCTCGCGGGACCGGCACACAACCGCGAAATGGCCCTTTTTCCCGCAGCTCTTGCAGATTGCTGCGCGGGCCGGGCAACGCTGCCGGGGGTGTTTCGCCTGGCCGCAGAAGTAGCAGCGGGCGCCCCCGGTGCGACTTGGCGTTTGGACCGCGCAAGCCTGTGGGGTGTCCGGGGGGGGGGGGGGTGGGTTTGTCGCGACGGGTACGTACGGAGCCCAATGGGCTGCCGCACGGTCGGGGCCGTAGGCGCGGGTATTACGCGCGGCCACGTCTAGGGAGGCTGCTAGGGCCCGTGCCTCTGAGAGTCCTAGCGACTCTTTTTCTAGAAGTCTTTGGCGGATTTGGGAGGAGTTCATACCTGCCACAAAAGCATCGCGCATTAACATGTCCGTGTGTTCATTTGCGTTCACCGAAGGGCAGCTGCAGGCTCGTCCCAAAATCAGCAGCGCGGCGTAGAATTCGTCAATCGATTCTCCGGGACTTTGCCGTCTCATCGCGAGCTGGTAGCGAGCGTAGATTTGTTTAACTGGGCGGACATAGAGACTTTTCAGTGCTGCGAACGCCGTCTGGAAGTCCTCCGCGTCTTCAATGAGGGAGAAAATCTCCGTGCTTAACCTCGAGTGCAGGACCTGTAGTTTTTGGTCTTCTGTGACCCGGCCGGTGGCCGTTCTGAGGTAGGCCTCGAAACAAGTCTGCCAGTGCTTGAAGGCTGCTGCCGCATTCACTGCGTGGGGGCTGATCCTCAGGCATTCCGGGATGATCCTGAGCTCCATAGTCCTTTTTAGGCACACTTAATAAATTGTAGCGCACAAAGACTCCGAGAGACGAATAGAGTGAAGTCGATGAGGCTTTATTAAGCCTGTCTGTTCCCCCGCAGCTCGATAGTAGACTGGCCTGCGGGGGAGGACTCCGGCTTCTTATACTCCGCCTTCAGGGCGGAGCTAGAGGTCAACGGCCAACCAGGACCCGGGATCTGTCAGCCAATGACATTAGGGCTTCCAGTCCCACACGACCCCTAATACATACTACCACACACCCTTTGGGCTCCTAATTGAGCTTGGCCCTTAATGATACAGTTGGGGAATGAGGGTGCCAGAGTGGGGTCAGGATGGGCTCCCAGATGACCAGAGGCCTTCTGCGGATTTGAAAAACACAGACCGCATTCAGCAGTGTGAGCAGCCAGGAGCCTGTAAGTAGCACAAAAGACTCACTCTAGCAACAGCGGTCCGAGCCAGGCCACCCCAATTCCAAGGCTAACACCCAAAGTCAACGGACTTGGCAGTCCATCACTACCCGCTACTGCTCCTGGCCTTAGCAGCCATCCCCCAGCAAGCCCGACAGTTTTCAATGGCTTTTCAGTGTTCTTTTAGCTTCCCATTCCCCTCTGACGCAATGGCACCCAATCAATTTGTCATAATTCACTCCCGCGGGACTTGCACCTGAGAGAAGTGGAGCATTGCTGAAGGGCGGAGTATATTGCGTCCAACCCGCTAATCACATTTAAATACATGCAAATGCATGTTTTGCATGCCACCGTTGATGCAGGGCGCAATCCTGGTTACTGCCACCAGTGAGGGACGGACGGGGGCATGGCACCTAAATCGGTGGTGGGTATAGACCTCTTTGGCCGGATGCCTGAATTCTCCGCCCGATTGTGAGTAGCATTTACAGCGTTGCTAGGTGGAGAATTTTGCCCCTTGTGTTTAACTGAATTAAGGGCATTCTGCAACGGTACATTTCAGCTCAAAAATAATGGGCGGGATTCTCCGTAGCCCGACTCCGAAATCGTGCTCGGCAATCGGGCAGAGAATGGACTCCAATGCCGAAATTGGGCGGGAGCTGGTTTGACGCTGGTCAGCCATGCTCCGCCCCCCTCCAAAATGGAGTTAGCGTGATGCGTGCTGTACCCAGTTGCAATGCGGTTGGCGCCTCATCAGCCGGCCCACCTGCGATGCTCCACCCCTGATAGGCCGTGTTCCCAACGGCGCTGACCACGTGTGGTCACACAAATCGGGAACCCGGTGTGTCGGCTGTGGACTTGCCCAGCGCTGCCACACTTAGCCGGGATTCGTGCCACTGGCCGGGGGGGTGCTTGTGGGAGGGCTCAGGGGACTGGTGGGCGGTGGTCAGGGAGTGGCTCGGAGTTGGGCTGCGGGGTCACGGATGGCGGTTTGGGTCCCTGCACGGCCAGTGCCATGTTGTATGGCGCGAGTGCTGTAGATCATCAGCCGTGCGCACGCGCGGCCCAGGACCCGGCCATTCTCGGGCCGTTTTTGGCACGGGTGGTTGGTGTTTCAGTTGGGGCCAGTGGAAGCCCCTTACCGGTGCCGGAATCGGTGAGGTGTTCGTGCCAATTTATCGGTCGTAAAAGACCACACATGGTCCGCTGGCGTCGCCACTTAACCGCTGAAACGGAGAATCCAGCCCAATGTGTCTGATATCGAAGAACTTTTGATTGGATTGATCTTTAAGAAGTCGCAACTTTACGATTAAGAAAGGCAATGAATAATGAAGATTTAAGTGCTAAGAGTTTAATTGGGGAAGGCAGGAAGACCGAGTGCAGTTGCTCCAAAACTCCAGGGAAATTTCAGGAACATAATTAGAGCTAACTTCACTCTGTTCACTCATGAAAATTCCAAAATGAAAATCTGCCATGCACTGAGCTGAGGCTTCATTTTGTATTCTTCAGAATCACCGATCAATAGCTTATATATTAACTTAATAATTATGTCTGCATGCATTTAGTTCCGAACATTCTACTGGATTATTTGTTTTAAATATAGGAACAACTTATTGAAAACAATTTAAATTCCTACCCGCTTGATGAGACATTTGATGAGGTCTTTTACACTGAGTATGGTAAGTGTACAGCACTTTTTTCTTTCCAGCCTCTGCATCAATTTCAGGAAATATTCCAGGCAAAATATGGCTGATGTTAGTAAGTCAGTGTTCGGCGCATGGTTCCATGAACCCAAAGCACAAACGTTTTCAAAGAAACTTTTAGCTAAAAGTAGATATGTTCCCAATAACGTGAATATCAATCAGGTGTCAAAAAGGTCATGTGATCCAGCAAGTCCATTTGCCCAAATAGCCCTGGGCTGGATTCTCCGCCCCGCCACTTTTCAGCCTCAACCCGCCAGCAGGATTCTCCATTATGCTGGCCGGTCAGTGGGGTTTCCCATTGTGGGGTAGCCCCATGCCATCAGGAAACCCCCAAGCGCCGTCAAAATGGAGAATCCTCCTGGCGGAGAATCCCGCCCAGGGTATTCCCTCCTGGATCAGGTGTGCAAAAACAGGAGAATTCCTAGCTCTGCGAACCCGATCTTAAGAAATGGCCACCTGCAGTTGTGATTTCTCATTTGGCTGGGGGTGGCGGGTGTGTGTGGCTGTCGTGATTTGATGTCAGGTATGTTTCCCCGGAATGAGTGCGGAGGCTTGCGGATGTGGTGGCAATCTGGGGTGACGGCCTGCCTCTGTGCTCTTGCACTCTGTTCATATTTATTTCAGAAAAGATTAAAGCAAAAAACATCTCTCCAGCCCTCACCTCTCAGCCACTGTACATTCTCCATGCCTCATCCATGCCAATAGATGCCACCTGATTGCCTCTGTCCACACCCCATGATGCCTCACACCCTTATGCCAACTCATGCCCCTCCACCACCCACCTCTTCCCCAGTCCCTCATACCATCTATGACCCCTACAACTCAATGAATTTTTATAGCCACTATGCCAGCTTAGTGTCAACACATGCAAACACATGGCCCAATGCACAACCCTTACCATCTCCATGCCAACTCACCTGGTATCCTTTCTCAGTTCTTGAACAGCTTTTACTGGTCCTTGACAGGTTTGACTATGCATTGACAGTTTGACAATTCCAATGCATCCAAATTGGCAATCATGTTTACTTTTAACAATCCCCAAATGTCCCTTATCTCGCGAAAGAATATTCTGGAACCATATCCAAAGGGCCAGCGAGATGAATCCACCAAGTTCAAACCTCCTCCTACTTGGTCTAATCTGCACACAATAGGTTTCAGTCTCCAGACTTACCCGAATCCCACATCAGTGAAGGCAGCTGCTAATTTAACTAGCCAGCTGCCTCCATAAAACGTTTATGCTTCAAGCCCGGTGACTCCAGTTCCACCTCTGCCGAAATAGGAAATTCACTGTTCCAGGACGGGACACAGAATTTTCATCCATTTCGGGGATCTTCGGCACGATGGAGAGACTCTCTGTAGTTGCGAAACACTGGTCATAGTTTGTATATAATGTCAACTAGAGCACAGGAAAAGTCAGTGGATAGGTAAATTAAGCAGTCATATAATGGCCAACCATCTGTTTTGCACCCCCACAATTCCCAGCACAAAAATGAATTGTACTTTCATCATGTTCCATAGAATAGTCATCTACAGTGAACTTCACCCTAGTCTCAAACAGATACTCAATCAATTCCGTCCTTCAAAGAGTGAATTGACATACTTTTCAATACTTCTGCTGGGACGGTATTTTATATATCCTTATTCCTTTTGATGAAATAAATCCTTCAATGTGTTTCAGCTCATCTTGACCTGAAACATTAATTCTGGTTTCTTTCCACAGGTTACTTGCCTAGTGAGTATTTCCATAATGTTGGTTTTTATTTCAAATTCCCAGCAACTACACTATTTTGTATTACTCTTGCTTGAGAATTGAGAATTTTCTATTTGTCCATTAGCTCTTCCCTCATAGTTACGCATTCAGGTTATAATTTTTTATTATTCCTCCTCTCATTCCTCCTCAGTCTGCACGTTCTCCCTGTGTTTGCGTGGGTTTCCTCCGGGTGCTCCGGTTTCCTCCCACAGTCCAAAGATGTGCAGGTTAGGTGGATAGGCTATGCTAAATTGCCCTTAGTGTCCAAAATTGCCCTTAGTGTTGGGTGGGGTTACTGGGTTATGGGGATAGGGTGGGGGTGTGGGCTTGGGTAGGGTGCTCTTTCCAAGAGCCGGTGCAGACTCGATGGGCCGAATGGACTCCTTCTGCACTGTAAATTCTATGAAATTCTATTAAATTCTACTCTCCCATTGGGTTAGTTGGTACTGCAATACAAACCAGAAGATCCCAAGTTTAATTTCTGTTCTACAATTACTTAGTTGATGACAGCGAGAATTGCAATAGACGGCCTCCCCTCTTGCCTTGGAAGGGTGAAACTTAAGCTAGATTCCCTCAAACCCCTGTTTAGCATCTTCCTCTCCTGGCTGGAAAGCAGGCCATACTTTTCTTGAGGGAATAATGAAAGGAGAGCCCATTGCATCTTTTAAGTTCAGTTCCATAAATCTGCCTTAGAAAGTAGAGTCCTAAATTCCAAAATTAGTGTTCTTTAAACTACCTTCACTGTGCCGATAATGTTTTGAAGGTGCAGTCACAAGACTTCCACAGAATGGTTCAACTGTGTCCTTAATTTTTACAGATGAGTATTCAACTGAAAAATTACTGTCTCATGGGCATAAAACAAAAACAGAAAATCAGAGCAAATTTAAATAGTAATTTTGGGCTGCAATTGTCCGGTGTGCTGGAGTTGTTGCTGACTTTAACTCAATTCAGAATCTCTGGTCAGTGGTGGAGTGGGTTCGCCCACTGGTGACTGTGATTTGAACTGCCCGCTAACCATTTTATGCTGCAGCCATTGCATGTTCCAGCCTTGGCTCTAGCAGGGTTGTAGTGACTGAGTTAGGAAGCCAAGTGGCAAGCATAATTCCAGAAAAGCCATGTTCCCTTTCTCATCATGAACTGAAGTTCTGTCTTCAGTTTATTGACTTAGAGTTTTGAAATGGATCCATCACTGTCAACATGGCACAGCCTCCGTCCCAACAATGCTCACCAACCCACCCTCATTCCCTTCAATGCTCACTTACACATTCACTGTCAAGAATTCTCAGCCTGCTCCTCATCCACAACAATGTTCACCCTCTCCGCCCAGAACAACAATCATCTCCTTTCCTCACTCTCTCCCCCCCCACACCCAATGGTCACACATTTACCTCACCCCCTCAACAATGGTCACCCGTCCTTCAACCCTCACCCCCTCAACAATGGTCACCCCTCCTTCAACCCACAAAAGTGTTCATCCCCTCTCCCACCTCCCATCATTGCTCACCTTCTCCCCTCAGCCCCCGACAATATGCACCCTCGCAACTCACCCTCTTCCCTAATCATCCTTCTACCCTCATCCTGAACAATGCAGATTCGTCGCCTGATGTACCCCTAAACATTGGTGACTTCCCCAACATCAGCCAGACAGGGATTCCAGAAGATGAGTTCAGGGTGGTGTGGGGGTGGTGTGGTGGTGTGTTCAGCTTTGTCAGAATCAGGGTGAATATCGCGAGGGTAGAGTGGGGAAGCGGTTGAGCTCTATTGGTGTTGCCGCAGTGCTGGATGCTTTGATGCTCCAGCTGGTATATTTTGATCTGTGCTCCTCACCAGATTTTACACCTGCCAGGAAAAGCACTAAGTAGATCTCTGTAAAACCCCAGGCAAAGTATCGGGCAAAGAGCCTCAATCTGTGGGGATATGGTTATCTCATCCCACTAACGTAGGGAATCACATAGCAATCCAGGCAGGGTAAAACCAAAAATTAGGAACTTAAATTTCCCATGGAAGTACCACGTGTAAACATGCATACATGGAGACTACCTAGGAGCCCCAAGGTGCATCAGTGGCTGAAGTGGAATTATTCACTATTTCATGTATAGAAAGATCCAGGGTGTTATTTTGCTGCTAATATTTGTGTTAGTTTGTTTTTGTTTTCAGTAAGCCTACTTGTATACTGAAGATGCATTCACGTTTTGTAAATTTACATTCCAAATATCTGAAATACCTTCCTGTCATTCAGATTAGCAAATAACAATTCATTTCATAAAATATGTTTCACACATGTGTGATAACACTTAACTTTGTCATAGACTTATTGTCACACTACAGGGCAGCACGGTAGCATAGTGGTTAGCCTTGTGGCTTCACAGCGCCAGGGTTCCAGGTTTGATTCCCTGCTGGGTCACTGTCTGTGCGGAGTCTACACGTTCTCCCTGTGTCTGCGTGGGTTTCCTCCGGGTGCTCCGGTTTCCTCCCACAGTCCAAAGACGTGCAGGTTAGGTGGATTGGCTATGTTAAATTGCCCTTAGTGTCCAAAAAAGGTTGGGCGGGGTTATTGTGTTCAGGGGATGGGGTTGAAGTGAGGCCTTAAGTGGGTCGGTGCAGACTCGATGGGCCTCATGGCCTCATTCTGCATTGTATGTTCTATGTTCTAAATGTTAAAATCAGAAGTATAAAAGGATTGTCACCATGTTGATATTATTTCATATCTCCTGGGTGAGGATCAATGGTCTTCCTGCAACTGGATGTGTTTCTTTCATGAATTGTTTGCCTTCTCAGTGGTGTCAGCCATGGTTTAGTTGGTAGCATTTGAGCCTCTGAGTTACAAAGTTCCAGGTTCAAATCCTAGTCATGAGATGTATGATGAATAATATCTGTATACACATGTACCTTCAATGCGTAGGCCCCTTTAAGACCCAGTTTGGAACGCTGAGGGACTCCGGCTCCACCCACAGGAAGCTGTATATAAGGTTACGTTCAGTAGGCAGCATGCAGTGAGCACACTTCTCCGCAGCTGCCTGGTTCTCTGGTAATTAAAGCCTTTGTATTATCGAACTCCTCTCCTAATTGAGGGTATCTCAATTTAGTTACCAGACTACATCAAGATGGACAGTGGTCTAAAGCCGGAGAAGCTCAATTTGGATGCTCGTCGCCGGAAGCCGGAAGCCACTGAAATCTTTAAATACTGGCTCTGGTGCTTTGAGGCCTATCTGAATTCCTCAGAGAATGAAGTTGACGGACCTCGCAAGCTGAGCCCGGGTGGGCCACCGACTACATGCCCGGGTGGGCCACCGACTAACCTCCGTGATCGAGAAAGCTACGATGTACGAAACGGCGGTCGAAATCCTACAGAAGCGCTTCGTAAAGCCGATAAACGAGGTACACGCCAGACATTTGCTCTCGACCTGCTGCCAGCACTCTGGGGAAACGCGAGATGAATACTTGGAGAGACTCACCGCGCTCGCCAGGAACTGTGACCATAAAGAGGTGACGGCAGAAGTCCACATGAACTTACATATTCGTGATGCTTTTGTGTCCGGTATCCGACCCATGTACATCCGGCAGCTGCTCCTAGAAGAACCTCCAAGGCATGGTGACGCCCACGGTAACTCTTCCCTGGAAGCGGCCCACCATAATCTCCGCACGTACTCCGCGGACCTTGCGAACCCCTCTCGATCCCCTCCAGACTCGGCCACGCTTCAGGCCTGCGCCGCGCGACGACCCGCTCACACCGGTGGCCCCCAATGCTATTTCTGTGGACAAGGCCAGCACTCATGCCAGCGCTGCCTGGCCCGCTCCGCTATCTGCGGCGAATGTGTAAAGAAGGGGCACTTTGCGAAGGTCTGCCTGGCTGGGCCCAAAGGTCAGAAACAAAAGTCTCATTGGGCCCAGAAATCGAACTCCCGGGACCACAGGCCCCGCAACGCGGCTGCACGGCGGCCGGACACACCTACTTCCGACGTGTCATCGGACTCGTGCGAGTCATGGGGGCGGCCATCTTGGCGGCGGTCATCTTCAAAACTCAAAACGTACGACCGACGGCGGCGGCCATTTTGCGAGTCCAATTCAACCGAGGACTCTGACTGCCCGCAACTAGGAGCGATCACGCTCGATCAATCTCGGCCGAAGCACCTGCGAAACTCAATGATGCAGGTTCAAATCGACGGCCGCGACACCCCCTGCCTTTTTGACTCCGGGAGCACGGAGAGTTTTATCCATCCAGACACGGTAAGACGCTGCTCCCTGCGCACCTATCCCGCCTCCCAAACTTTCGCCCTCGCATCTGGGTCTCATTCAGTGCAAGTCACGGGGTATTGTGTCGCGAACCTCGCTATCCAAGGCGCCAAATACACCCGTTTTAAACTTTATGTCCTCCCTCGCCTCTGCGCCCCCCATGCTGCTCGGTCTGGACTTTCAGTGCAGCCACCAAAGCCTGACACTGAAGTTCGGCGGACCCCTGCCCCCGCTCATGGTATGTAGCCTGGCAACACTCAAAGTTGCACCACCTCCCCTCTTCGCGAACCCCACCCCCGACTGTAAGCCCGTCGCCATCAGGAATCGGCGGTACAGTGCCCAAGACATGACTTTCATCAAGTCAGAGGTTCAGCGGCTACTAAAAGAAGGGGTCATAGAGGCTAACAACAGCCCTTGGAGGGTACAAGTACTGGTAGTCCGCTCCGGAGAAAAACAACGTATGGTGGTGGACTATAGCCAGACCATAAACCGCTTTACGCAACTCGATGAGTACCCACTTCCCCGCATAGCAGAAATGGTGAACCAAATCGCCCAGTATCGAGTATTCTCCACGGTCGACCTAAAATCGGCCTATCATCAACTCCCTATCCACCCAGAGGACCGCCCCTATACTGCCTTCGAAGCAGCCGGTCGGCTCTTCCACTTCCTCAGGGTCCGTTTCGGTGTCACAAACGGAGTCTTCGTTTTCCAAAGGGCAATGGATCAAATGGTGGACCAGTACGTCATACGGGCTACATACCCGTACTTGGGCAATGTCACCATTTGCGGCCATGACCAGCAGGACCATGACGAAAACCTGAGGAAGTTCCTCCAGACCGCCCGGGCCCTCAATCTGACATACAATAAAGAGAAATGCGTGTTCCACACAACCTGGCTATCCATACTCGGCTACGTCGTGGGAAATGGGGTACTAGGGCCAGACCCCGAATGCATGCGCCCCCTTAAGGAACTTCCCCTCCCCCGTAGCCTCAAGGCACTCAAACGGTGCCTGGGGCTCTTTTCCTATTATGCCCAGTGGGTCCCCAGATATGCGGACAAAGCCCGTCCACTCATTAAGACCACGGTTTTTCCCCTGACGGCTGAGGCTCAGTCGGCCTTCAGTCGTATTAAGGCCAATATCATCAAGGCCGCCATGCACGCGGTGGACAAAACCATTCCCTTCCAGGTAGAAAGCGACGCATCAGACGTCGCCCTGGCTGCTACCCTCAACCAGGCAGGCAGACCTGTAACGTTCTCCCGAACCCTCACCGCCTCGGAAATTCGACACTCTGCAGTCGAGAAGGAGGCACAAGCCATAGTGGAGGCCGTGCGGCACTGGAGGCACTACGTAGCCGGTAGGAGGTTCGCCCTCGTCACCGACCAACGGTCAGTCACCTTTATGTTCGATAACGCACAACGGGGCAAAATAAAGAATGATAAAATTCTGAGGTGGAGGATCAAATTCTCCACCTCCACGTACAATATTACATATCGTCGGGGAAAGCTCAATGAGTCCCCAGATGCCCTGTCCCGCGGCACATGCGCCAACGTGCAGAAAGACCGTCTGCGGGCCATCCACGATGACCTCTGCCACCCGGGGGTCATCCGGCTTGCCCATTTCATCAAGTCCCGCAACCTACATTACTCCACCTAGGAGGTCAAGGCCATGACCAAGGCTTGCCAGATCTGTGCGGAGTGCAAACCGCACTTCTATCGACCAGACAAGGCTCACCTGGTAAAGGCCTCTAGGCCCTTTGAGCGACTAAGCGTGGACTTCAAAGGGCCCCTTCCGTCCAACAACCGCAACAGTTATTTCCTCACTGTCATCGATGAATTCTCCCGCTTCCCCTTCGCTGTCCCCTGCCCCGATATGACCTCGGCCTCCGTAATCAAGGCACTGCACAGCATCTTCACGCTGTTTGGTTTCCCCGCTTATATCCACAGTGACCGGAGTACATCGTTCATAAGCGATGAGCTGCATCGATATCTGCTCAACAAGGGCATCACCTCGAGCAGAACGACCAGCTATAACCCGCGGGGAAATAGGCAGGTGAAGAGGGAGAACGTGACAGTTTGGAAAGCTGTTCTTCCAGCCCTACGGTCAAGAAGTCTCCCAATCACCCGCTGGCAGGACGTCCTACCCGATGCCCTACACTCCATTAGGTTGCTCCTCTGTACGGCCACGAAGGAGACCCCTCACAACCGTTTGTTTGTCTTCCCCAGGAAGTCCACCTCTGGGGTCTCGCTTCCAAGTTGGCTGACGACTCCAGGACCAGTTCTACTCCGGAGGCACATGAGGAGCCATAAGACAGATCCACTGGTCGAGAGGGTCCAACTACTACACGCAAACCCTCAATATGCCTACGTCGAGCACCCCGACGGCAGGCAGGACACCGTTTCCCTGCAAGACCTGGCACCCGCTGGCTCACCCACCGACGCTCCCCTTCCCGCACCGGCAGTCGACTCCGACAGTGCCCCACATAGCGCCCCCCCTCCCCCCAGCCGGCGCCAGCACCAATCACCCTAGTTACCCCGGCTATCCCCCCTGCACCAATGCGGGCAAAGGCTCAGACAACCGTGCTCCCGGATATACCATCACCGAGGACGACCGTATCCGCCGCACCACCGCCGGAGCTGAGAAAGTCGACACGGGCAATCAAACCACCCAAAAGACTGAACTTGTACTTCCACTTCACCCTCGATGGACTATGCATTTTTTTTGAACAGGGGGTGAATGTGATGAATGATATCTGTATGCACATGTACCTTTAATACGTAGGCTCCTTTAAGACTGGGTTTGGAACCCTGGGAGACTCCGCCTCTGGCTCTGCCCCCAGGAAGCTGTATATAAGGTTACGTTCAGTAGGCAGCGTGCAGTGAGCACACCTCTCGACCGCTGTCTGGTTCTCTGGTAATTAAAGCCTTTGTATTATCGAACTCCTCTCCTGAGTCGTAATTGAGGGTATCTCAAGATGCTAAACTGAAGCCCTGTGGGCTCACTCAGGTGGATGCAAAAGATCCCATGGCACTATTTTGAAGAAGAGGAGGGGAGTTCTTCATGGCCTCCTGGCTAATACTTATCCTCCCAATCAACATCATGCCAACAGATGATCTGGTCCTTTTCATATAGCTGTTTGTGGGAGGTTGTTGTGTGCAAACTGGCTGCCCCTTTTTGTACATAACATTGTCAGCACTCCAAAAATACTCCATTGACATTACAGCACCTTCAGACATCTGGTGGTTTTGAAAAGTGTTCTATAAATGCAAATTGTTAAAATCTTTTCTTATTCAATATCTAGACATACAATTGCATAACCTGGGACAGGAGAGGAAGGTGTAATAATAATTTTGCCTTGTTCTAGGACTGGCTATTGTAATCCTTGCACATGTACTCCAATCTTCCAAAAGGTGAACGCAGCACCAGTTTAGTAAGACAAGGGCAGATATGAATGATAATTTACAGTCAGAAGTGAAAGTACAGAATAGTATATAACAATGTAGCATCCTCGAAAATAATAAATATATTTCACAGCAACCCTTTTAGAGAGGTAAAAGAAATTGCCTTAAATCTTTTCTTCTGACATTTCAGAATTACATGAAATCCAGAGCCCAGTAACTTGCCAGTTGCTCCTTGTTGGTGTTTCTACTCCACATCATGCTCCAGCTCGATATTCTTCTTCCCACTCATACTTATGTATGTATCCCCTTTTTTCCTTCTCCCCAATTTATGCATCAAGCTTCTTCTTAAAAACAATTATTCACCTGCTTCACCAGCTCCCTTTCACGTTCGAACCATATTCTAAATTCCTCAAAAATTCTTTACTTGACCTGATTATAGCGCTTCATTATGGATTCACTCACAATTTCTTTACTTTCATACACCTTCATAATTTTAAATTACAGCTATCAGTGCTCTCCTAGTCATCTCTTTTCAAAATAAAAAACTGAGCCTTAACCTACTCAATCTTTCTTTTGCATCTTCTCAATCCTGATAATAACCTTGCAAATCTTTTCTGAACTTTTCCTGCATTCCTCAGTAGTTTCAATGATAAACTGCAACCCAGTAGTTTGGAGACCAAAACTGGACTGCACTTGAAGTGAAAACTATAGAAGGTTCTATATAAGTTTAACATTATAACCCTGCTTCTGTACTCCATTCCTCTAGAGATTAACCCAAAACATTATTTGAACTACCTGAGGAATTTAGTTGTGTTACAACTTTTCGTAATTTATGTATTTGTCTTCCTATATTTCTTTGCTCCCTCTAAGGTACCTTCCAAGCAACAAGTAAACTCCTAGTCCCTGAGCTAAATTTAACTACCTCACTTCACGATGGAGCCATTCATTTACAATTTAGACCTCAGCTGGAGTATTGCATACAATTCTAGGCATTGCATTTTAGGACGGATGCGAAGGATGAGAATGCAGAACAGCTTTACGAGACTGATTCCAGAGATGAGAAATTTCAGTTCTGAAGACAGACTGAAGAAGCTGGTACTCTTTTCCTTGGAGAAAAGAAGGCAGAGAGGAGATTTGATAGAAGTATTCAAAATCTTGAGGGACATGAACAAACTAGATAGGGGAAAGTGTTCCAATTGACGGAACGATTAAAAATCAGAGGGCACAAATTTAAGGTAATAAAAGCAATATAAGAAAAAATGTTTTCACACAGCTCATGGTTATGGCCTGAAACTGTGATGCAGGCAGGTTCAATTTGAAAAGAAACAATAGGTTACAGATTGTGTGGAGTGGCCATCACAGTTGGTATTCCACTCAACACCGAGTTACTTACACTGAAACCTGTCTTTCTTGGCTGACTTTACAACTCAGGCTGGGGGAGAATAGTGCAGTGCCGTGTGTTCCCATCGCCTTGTCGAGTGCAGGAGAGCTAAGGGTAATAATGACAGACTCCCCTTTTACAGCAGTTGTTTTAAAGGTCCAGCAATAATTTAAGTGTATAAATTAAGTGGGTTGGGTAGGATGGGATGGGATGGGGATGGGGGTGGTTGTGGGGGTTGTGGGGTGCTGGGTGTGTCTGAAGTGTGTTGGTCCTTTGCATTCCTCCCGACAGTTGGACCAAGAGGTACAAATGGAAATCTAGCCATATCTCTCAAATCATTCAGCTGCCTGACTCCTGACTCAGGAGCCGCCAACATACCACCAATCTTCAATCCAAGTTTTGTGAACTTTCTTCTTAAAACTACTTCCTTTCGCAATCTTTGTACGGTTCAGCATTGAACATCCGTTTTTTTTTTGTTACGCATGCCCACAAAAGGTGAAGGAGGAAACCCATTTCCTCTGCATCAATTGGTTACCAAAGCTGCTAACTGAATTGGCTACTGTCTCCCCACAGCCAAGATCTGGTCACACCATCTTATCTTATGTTTTGCATGGATAGCTTCAGTTCCTTTCAACCTCAAGCATGAACATTTCCTGGACATGTCTGAAATGAAGTAACAAATTCTCTCATCTCATTGCTGTGTCTGATTGATCTGGATAATCCTTTCAATGGCTGCTCATCACCTCCGAGCTGATCTTAGAACATATCCTAACACGTGACATCCCATCTGACCCCAGCAACTCCAATAACTGTAAGGTTGATTCTAAATCTTCATGACTTCACTTTAACATAAATGTAACACTTCAAAATAAATCCTTTCCATTGAAAGATGGTGGAGAATTCTGAAACCCAACACTGCACCAATCTATTCTTAGACAAACCAATATATGAAAAGATTTTTTGTGTTAATATTGCCCCACAATTTACATATGATATTGAATATTTATTTGGTGTATCAGGAGATCTTGTTGATACAGAGAATAAATGCAGAATTTCCTTCTTTACAGAAAACCTATATCGTGTTGCGATATTGAAGAATCCGGCATCAACAAACTATAAAACAATTTGCATCATAATCATCATATTGTACAGTTCTCATCTTATGAGGAAATTGCTTGGCCAGTAGGCCTACAGGATGAATTAGAGTGGATCCATTAAAAAATAATTACTCTAAAATAACAGGTAAGCTATCCTGACTGTGGATGCACATCAACATCTGACATTACAAATCTGGAACTCAAAAAACATCAATTTGCATTTCAGAAATCCATGAGACAGTCTAACGCAGTTTTTCATTTTTATTCTGTTAGATCATGATGAAATGTGAAAGAGGAATGTGCATAAAACATGGGTTTGTAAATATTAATGCTATTTATTCTTCTTGACATATGAAGGAAAATAGTTTTTTCAAAACAAAAGTGAGGAAAAACAGACGAAGGCCTTTGGTCAGAAAAAAATAACAGCAATGTTTTCTTTCACTAATTCAAGAGATGTGGGGCGCGATTTAATGGGAAAAGTTCTAAGTGCCATGTCAGACACAATTTCTTGGGTGTTTCCCAACGGCCAACCCGGCGGGACCTCGACTCGTATTTTTCAGCACTTAGTGCCAAAAATGATTCGCTATGCGCTTCGCGCTGGTACTGGTTATCCCGCCAGCTGATTCGCCTGACTCATACCCGGCAGCTCCCCGCTAAGGAGGGGGAGCTGCTTTCAAAATCTCCCTCTAAACTAACTCCAGGCAGCACCCAAGCATGGCATCACTCAGACCTGCCGCTTTGGAGATGTCGACATGGCCAGACATCTGGGCGCTAAGGAGGTGAGATGGAACACTCTTGTTCCCCCAAGGAGGTCAGAGGACCAGCAGCAAGGCCGCTAATGCCCGCCTGGGAGGCAGTGGCAGCGGCTGATAGTCCAGGCAGCGTGACAAGGAGAATTGTTGTACAATGCCGGAGAAGACAAACGACCTCCACCGGGCCGTAAGTTAACACCAGCTCCCTGGCATCAGTTCCACCTGCCACCCCCCTGACCTCGGCCCTATCCCAATAGATCAACGGCTGGCACCTCGCACCATCCCCACATCCGATCACCGCGTTTGTGCCCAAGCACTTCCTGGGGTCCACCAGCACAACCCCTCGATGTGCAGCTGCGGTGCCATCTGCCAGACAACCCCACTGATGCACCAAGTGCTTGGTTCACAAAGCCCTCTCACTGTCCCACAGGAGAAGTTAGCCCATAATAGGCAGGCGAAGGCCCAGCAGGTGGTGGTGTTCTGGACGTCAGAGTCCTCACCCCTATAAGAAAGGGCCCTGGAGAATTCGGGGATGGCCGAGGAGAGAGCAGTCACCGACAGCGAGGATGGCCTGCGCCACAGAGGTGAGGATCCACTGCCCCTTCACTCAGACCTGCCTCAAGTGGATTGTTCATGCCAGACAAAATGATACTTCCCTCCCACTGACCACATGACCCTTCTCCACAGGATCCCCATCTGATGGGGCAAGGCCATCTGGGGTCGCCCCTCCCCCTGTCACCCAAGAGAACACCTCGGAGGATAGCTCAGAGAATACCACCATCGAGGCGTCACAGCTGTCACTCTCACCTCCACCAATGCAGCGACACATACCTCAGTGGGTGACATTAGTGGACATGCTTCTGGAGCACAAACTGGTGACCAGCACACACATGCTGATGCACATCAGGCAGAGGCAGGAACAGCCAAGGGAGTCAGAAGTCAGATAACTGCTGTATCCCAGGACTCAGCTGAGTCCCAGTCAGATGTTGAGGCTCTGGACAAGGTTATCTCAGAGCTGGTGCAGATACTAGGATACGGCTGCGACACACAGGAGGGGATGTCAGCGACACTCCAATGAGTGCATAGCTGATTGGAAGATCCCAAAGGCTACAGGCACAGGAAATGGTATCAGCAATGTATGGTACCAAGGCCAACACGGCTAGGGTGGCAAACGCAGTGGAAAGCATGCAGCACAAAGTCAGCATCATGAATGGTGGTACCAAGATGTGACTCAATCAATGATGACCATGGCTGAGGACCTCAACATTATGTCCCAGTTGCTGTGGGATGTGTCCCAGATGCAGGTGGACATTGCTGAGGCACTGCAGAGCATGGCCCAGGTGCAGATGGACATTGCCAAGGCTCTCTGGAGCATGAGGGACACTGAGGAGCATTGCTGAGGGCATGGTGCAGACAACGGGGATGCGCCAGGATCGGCTAAACTGGATGACGCAAAGGCCTCTGGAGCTCATTCCTGCTGCACCTCCATCCCATGGGGACCCCCAGATTGGAAGGGATTGGGGGTGATGGGGGAAGGGAGTGAGCTGACTGACATGGACTCTTCCAATGAGAAGCGAGCGAAAATGAGAACCTCCCCGGCCGTTCGGGCATTCCGGCCCCTCGCCGCCGCCAGTCTTCCATCTTTCGGCTGCTCCCGTGGGTCCTCGTCCTCCAGCCCATCCTGAACCCGCCCCTCCTTGTCCTGTTCGGACGCCGCCGCATGTGTCTCCTCCGCCACCACCAGCATGTCGACCCACTGTTGTGACAGGTTGTGGACGGCACAGCACGCCACCACAAAGTGGGAGACCCTCTGGGGGTGTACAGCAATGCACCACCTGAGTGGTCCAGGCTCCATATTTTGAGCAGTCCGATGCACCGTTCAATGACAGTATGGGTGGCAACATGGGCCTCGTTATACAGGGTCTCCGGCCTCCACATTAGCTTCATCAGCAGGTACACCTTATCCCCAAGAGCCAACCCATCATCCTGGGGTAGTCCTCGAAAACACTGGGATCTCTGAGTGTTCCAGGAATTAGATATCATGCACGCTCTCTGGGAAGCATTCACACATGTGCATGTTCTGATTTGAACATTCAGGGAGTGAATGCTCCGGTGCACACAAGACCATAACATTGACCTACACACTAATGGGACTCCTAGTGGTCAGTCGGTGAATTACAACACACCGTACTATCACTACTCGGCCCACCCCACCCCCGGAGTTGGGGCGGTGGTGGGGGGGTGCCTGGGTTGGAGGGGTCCCCCATTCTCCGCCACCCCCCTGGAGGAATGTTATAATGCCCCTGGGCTGCATGCCAAATAATGGAAATGGAGACTCACCTCCTCAGCTCCCCTCAGCAGCCATTGCACCAGCTTCCCATTTTTAAAAAGAAGTGAACTCTCGCTGGGGAGCTTGTTAGTTCCCAGGAGGCTGTTACATTGGACAGTGGTATCAGTTGGTGTCTTGCCACATCTGGGCAGAGTCCGCAACACCTACCGGGAGCAGGTTGGTTGGTTTGCAAACTGATTCACGCCTGGAACAGACCTGATTCTGGCCTCTCCCGCTATTTAACCAGCCCACCTGAATCCTCGCCAGGCGCTATAGGCCGTTAGATCGTGCCCGTGGTCTTTGCTGGCCCAGGCCAGCATTTATTCCCATCCCCAACTGCCCTCAAGAAGGTGGCAGTGAGCTGCCTTCTTGAACCGCTGCAGTCCCTGAGGTGTAGGTACACCCACGGTGCTGTTAGGGAAGGAATTCCAGGATAATGACCCAATGACAGTGGAGGAATGGAGATATATTTCCAAGTCAGGGTGGTGAGTGGCTAGGAGGGGAACTTGGAGGTGCTGGTGTTCCCATCCACCTGCTGCCCTTGTCTTTCTAGTTGGTAGTGGTCCTGGATTTGGAAGGTGCTGCCTAAGGAGCCTGGGTGAGTTTGTGAAGTTTATTTTGTAGATGGTACACATGGTTGCCATTGTGCGTCGGTGATGGAGGGATTGAATGTGTGTGGAAGGGGGAGCAATCAAGCGGGCTGCTTTTTCTTGGATGGTATTGAGCTTCTTGTGTGTTGGTGGAGCTGCACGCTCCCAGGCAAGTGAAGAATATTCCATCGCACTGCTTGTGGATTGTGAATAGGCTTTGAGAATCAGGCGGGTTCTTACTCACCACAGGATTCTCGCCTCTGACCTGCTCTTGGAGACACAGTATCATAGCATAGAAGTCATAGAATTTACAGTGCAGAAGGAGGCCACTCGGCCCATGGAGTCTGCACCGGCTCTTGGAAAGAGCACCCTACCCAAGCCTACACCTCCACCCTATCCCCCTAACCCAGTAACCCCACCCAACACAAAAGGACAATTTTGGACACTAAGGGCAATTTAGCATGGCCAATCCACCTAACCTGCACATCTTTGGACTGTGGGAGGAAACGGGAGCACCCGGAGGAAACCCACGCACACACTGGGAGAACGTGCAGACTCCGCATAGACAGTGACTCAAGCCGGGAATCGAACCTGGGACCCTGGAGCTGTGAAGCAATTGTGCTAACCACTATGCTACCGTGCTGCCCCAGTATTTATATGGGGGCTAGTCCAATTGAGTTTCTGGTCAATGATAGCACACTTATCTTTTACACTGATGAGCTCCTCCGTCATTGAGGGTTGAGATATTTGTGGAGCCTCCTGCTCCATTAAGCTGATTAATTGCCAGCATTCATGGTTGGATATAGCAGAACAGTTGGTGCTGGATCATTTGCTGGATATGCTGTTTGATACGCAAATCGTCCTGTGTTGTAGCTTCCCAAGGTTGACACCTCATTTTTAGGTATGCCTGGTGCTGCTCTTGATTGAACAAGGGCTTGATGTAGAGTCGGGGATATGCCATGCCATGAGTACAATTGTGTACAATTCTGCTGCTGCTGATGGCCCACAGTGCCTCATGGTTTCCCAGTCTTGAGTTGCTAGATCTGTTTGAAGTTTATCCCATTAAGCATGGTTGTAATGCCACACAACACGATTGAGGTCAATATGTGGACTTGGCCTCCACAATCATTGTGCGGTCAATGGCAGATGCATCTGCAACAGGCAGGTTGGCGAGGATGAGGTCAACTGTGTTTTTCCCTCTTGTTGGTTCCCTCACCGCCTACCATGGGTCACCACATTGCTATGGGTCTGGAGTCACAGGTAGGCCCAATCAGATAAGAACAGCAGGTTTCCTTCTGTAAAGGACACAGGTTTTCACAACAATCGACAATGATTTCATGGTCATCAATAGACTTTTATTGGAGTCCATGAATTTTATTGAATCCAAATTCCACCTGTGATGGAGTTCTAACCCACGTCCCAAGAGCATCAACCTGAGTCTCTGGATTCTGTCTAATGATAATAACACACTGCCACCTTCTCCCCGAGTCCAGTCCCAGAGCCCCAGGATAAATATTTAATTGTGACAGGCCAAAAGTAAATAAACTTTGCTTTTTCAATTTAACCTCACCGAAAGATAATTTTTAATTGCATAAATATAATTTCAGATACTTTGGAGGAGATTTTAAAGCAGTGCCCAAAGCAGGCTTTAGTTGCGTTTTGTACGGGTACCAGGCCCAAGATATTGAAACCTTGGCATCATTTTGGGGGGTTCTTGAAGGGAGGGGGATTGCAAAGGGGTGAGGAAGAGAAGTGATTTCATGGTGGACCTCAAATGGGCTGGGAGTGGAAGCATCATTTATAGAGAGCTTTTATCTCACAAAAAATAGAAATTAAAAGCTTCCTGGGCCACTTTGTGCAAGCGTGCCTCCATTGGCACCTTTATAGACTGTTGGCGAAGCCACTCAATGCCGAGTAAAAATAGGCATAAAATTGCAATAAATATCTTACATCTAGTGCAGAATGTACTGTGCGTATTTACACAGGCTCTCCTGAAATTTCTATCAGGATGGGGGGGGGGGCGGGGGATGATTTCTCACCACGTGTTCATTCAGGTGTGAAATGGGATACAGTTGAAAACTGCCCACTGCATTTTGTGGGTTGTCTGTAGTCCTGACAGTACGTTTGGTCGGTACTCCGTGTATCTTACAATGTCTTACCATGAATGCTTTTACTCACAACTATGATGTGAATTGTAGTTTGGAAAGGATTGGTAATTGAACATACCGAGGAATAAATATTCAGAAGGGAGAAGAGTAACAGCATCAATTTGATGTAACATTTTATCTGTTGAGCATAAATATTTAAAAAGCGAAGTGACCCAAATAGAACCCCTTTGATATGTTGCATAGATGCATTTAAGGGGAAACAAGATACATACATCAGGAAGAAAGGAATAGAAGGTTATATCATGGTGTGAGACAAAGTAAGGTGAGAGAAACCTTGTATGAAGCATAAACTTGACCAGTTGGGCGAAATGGCCCGTTTACGTGCTGTACATTCAATGTAAGTGTTATGTAACTGGGAATAAATTATTGCTGGTTCTGCATCACGTGCAGTGTCGCGACATCAGCAGAGTGTTTGCACGGGCTTTGAGCAGATCACCATCTTGATTGTGTGAGCAACACCCTTGATAAACCTCTCCATGTTTTACAAGAATGCAGAGAGTGGGCACCTCCATACCTCTTCGCTTTGCGGCAACAAAGGAAAATAACAGGAGAGATAACTGGGGGCAAGGATTGAGGCAGAAAAATTGCTTGAAAGAAGATTTTCACTGACAGATTGTGGGACTGCTTCAGAAATAACAAAAGATTCTCAGGACCAGACCCGCACACACACAGACATCAGGCGAAATACTGCTTCAGTTGTGAAGGTTTAACATTTTTGAAAGCAACTATGGGTTAGAAGACTGACAGTCAGGGAGACTGGCTTACATTGACGTGTGTGGGGGCTGGGTTGCAGGGACCGCAACATGACAAAGCTACACATGCTGTGAGGAAGGGGGATTTCGAAGTCTGCCGACTCTGTACAGGCCACTGCACGGGCAAAAAGTCAATACACTTAAGCAAATAGGGGAAACATTTCGGGCGGGATTCTCCGACCACCCGCAGGTGGCCCACCGATCTGCGGGTGGGCCTGTACCGTTGAGACACTCCTTCCTTCCGCTCCGCCCTGGCCGGAACGGAGAAGAACCCCCCCTGCAGATGCGCAGGAACACACGCATGCGCGGTACCATGCCGGCGGTTCTGCGCATGCGCCAACTCGCGACAGCCGTTCGGCGGCAGTTGGCACGGCGCTAACCCCTCCGCCACCGGCCTAGCCTCCGGATGTGCGGAGGATTCCCCAACTTCTGGTTGGCCCGACGCCGGAGTGGTTCACGCCGTTCTTGGCGCCGGCGTGTGGCCATCCCGCCAATTGCGGGAGAATCCCGTCCTTATAGTTGCTTATTCAAGGTATTATTAGTGCCATATTTCCCAACACAGTCAGAAGGGAAGAAGTCTAGACCCTAGAAGAGGGTTTCAAAAATGATGGGAAGAACAGGTGCCATAGATACCTTTGAAGAGGATTATGAAACGTGGAAATCATTTGAAGAAAGGTTCTAATTGTTTTTAAGAGCAAACCAGACACCGGAGGACCTAAGGGTCGTAACATTTCTCAGCTCAGTTAGCCGTAAAACATTTATGCTGCTACAGAATCTTATTCACTCAGCAACACCAGGAGACAAGTCCTTCAGTGAATTAATGAAAATCTTAGCGGGACATTTCTCTGATTGCAGGAAGTTTCCAATTCCACCGCCATAGTCAGGAAGAAGATGAAACCATTTTACAGTTGATAATGTCTTTCAGGAGATTAGCTAGATATTGTTAATTTGGAACAACACTTTATGATATTCTTTGGGACAGACTAGTTTATGGGTTATGTAGTGAAGCAATTCAGAAGAAGCTGCTTATTGTAAGTGACTTAACTCTAAAAGCTGCTGCGGGCGTTGCCACATCTATGGAGCGTGCAACGAGAGGCGCTTTGCAGATAGGGGCTGGAGCGAAGATCAACAAAATGGATATCTCACGGAACAGAGTTGCAAAGGTGTAGCCATTGTACACAGGTTGGGCATTCAGATTCATAGAATCCCTACATGCAGAAGGCGGCCATTCAGCAAATTGTGTCTGCACCGACCCTCTGAAAGAGCATCCTATCTAGACCCATTCGCCTGCCCTATTCCTGCAACTCCATCACCCCACCTAAGTGACTGTATTGGATAGTAAGGGGCATTTATTATGGCCAATCCACTTAAACTGCACATCTTTGGACTCTGGGCGGAAATCCGAGCAGCCACCAGAAACCTGTCGGACATGGGGAGAACATGCAAACTCCACACAAACAGTGTGAATGCTGGGGGCAATGCTGGAATAAATCAAATGCATGCAAGAAGTGTGGCAAGAGGAGTCATATTGCCAAGGTATGTTGAGCTGAGGAAACTTCTTCGACTCCAAGAAAGTGCAAGAACAATACAAGTAAACAATCTAGTTGTGTCTACAAATTAATGGATGAAGTTCATGCATGATCACTCAAAAGGCAATGAAACCAAGCTACAGCAAGAGCTTAAGCTCGGTGTCTTGTCAATACAGGGTGATCAGCAAGGTTTTTGGGTGTATCCAAAACTTGAAGGTCATGAAATTAAAGTGGAAGTGGCTACGAGCGCAGCGGTATTGCTAACGCTGGAGACAATTAACCATCAAAGGCTGAGGAATCTGCATTTAAAACCATCAAATGTGATCCTAAGGACGTACAGTGAAGAGGTTCTACTATTAAAATGATGCATTATGGTGAAACGAGAAGCAAATGGGCAGACAGTGCAGTCGCCTCTTCATGTTGTCCATTGAAATGTTCCTGCTCTATTTGGCAGAGCATGGTTGGTGAAGATTAGGCCTAGCTTGGAAATAGTCAATTCATGGATTCAAAGAGCAATTTGCAACAACTTCTGAAGAAATATGAGAAGGTGTTTGAAGATTCTCTATCTTTCTGATTAGAATTGAGCTACACCTAAAAATCAAACCAGGCAGCACACCCAAATGTCTCAAAGCTAGAACTGCACAATACATAATAAATTTGAAGACAAACGAGAAAAATTAGAGCAGGAGCCATTGAACCTGTTGCTACAAGTGATTGGATGACACTAATTGTTCCTGTGTTAAAATGGGATGCCCCTGTGAGAATTTGTGAAGATTTTAAAACAAGTATTAATCCAATTTTGTGCGTAGATCATTATTCACTGCTCTTGATTAAAGACTTGTTTGCTGGACGTTTAGGAGGATGGAACTTCAATAAAATTAATCTGTCACATGCTGAATCACAACTACTCACTATCGTAATGCATAAATGTGTATTTTAATACAGAAGATTTGGAATAACAGTTACGCCTGCTCTTTTTCAAAGATACATGGATCAAATTGTAAGTGGATTGTATGGAGTGCAATGGTATTTTGATGACATACTCATCACCGGCTCAAGTGAAAAGGAATACTTTGAGAATTGGAAGTTACCCTGAAACAGTTATAGAGCCACAACCGGAGAGTTAAGAAGGAAAATTATGACAATTATAAGACATCCATAAATTACCTTGATCATGTCATTGGCAAAGATGGTTCACACAAAGAATTGAGAAAATTCCTCAAAATGTGAGACAATCAAGGTTGCTTTTGGGATTGATCAATCATTCTGGTAAATTTGTGCTGAATTTAGCAATACAATTGAAGCCTTTGCATACTTTGCTATGTGTCAAATAGGCATCGCACTGGTCAGAAGAAAGTGAAAATAAATACAATAAAGTGAAAGAAGCTTCACTAAAGTCAGAGCTGTTGGTTCATTATAATCCAAAAATTAAATTGCAATTAGCTTGCGATGCCTCACACCTTGCACACTCTTACTAGCGCAGAAATGAATTATTCTCAGCTAGAAAAGTAAGATTTGAGCATCATTTTTGGTGTAAGAAGGTTCCATCTTTACCTTTACAGCATCATTTTACCCTATTGACAGATCTTCGATCCTAGACGACAACCTTTGGGCTGTAGAAAGGTTTACTTTTTTTGGCAGCTAGTAGATTGCAAAGATGGTCATTGATATTGTCGGCAAACACTTAAGATAGCCAATATTGTAAGTTCAATCAGCATGAAGGTGCTGATGCTTTATCACGATTGCTGTTAGAAGTCAAGAACCCAGAAGAAAGTTTTGTCAATATTTTGTATTTCTCACTTGTTGATATTGTATCCGTGACTTCACCTCAAGTTCAAAGATATACAAGAACCAATCTAGTGATGGGGAAGGCAATGAATCTGGACCTAAAGAAACATCATCAGACGGTCATAGAAAAATCCAGGACTTAAGCCCAAAATCACATGAAGACTTGAGTTGACAGTAGAGAGTGTAGTTCTATTACAGGGAAGTCGTGTCATTATTCCTCTTGCATAGTAGAGTCCTTGACCAATTGTATGAGTGGTAAGGATGCAGGAATTGGCACATAGTTATTTTTGGTGTGCAGGATTAGATGCTCAAATCAAAGAGAAATTTTGGCAAAGCCAATCTTGGGCAAGACTAATGAACACTCCACACTTGTAACTATTATATCCATGGGAATGGCTGACTCAGCCACGAGAGAGAACACGCATCGATTATGCTGGTCCACTGGAGGGACATATGTTCATAGTGATTGTAGACACACACTCGGAATAGCCAGAAGTCCTGATAACGAAGTCAATGATGACTGAGAAGACCATTAAAAAACTAGATGAAATGTTCGCAAGATTTGTAACACCAGGGCAGATTATCAGTGATAATGACATGCAATTTACTTCGAAAGAGTTTGAGGACTCCAGAAAAGGGAACAGAATACACCATATCAAGTCAGCTCCATATTATCCAGCAACGAATGGATTGTCTAAACATTTGTGCAATCATTTAAAAGAAAATTTTTATTGTCACAAGTCGGCTCACATTAACACTGCAATGAAGTTACTGTGAAAAGCCCCTAGTCGCCACATTCCGGTGCCTGTTCGGGTACACAGAGGGAGAATTCAGAATTCTCAGCTGGTCCGGAGATTGAGCCCGCGCTGCTGGCCTTGTTCTGCATTACAAACCAGCTGTTTAGCCCACTGAGCTAAACCAGTCCTGTAGGAAGCATTCTATCAAAACGTTGAAGGGCCAAGGGACATTGTCAAGAAGGTTAAACAAATTTCTATTATCTTATGGGAACACTACCACACAAAGTTCACTGGCAATGCTGTTGTTTGAGAGGAAACCAGGAACACAGTTTGATTTGTTAACTCCACCTGACACTTCAGAGATTGTCAAACAACAACACCAAATACAAATTGCTAGGTGGGAAATAATCTTGAAAAAAACAAGTATTCAATCAGGGAGAGAGTGTGTTAGCTAGGAGTTACACCACTAAGAGGAAATGGGTGCCAGTTATGATCCTAGTGAAGACAGGTCCAATATCATACACCGTATAGATGGACGATGAAAGAGTTTGGTGACGACATGCTGATCAGTTGCTTGTTGCACAAAGTGAGTTTTCAGACACTTCTGTTCTACCGACAGAAGATCTAGAGAGTATACTTTGGAATGGAGCCCAGAGACAGTGACAAGTTCAGATTCTGTTTCTGAGGACTTTTCAACACCTAGAGTCATAGATACAGAAATCAATACTGAAATACTGCTCAAGAAGTACCTACAGAAAGGAATGAGGACACTTCTCAGGTCGCAAGTAGCTGAGTTCAAGAACATCAAATTTTACCAAAAAGGAATAGACAACCATCTTTTTGAATTGTATATATGTATAAAAATAACATATCAGGGGATCTGTTATCTAAATGTTAATTACTGTTGTTGCAGTAATGAAGTAAGAGGGAGGGGTGTTATCGATCTGGGAATACATTTTTGCTGGTTCTGCATCACACGATATATAGTGATGTCAGCAGAGTGTTTGCGCGGGCTTTGAGCAGATCACCATCTTGATTGTAATGAGCAACACCCTTAATAAACCTCTCATCATGTTTGACAAGAGTCCAGAGTGTGGGCACCTCCATACATTTTCTCTTCGCAGCAACAAAGAAATAAAATGTGTGATGTGACAAAGAAATGAGGAATAGCAAGCAATGAGTCACATATTTGTGAATATATGACAATTACTGAACAGTGGAAAGGAAATCAAGAATGAAATTTGCAGGCAATTTCATAATTGGAAGCATTACAATTCTAGGAAGTTTTAATTATTTAAAATGGGCTGAGATAGGGAAATAGCCTGTGGTGTGAAACTGAAGTTATTTTCTTGGTACTAATTTCTCAGCCATACGTTATTACTCTGAAAATAGAAATCAACATAATTTTGAATAATAAAGTAGGGAAAATAGATGACCACTAAAATTGAATGAACGTTTGGTAATTAAAAGGCCCTTTGAAAGGTATATTCATAGTTTAGAGGCAGTTGTGGTTTGGACAGGCTGCCAGAAGTTGCATGGGGCAATTTTGTTGCAGAAGGTGAAGGAATATCAAAAATGTTTATATGTACTGAAATGTTTTTGATTTCACAGAGGTTGTGGACATTTAAATTGTAAAATCAGCATCAGTGTAAACAGCTAGTGGAGGCGATTGTCTGAAGAGTCATTCCAATTTGACGAAAAAACATCACCCAGAGCTGATGGTTTGTATTCAAGGATTCTGAGGGGTTATTGTGCAAAAAAGATTTATTCAATGGAAATTATTCAAATTAAAGTCAGTCAAATAACTGTGACCTGATGAATTACACTTTGGATACTGGGCAAAGTTAAAGAAGAAAAAGTCAAGGCTGGGAAATGTGTTTTCCAAAATTCCATGAAAAAGAAAATTGTACCTGCAGACTGGGAGATAACAAATATTCTAAAGCAGATGCAGATAAGTTGGCAACTTAAACGGCAAACTGCTTTCCTTAAGCAGTTGGTAAAATTCTGATCTTTTGATTTCTATTTCTAATTTACATGCTGCATCATGGTTATATCATCTGTCATGCGAGAGTACCTTTTAAGAAATGGGTGTTTATAAATGGGTGTGTATATAAATATCTGTAGTGAGAGTACCTTTAAGAAATGGGTGTTTACTACTGCAGTGATGTCAGAGAGTGGGCGGAGCTGGGCTGTCTGTCAGCTTTTTGCTTTTGTTTTTGAGCAGGCTGCAGGGTGTGTTTTAGTTTCGTTTTCAGTGTGGGAACTGACGCCAGACAGAGCAGCTGTACTATTGATCTCTCTGCCATCAAAAGACTATCTCTTGATCATTTGGTGAATTCAGAATTCTAAATGTTCTCAGTAGTGAAGTTAAATCTTTCTGTTTTGAGGTATTTTAAGTCTTATAGATGTTAAAAGGAAAGCTTAAATCATTACTTAGTGTTGTATTCTTTGAGGGTTGTATTTGAATTGATGGTTGCTAAGATGTTCACTGCATGTTTTAAAAAGGTTAACTTGAGTTCATAGAAAACATTGTTTTGCTTTAAAAAATACTTTTCCATTTCTGCTCTACCGCACCTGTAGAGTGGGCAGTGTGCTCCCCATACCACAATCTAGTAAAAGTTGTGGGTCAGGTGAACTCCATGATACACTTTGGGATTCTCTAAACCTTGGCCTATTAATTTCCATTAATTTCTAATCTATACTGATGACACCCAGTTCTTCCTGGCCATCACCTCACTCAACTTGCGGAATTATCAGACTGCTTATCCGACATCCAATATTGGGTGAGTATAAATTTCCTCCAACTAAATATTGGGAAGAATGACTCCATTGTTTCAGTTCCCATTCTAAATTCCTATCCCTAATTGCAGAATTCATCTCTTAATTCTCTGTGTACCCGAACAGGCGCCGGAAAGTGGCGACTCGGGGCTTTTCACAGTAACTTCATTGCAGTGTTAATGTAAGCCTACTTGTGACAATAAAGGTTATTTATTTATTTATTTATTGTTTTTTCCTGCCAAAAGTCTGAGATTAAGCCAGTCTGCTTTGGCGTTACATTTGATCATAAAATGAACCTCATAGTTATGCCATCATTAAACCATCTATTTCCACTTCCGAGCACTAAATGCATTCCAATCATTGAAGCGTGTGATTTCACTGAACTTATTTCTCTTTGATTTGGACCCTATGGGGAGTCTCCCTATTACAGTGGTCCCTGTGGCGGAGGGGGGGGGGGTTGTCTCCCTATTACAGGTCCCCCTGTGGGGAGTTCCCCTAATACAGGGCTCCCTGTAGGGGGTGTGGTAGGGGCCTCTGGTAGGGGAGGCAGTGGCAGGCAGAGCATAGTTCAGGGGGGGGGGGGGGGGCGGTGGCGTGACCGTTGGATGGGCTCATTCAGACCCATTTGCATTTATTTCCATCCCCCCCACCGGCGCGCATCGTGGACCTCATTCACGCTGCCAGCAAGAGGTCAGAGCATCGCGTTCGGATTGGCACCCAGTTCCGAGCCCAATTTACTCCCGACGCCCGATTCTCTGCCCATCGGGGAATGCACTCCAGGCATCCCAGGACAAAAGCCCCATCCTATATCTTTGGCCAATCATTTAGTCATCTGATCTAATATCTCCTTTTCCGGCTCAATGTCATACGTTTTGATTTGTAATGCTCACATGCACCGCCTAGGAATGCTTTGTTATGTTAAAGACACAATATATCAATATAAGCTATTGTTATTGTTCTAATCTGCCCTTGTAACCTGAGAGAGGCATAATACAAACAGGGATTTACGGAATTATCATGGTGTTTACACTGACGTTCCAGAGGTTATGAGATGTGAGTTGTGAGAACCTCAATGGAACTTCTACCAATGAGGAATTCTGAGGGTGGAATTATGAAGCACTTGGAGAAACAGGCCTATTTGGTCATTGTTATGCAGCAAAGGTTTTGAAAAGTAGGGTTGTATAACAGTGGGTAAGTGATTTATATTGATTTTCAAAACATATTTGTCATTGTACCACACGAGAGACTTATGGCAAAGGTAGTGACATATGTCGTTAAAACTTAAGAAAGGTGATTGGAGAGCAGAGAGTAAAGGGTAGAAGTAAAAGTAAGTTGCTTGGAATGAATAGATGTTTTCGTTGAATGAATCACGTTGAAGCTACTTGTATTTAAGAATTCATCAGTAAACTAGATAGTATGACATATCACGAAAAACTGCAGGAGGAAGCAAATAATTAGCGGGAAGGGCAGTTAGATACCAGATGCTGGTTAACATAGGAAAATATGGGGAGTGAAATGCAACTTGTATCCAAAATTGTGGCGAGTTGATGGAACATTTATTTCCTCCTCGTGTTATTTATGCCTCATTTGAAGGTTATGTAGTAAGTTGTTGGCAACCCACTCGGTTGAAGCTGACAAATTCCAGCTGGATACACCCACATTGGGTGCTGTGGGGAGGGTGTGGGGGAGAGAGAATTGAGAAACTTGAGGAGCCTTGGCTTGCTGTATTTTTGTGGAACTCGGGGAGCACCCTACTCCTGTTGACGCCACAAAAATACAACTTTGACAAAGGTTGCGCCTATTTATTAAGTAGCCCCCAGAAATCCCTTTGAGGACCCCTCGTTAAGCACTCAAGACCTGGTGCAGCCAAGCATGTTAGTGCAGTCTAAACTTGATCCATTTGGACTTGAATTTTGCATCTGGTTCTGATGACCCAATTTGCATGCTTAAATAGCCACCCATCTGTTTCAGATGGGAAAGATACTCACTCATCAACAGGGTGATCTGAAAATTGTCTCCACCAAGACATCTGTGAGGGAAAGATTCAGAAGAACCATGGAATGTCCCAGTTGCTGGGCTTCACCGAGCTTATTCCCAAATTGCTTACTCTAGTATTTTGAAATTTTAGTCCCAATTTTCTATATCATAAATAAAACAGATGAAAAGTAAAGGCTTACGGTTTTCAAACCAGCGCTCCCAGGACCACACAGTTGGAGCATCAGCCCTCATAGCTTTTGCGCAGAAGGAAATTGAGAGACAAGAAACAAAAAATAACAGAATGAAGGAAAGAACAAAGAAAAGTACAGCACAGGAACAGGCCCTTCGGCCCTCCAAGCCTGCGCCGACCATGCTGCCCGCTAAAACTAAAATCTTCTGCACTTCCGGGGTCCATCTCCCTCTATTTCCATCCTATTTATGTATTTATCAAGATGCCCCATAAACGTCACTATCGTCCCTGCTTCCACCACCTCCTCCGGAAGCGAGTTCCAGGCACCCACTACCCTCTGTGTAAAAAACGTGCCTCGTACATCTCCTCTAAACCTAATGACTAAAGTTCTGCTAAATTTTCAGCCTTCAGAAGGATTCTAGCGTGGGAGGTAGGTCAAGAAAGTTTGTACCTGGGAAACTCATTTATGAAAATAATCTGAACATATTTTGCCCAAACCAGTAGATTGCGTTCTCTTCTCGGTTTAGCAGTCAGAATCAACATAATTCCTTTCCGATTGATTTGTGATTCCCCAGGGATTGCTGCCGAGGTACAGTTGACTATCAATGAATATAAGAAAATTTAGAAAGAAGTTAAAGTTGGAGTTCTGGGGCGAAATTCTCCCCCAACGGCGGGATGTCCGCCGACTGGCGCCAAAGCCGGCGCCAATCAGACGGGCATCGCGCCGGCCCAAAGGTGCGGAATGCTCCGCATCTTTGGGGGCCCAGCCCCAACATTGAGGGGCTAGGCCGACGCCGGAGGGATTTCCGCCCCGCCAGCTGGCGGAAACGGCCTTTGGTGCCCCGCCAGCTGGCGCGGAAATGCGGCGCATGCGCGGGAGCGTCAGCGGCCGCTGTCAGTTTCCCGGCGCATGCGCGGGAGCGTCAGCGGCCGCTGTCAGTTTCTCGCGCATGCGCAGTGGGGAGAGTCTCTTCCACCTCCGCCATGGTGGAGGCCGTGGCGGAGGCGGAAGGGAAAGAGTGCCCCCACGGCACAGGCCCGCCCGCGGATCGGTGGGCCCCGATCGCGGGCTAGGCCACCGTGGGGGCACCCCCCGGGGTCAGATCGCCCCGCGCCAGGACCCCGGAGCCCGCCCACGCCGCCTGGTCCCGCCGGTAAATACCAGGTTTGATTTACGCCGGTGGGACAGGCAATTTCTGGGCGGGACTTTGGCCCATCCGGGCCGGAGAATCCAGCGGGGGGATCCCGCCAACCGGCATGGCCGGATTCCCGCCCCCGCCCAATCTCCGGGAGTGGAGACTTCGGCGGGGGCGGGATTCACGGCGGCCAACGGCCATTCTCCGACCCGGCGGGGGGGTCGGAGAATGACGCCCATGATGTCTCCACTATGAACTCTTCACTTTGATAAAACATCTGAGTCATTGGACATGCATTTGTCTACTGACATAGCCTTTTATCTATTCCAGGTGGACTGTTAGCCTGTTGTCAAGGGTACAGTGGCACGATGATGTGACTTGCGCATGAGTGATATTAATCTGTAATTTAATTGGCTGATCTCCCATCTCTTGAACTGTTTTTAAAAAAAATTTATAAACAAACAAATACATTGATTTAATATGGCTGTCACATGACAGCTAAAGTTTGCTATTACAATAAATAAAAGCAAAATACTGCGGATGCTGGAAATCGGAAATATAAATAGAAAATGCTGAATAAACTCAGCAGGTCTGACAGCATCTGTGGAGAGAAACAGACTTAACGTTTCAAATCGAAATGACCTCTCTGCAGAACTGATGTAAGGTAGAAAAGTACAGAGTGATACAATTGGAAAGGGGATGAAGGAGGTGCAGCAGAACAGAAGACCAAGGATAGGTTGGGATAATGGAGGTATAGACAAATTTGTCTTGGACATAAGAAAAGCAGAGTTTTAATGGTGCCATTTAGGGTTGAAGAGTGCTAATGGTGGCAAAAGGTGAGAGAGCAGAATGTGCTAATGGGTGCAACTGAACAGCCAGGGACAGGTGGCAAGTGTAAGAGTGCAGGAGGGGTTGTGTTGGGGCAGGCCAGGGAGCTGAAAGACAATTGGCTGTGGTGATATGCATCACTGTAAATACACAAGGGGTTAATGTAAATACACTAGGACTAAGTAAACACTTGAGGGAGCACCAGAGACGTCATGACATGCAGACATATAGCTAATGAACACATAGAATAGGACACGACCAATGGGCAGTCAAGACACCAAGAGGTGACAGTACGACAAGGGGACATTACACAACCCATATATAAGGACAGGGCACACATGCTCTGTCTCTTTCCACAGGTGACACTTTGGACAGCACTGTGGCTTCACAGTGCCAGGGTCCCAGGTTCAATTCCCCGCTGGATCACTGTCTGTGCGGAGTCTGCACGTTCTCCCTGTGCCTGCGTGGGTTTCCTCCGGGTGCTCCGGTTTCCTCCCACAGTCCAAAGATGTGCAGGTTAGGTGGATTGGCCATGCTAAATTGCCCTTAGTGTCCAAAAAGGTTGGGAGGGGTTATTGGGTTATGAGGATAGGGTGGAAGTGGGGGCTTAAGTGGGTCGGTGCAGACTCAATGGGCTGAATGGCCTCCTTCTGCACTATACGTTCTATGTTCTAATTGAACTTAAAGGGGTAAGACATAGCAGGAGAGCTCCAAATGGTGGTATGGTCTTCTTGCTCCATGTGGGAGACCAGGAACACTTCCAGTTCCCAGGGCCAGCATGTGTGCAGGAAGTGTCTCCAACTGCAACTCCTGAAAGCCTGAGCTTCGGAGCTGGAGCAGTGTCTGGTGTCCTTATCGGATGAAGGATGTTCTTGCTATGGGGGAGTGCAGCAAAGGTTTACCAGGCTGATTCTTGGGCTGGTGGGGCTGTCATATGAGGAGAGACTAAGTCGGTTAGGATTAGATTCATTGGAGATTGAAAGTGGGGGGGGATCTCATAAAAACTTAGAAAATTCTAGAAAGATTAGACAGGGTAGATTCTGAAAGAATGTTCCTGATGGTGGGGGAGTCACAAACTAGGGGTCACAGTTTGAGGATAAGGGGTAAACCTTTTAGGACTGAGGTGAGGAGAAATTTCTTCACCCAGAGAGTGGTGAATTTGTGGAATTCACGACCACATAAAATAGTTCAGTCCAAAATGTTGCATGATTTCAAGAAGGAATTATATATAGCTCTTGCGGGTAAAAGGATGAGGAGGTACGAGGGGAAGGCAGGGTCAGTGTGTTGAATTTGACGATCAGCCATGGTCATAATGAATGACAGAGCAGGCTCGAAGGGCCAAATGGCTTCCTCCTGCTTCTATTTTCTGTGTATGTTTCGATGTATGAGGTGTTGTTCTTCCAGTTTTTGTGTTGGGCCTCACTGGAACATTTGCAGCAGGCCTGGAACAGAGATGAAAGCATGGTGCTGAGCTGAAATGGCAAGCAACAGCAAGGGTGGGGTCATGCTTGCAAATAGATCGAAGATTTTTGCAAAGCGGTTGGCCAGCATGAGTTTAGTCTCCCCAGTGTTGTCGAGATCGGAATACTATAGGCCAAATTTAAGGGGTTGCAAGTGAAATGCTGCTTTACCTGAAAGGAATAGAACATAGAACATAGAAAATACAGCACAGAACAGGCCCTTCGGCCCACGATGTTGTGCCGAACCTTTGTCCTAGATTAATCATAGATTATCATTGAATTTACAGTGCAGAAGGAGGCCATTCGGCCCTTTGAGTCTGCACCGGCTCTTGGAAAGAGCACCCTACCCAAACTCAACACCTTCACCCAACACCAAGGGCAATTTGGACATTAAGGGCAATTTATCATTGGCCAATTCACCTAACCTGCACATCTTTGGATTGTGGGAGGAAACCGGAGCACCCGGAGGAAACCCACGCAGACACGGGGAGGACGTGCAGACTCCGCACAGTCAGTGACCCAAGCCGGAATCGAACCTGGGACCCTGGAGCTGTGAAGCAATTGTGCTATCCACAATGCTACCGTGCTGCCCTTGAGAACAAATAAATCTACACTATATCATTTAACCGTAATCCATGTACCTATCCAATAGCTGCTTGAAGGTCCCTAATGTTTCCGACTCAACTACTTCCACAGGCAGTGCATTCCATGCCCCCACTACTCTCTGGGTAAAGAACCTACCTCTGATATCCCTCCTATATCTTCCACCTTTCACCTTAAATTTATGTCCCCTTGTAATGGTTTGTTCCACCCGGGGAAAAAGTCTCTGACTGTCTACTCTATCTATTCCCCTGATCATCTTATAAACCTCTATCAAGTCGCCCCTCATCCTTCTCCGTTCTAATGAGAAAAGGCCTAGCACCCTCAACCTTTCCTCGTAAGACCTACTCTCCATTCCAGGCAACATCCTGGTAAATCTTCTTTTACCCGCAATGTTTGGATACTTGGACAGTCATGAGGGGGGGGGGGGGGGGATAAAGGGCAGGTGTTGAACGTTCTGCATTTGTATGGGAAGGTCCCATGGAAAGTGGATGAAGGGGGTGGCGAAATGTAGAAATGGACCAGGGTGTCATGGAGGGAGTGATTCCTGCGGAATTCTGACAAGGGGGGTGGGGGAAGGGAGAGATGTGTTTAGTGGTGGTATCATGTTAGAGTTGATGGAAATGGCAGAGGATGATCCTTTGAATGTGGAGGCTGGTGGGGTACAAAGTGAGGAAATGAGGGACCCTGTTATGGATGGAGGGGAAAGGATGAGGGCAGAGTGCGGGAGATGGGCCAGACACGATTGAGTCCTCTGTCAATCACAGTGGGAAGGGGGGGGGGGGGGGGGGGGGGGGGAGGGGGGGGGTCCTCAGCTGAGGAAAAAGGCATGTATTCCCCTCCATCCTTACCCTCCCCCCTTTTGTAGTTTGATGTCAGTTATTTTTCAGCTCAGTAGCCTGCACCAACATAACCCCACCCCTCCTCCACTTGACCACCTGTCCCTGATTGCTCTGTTGCTCCCATTATCACATTTTGTTCACTCACTATTTGACTCTTTACATCCCTTAATGGCACCTTTAACATTCCCCTTAGTTTAATGTCCAAGACAAATTTGTCCATATCTTCTTTGCCCCATCCTACTCCTGGGAAGTATGAGGTGATGCATTTGGGGAGGACTAACAAGGGAAAGGAATACACAGTGAATGGTATGATGCTAGGATGTACAGAGGACCAGAGGGACTTTGAGGTACACATCCATAGTGTTATATATTTGGGGTTATTGTTGTGTTGTTGCTTGTTCAATTTAAGAGTCATCGGCTGCTTCGCGGGCTTTTCCTCAGTCTGGATCAAGTCTTTGTAGAGGTAACAGCTATTCAATAAACCTGCATTGTTAGTTCATTCAACCCCATTTGCTACAACTTGATTTTATTTTGTCCTTTAGAGTACAGAACGTGACACATAGTCCTCTGAAGGCAGCAGGAGAGGTAAACGAGGTGGTCAAAAACGCAAACGGGATACTTGACTTTATTGGCTGGGGTATAGAATATAAGAGCAGGGAGATTTTGATGGAGCTGTATAAAATGCTTTTTAGGCCACACCTAGAGTACCGTGTGCAGTTCTGGTCACCACACTATCGAAAGAATGTGATTGCACTCAAAATAGTGCAGAGGAGATTCATCAGCATGTCGCCTGGACTGGAGTATTTCAGCTATGAGGAGAGGCTGGTTAGGTTGGGGATGTTCTCCTTAGGCGGCACAGTGGTTAGCACCGTTGCCTAACAGCGCCAGGGACCCGGGTTCGATTCTGGCCTTGGCGAATGTCTCTGTGGAGTTGTAAATTCTCCCTGCGTCTGCTTGGGTTTTCTCTGGGTGCTCCGGTTTTCTCCCACAGTCCAAAACTGTGCAGGTTAGGTGGATTGGCCATGCAAAATTGCTCTTTATTGTCCAAAGGTTAGGTGGGGTTATGGGGATAGGGCAGGGGAGTGGGCCTGGATGGGGTGCTCTTTTGGAGAGTCAGTGCAGACGCAATGGGTTCAATAGCCTCCTTCTACACTGTAGGGCTTCTACGATTCAGAAGGCTAAGGGGGGACCTGCTTATGATGTAATGATATACAAAATTATGAAGGACATGGATTGGGTAGATAGGAAGAACCTTTTCCGCTCAGTAGAGGGGTCAATAACTATGTGGCTTAGATTTAAATTAAGGGGCAGCAGATTTGGAGGAGATTTGAGAAAAAACAGAATTTCCATCAAAAGGAATCCCAGGTACAAAAATCATCAACTTGTGGAAAAGGTAGATTACGTTATGAAAGTAAATGACCTCCGGTAATTGCAGTTTTACATCAACTACTTCAGCTCCTGGAATTTTAAGACCGCTGTGGAAAAAAAATCTTCCGCAGCCACAGATACCGCAGCAAAAGACCCAGTGAAACAGTGAACTCACCATATTTTACCTTGAGCACTGAAATTTAATTTGGCCAAAAAGTAACTTCCTACTGTATAGTTTATAATTCTGCATGCTTGTGCCTGTGTGTGAGTGAATGTGTTGCAGAGGTTGGGCATGGATTTATCTTTTTGAACAGTTTTGTATCTTTACCAAAGTTGGTTTCTAACTCAATAAAAACAAGACCCTTTTTGTTTTCAACTCAAGAAATCCTGCCAGACTAGTTTATTTGCAATCAGCATGAAGCACATTGAGTAAATTCTTTCAACCTTCTAAATTCACAATAAAAACCCTGTCATGGTCAAAATTGGAGTGATCATCTAGGTGGAGGGAATCATTTTTACCCCTCCTCATATGGCCATAGTGAAGTGGTGGATGGCAGGTTTAATCTTTCCACCTGTTTACATCCTGATTTCATTCTTGAATACCTTTTGCTGGCTGGTTTCAATAATTATTGAGAGGGACCCAGGGTGCTTTATATATTTACCTTCTTGGCTGCAGATAGTGCAATAACCAGAACGATTAGAGGGTCAATGATGTGGAAAATACAAAAGAGATACTATCAAATAAAACAAATGCTAAAAATGCTGTGAATTGAAAGTAAAACAGAAAATGCTGGATGCAGAAGTCCAGGAGAATATCGTTGAAATGTAAATCATCAAACATTTACAATCGTAAAAGCAAATATAGGTTAATTTTTCAGGTGCAAGACTCTTCCTCAAAACTGAAAAAAAAATCAATCCCTTTTGTAAAATGGAGCAAATCACTATCTGAGCTGAGTGCAGTGAATATGTATAGACTAAGTTGAGGAATAAGGCTTGAGTGTGCTCTTATTGATATTGTAGGAGTCCTTCCTGTTTGATCCTGTTTATTCCCTTATTTCCCTTTCTCTTATTTTGCCGTTACGCTTTTGCTCCATGGATGATTTATGGACATGTATCTTTAAGGCAGCCTGTATCTTTAATTCAAGCAGATGAAAGCAGTGGCCTGTGCCTTTAATTCAAGCAGGGATTTCAGCAGCACGGGAGATTGATTTTATTGGTGGTCAATGAATGGACCCAAAAGGCTGTGTTCTGCCCGGTAACATGCAGTGATTGGATCTGATCCCATTGGAATGTTTTCAGAGTCACAAGATTCTCTGTTTGGTTTCAGTTTGTCTTTTGGCAGCTTAGAGAGAAGACCCACTCTCTCTTATCTCTGCTTTTCTCCAGAAAGGCTGCGTTTCTGAACTGGCAAAGGACCTGGATGAATCTATGCACAGGCAAAGTCCAGAAAGAACCAGCTAACTTTTTATAAAGAAAGAAGCTTGAATGCGAACCTCAAGCTGGAAGCAACGTTTGATGTGAAATAAAGTGTCTCTCCAGAAAGCCTGCTGCCTGTGAGTGCTACATTTTCTAATCTGTGGAGACCCTGAAAGAATAACTCTGCAAACAAGACCATTACTGGCTTACTGGCTGTAACTCAGAGAATTTAATCAGCAAGTGTGTGGTGAGGAAAGTGCGCTAAGGAATCAGCACCTGAAGCAAAGGCTCTTATCTTTTGACCTTCATTCTTATTATTTTCACATCTCTCTCTCTCCGCCCCCCCCCCCCCCCCTCGTGTGTGTCTGTCCTCTGTGTGTGGGTAGAGGGTGAGACAATTAAAGGGGGTAGGAGGCATTTGCTTGTTGTTATCCAGTTATAAATAAACAGTAAGTGTGTTTCAACTTACAAACTTAATGACTGTAATTATTGGGCAGACAAGGGTCAAAGACCTCAGGTATTTTTATAAGAATTATTGGTTAATAGACTTATCCAGGACCAGGGTGTCTTAGAAATGTCCTGATGATTTCTAGTTGCCTGGTCTGGAATGCATTCGCTACGAGGAGAGGTTGGATAAACTTGGATCTTATAGAACATATAAAATTATGAAGGGAATAGATAGGATAGATGCGGGCAGGTTGTTTCCACTGGCGGGTGAAAGCAGAACTCGGGGGCATAGCCTCAAAATAAGGGGAAGTAGATTTAGGACTGAGCTTAGGAGGAACTTCTTCACCCAAAGGGTTGTGAATCTATGGAATTCCCTGCCCAGTGAAGCAGTTGAGGCTCCTTTACTAAATGTTTTTAAGTTAAATATAGATAGTTTATTGAAGAATAAAGGGATTAAGGGTTATAGTGTTCGGGCCGGAAAGTGGAGCTGAGTTCACAAAAGATCAGCCATGATCTCATTGAATGGCGGAGCAGGCTCGAGGGACCAGATGGCCTACTCCTGCTCCTAGATCTTATGTTCTTATGCTTTTACTGGAACAATGGAGGTTACGAGGTGACTTGGTAGAGATTTGCAAAATTATGAATGGCATGAACCTAGTGGGTAGTCAGACATTTTCCCCAGGGTGGAAAAGTAAATAAGAGGGAACATAGCTTTAAGGTGCAAGGGGGAAAGTTTAGAGGATATGTGCAAGGGAAGGCTTTTTACAGAGTGTGGTGAGTGCCTGGAACGCGTTGCGGGGGAAGGTGGGGAAACAGATACGATATCGGCTTTGAGGTGCGAGGGGGAAAGTTTAGAGGATATATGCAAGGGAAGTTTTTTTTTACAGCGTGTGGCGAGTGCCTGGAACGCGTTGCTGTGTAGGTGGTGGAAACAGATACGATAGCAGCGTTTAAGAGGCATATATAAATAGGATGGGAATAGAGGGTTATGGATCCCGGAAGTAAGTGCAGAAGGGTTTAGTTTAGACGGGCTTCATGATCGGTGCAGGTTTGAAGGGCCGAAGGGTCTGTCACTGTGCTATATTGTTCTTTCTTCTTCGATTTTAATAAAGTTGAAAACCACATCAACAATTAAAAGGACAGAATTGTTTGTCTTCCTCACAAGCTCAAAGTTTTTACTGTCTAGTAATTAAAATATCATTAATACTTCAGAAAGTCTTCGGACGATGCAATGAAAAAGACTCATTTGTTACATTCTGAATAAACTTGAAATGTTCATATTGCACATGATCCAGATCAATTGGGCTCTGAAAGATGACTGAATTTGTGACGCGAAAAAATAAATCAGCCAAATGCCAAGAGATGGAATAGGTGAATAAAACATGGAAGAAATTAGATCTGTGAAATATCCAATTAAAACACATTCTCTCCCCGCAAACTGTTTCCTCAGTCGGATGTTCCTGACAAGGAATGATGGCCAGGAACACTGAGCTTCTAAATTTCTTTTGTCCATCGTTTTAAATGAACAGAAAATGGCTACAAATCCAAAACGTGCCAACTAATTCTCCCTGTGACTGTTTCTCCTCTTCCTCCTATATATAGGGGAAAGTTTTATCAGTTAAGTGGCGTTAAATCCCCCAAATTGTTGTTGAGTTGGGTTCCTGATGTGATCCCACTTTCCTCTTGCTTTCTCTGGGGTAGATTCCAAGGTCAGCAGGAAGAGCCTTTGGTCTGAAGGGAAAACGATTGAGCCAATTAAGAGCATTTTTTAGACTAGATTATGTCTTTCCCATCCAGCATACGGGTTCCATGCTGTGCCTGCTCCTCATCAGGTTGGAGAAGGAACATGTTCAGTGGGAACTGATTGTTCCTGATAGCAACAGTCCATATCCTGAAATCAGCAAACCTGTAGTGAGCCGCAGTGAGAGGCCACTGCTGTCTCTTGAGCTGAAATTCACTAATTTGTGATTAACAATATTTTCCAGCTACCATCAAGTGTTTTAGAACCATTGAAGTTAATCTGAACATCTTTAATGTGTAGCTGGTATGTGACCACCACAAGGACATAATGCAAGTCTGTGCCAGGTACCCAGGAGGCTACCATGACTGCTTCATCCTACAACAGTCTCATGCACAGCAAGTGCTCCTTTCACCAGTTAGGCTTGGTGGATAGATCCTGGTGGACAAGGTATCCCCACTCAAGACCTGGCTGTTGACTCCAATAAGGAATCCAATCACAGAAGTACAGGATAGGGACAATGGGAACCATGACACCAGTAGGGTAACAATAGGGAATCTGGCTTGCTCAAAATGAGATTCTGATGACTTGACACATCTGGAGGCAACCTTCAATATGTTCCAACAAGGGTCTCCAGGATTGTTGTGGTCTGTTCTTCCCTTCACAACATGGCACTGCAAAATTGGAGCTGATACAAGAAGAACAAAGAACAAACAAAAGTACAGCACAGGAACAGGCCCTTCAGCCCTCCAAGCCTGTGCCGATCAAGAACTTGGAAAATACTCCACATCCTTGGAACAGGAGGAGGAAGAGGAAGATGAGATGCATCATGATGTGGCATTGGTGCCCCAAGGTGCAAACATACCTGCAAAAGAAGACCATCATGGCCTCATTCAGGCTTCAACTGAAAAGTGTGTTTGCAGCATTGCTGTCCCTTCTATTATCTTCCCTTTCAGGGCCCACCTGCACTCTCTTGCTGACCAAGACCAGGAGAGAAATTGGCTGCATGAGAGTGTGGCCACCAAGCAAGACTTTGATCGATGTTGTGTATGCTGCAAGCCAGAGCATGCAGGCCATTGGCGTGGGCCAGCATGCATTGGGTGGCCTGCTGCATCTGATTTGCCATGAGGTTGGCTATTCTTTCAATAAAGGTGGTCCAGTGTCCTGTCACTGAGAGGATAGCTTGGATGTTCCACATTGCAATGCAAAAGGCAGCCCAAAAAAATAAACAAAGGATGAAAATTAGATGAGTATTATGCTTTTTAGGATTCTATGTGCACTTTAAATTATCTGTTACTTAGTTATCAATAACAATTGGCAATTTTCTATGGAAATTACATGCTCAGCTTCAGAAACTGGTAATGAAAGAAAATTAGGTTTATGAATTATTTATGTTATTAGCACCTTTTTAAAATAAGCCACCCACTTTCGGGGGTGGGTGGGGGGGGGAGCTGTTTTAGTGTTGGATAGAGATGAAATGTTTGACTTTTAAAAAGTGGACCGACGTCCAATATCACAGATCCTTGTCCCATTTTCCATGCTGCCTATCCAAGTCATTCCCCCCAAAATCCAGACTGTGAACATCAGGAAACCCGCTCTGATGGACAGAAGAACTTCATGAGCATTTGGATGAATTAAAACATCATAATTGTCTTAATTTTCAAGACATTGGAAATCACACTCCTAATTTTATAAAGCTGGCTGATTATACCTAATGACTAATTCCAGTACAAAAAATAGTTTTGCATTCACACTGTGTGCAACACCATTGAGTAGATGTTGTGAATTTGTGCTCCGAGCACACACTAACTGATGTCCCTGCAGAGGCCACTGATTTTTATGCCCAGATCCTTAACCTGGTGAAGTTCTAGATCGGAACACAAAATTCAGAAGATCTATCTTACCCTACCCAATGTTTGAACGTAGATGTGCAGTCAGATATGGTCAAGTGATCTATGTAGAATAGCAACCAAAATTCAGAACACAAATCCATCAGATGATAAATACAGGCAACTTGACCCATCTGAATATGGCATGAGCAGCGGTTTTGCCCACAAATCAATTTGATTTATACCAATGGCAAATTAAATCTCAGTTTATAGTAGCAAGCAGAGGTTGAATTTTGGAATGAGTCCAACCTCTTTTCAGCACTATAAATCAAATACCTGATTTTTAAATCTATGCTTTTCTTTTAGTCAGGACTTAAGACATTGCTTTGCCTTCCAGAAATATGTTGTGGCTGATGAATTAGAATCTAGATTTTTTTTTCATAAATTTAGAGTGCCCAATTCATTTTTTTCCAATTAAGGGGCAATTTAGCATGGCCAATCCACCTACCCTGAACATCTTTGGGTTGTGGGAGCGAAACCCATGCAAACACGGGGAGAATGTGCAAACTCCACACGGACAGTGACCCAGAGCCGGGATCGAACCTGGGACCTCGACGCCGTGAAGCAGCAGTGCTATCCACTGAGCCACCGTGCTGCCCTGGTAATCTAGATTTTGAAAAAAAATCAGAAACTACCCGATGCAGAGACTTTCTGGGGTGTGGCTGTTCATGCAGCCCTGCTGAGTGGGTTGTTTGATGGCACATTTCAAAATTCACTGAACCATTTATTTTTCAATTAAAATCACTAGTTTTGTTTGACCTCTACAGCCCTTGGATAACACAACGCTTCACATCAGATACAAAGGAAGACTAAGTTAGAAATTATGGAAACAATGGGAAAAAGTAGCAGTAAATTAACCAGAAAAATTCAGTTTCATAAAATCACTATTCTTTTGGATCAATAAATCACCTTCACATTCTAGTATTTATTTCCCGGATAGTGGGAAAAGATTGTCCCCCCCAAAAAAGTTGGTAAAATCCTTTCACTGCTAGCATCGATCATGTGCCTTTTTAAAAAAAGAATCCGCCTAATTTTATTTCTGGAAATCCAGGGAATGAAAATCAGATCAGATTACCAGCCAGGTGGTGAAGATGAAAATTTACTTATTAAAGTTTCTTGTTGTGTTTCATCAAAGACTGAAGAGCTTACTTACTTACTGAAAAATAGTATGAGGGATCTCTCACTAGATTTACGAAATCTGTCAAATAAATTTACTGTATTTTTGAGAATGCTTATTACAGTTTTGAAATTACATTTTACATTTAAATGGAAGCATCTTTTGTCCAAAGTCTCCACTAGTTTGTGAAAATTTATGTATTTGATGAAAGCAAATCGCTTTCTTTGAAAATAGATAAATATGTTTAAAAACACTGGCCCCAAAATTACAGCACAGTATAACAGGCGCTGTCTATCAGCTGTTCACGCCGGTGGGTTATTCTGGTCCCACTCCGGCGCACGGGTGCAATCACCGGGAAATCCCATTGATATGGGTGGCACGGTGGCACAGTGGTTAGCACTTCTGTCTTACAGCTCCAGGGACCCGGGTTCAATTCCAACCTCGGTGACTGTGTGTCTAGAGTTTGCACTTTCTCCCAGTGTCTGCGTGGGTTTGCTCCGGGTGCTCTGGTTTCCTCCCACAACCCAAAGATGTGCCACGCTAAATTGCCCCTTAATTGGAAAAAATTAATTGGGTACCCTAAAATGCAGGTTCGGTGGATTGGGCATGCTAAATTACCCTTAGTGTCCAAAGGTTAGGTGGGGTTACTGGGTTACAAGGATAGGGTGGAGGCGTGACTTAAGTAGGGTACCTTTCCAATGACCGGTGCAGACTCTATGGGCCGAATGGTCTCCTTCTGCACTGTAAATTCTATGACAACGGCGGGATCGGTAAATCCCACTGTCGGGCCATCTCTGCCGCTGAAAAACATGCTAAATCCTGCCAAGATTGGACTGTCACACAGTTGTCTGAAATGTTGTTTTCTACTATATCACCAAGACTGTAATCCTCATATTCAAACACCTTCATAGTCATGACGCTCCTACAGCCCTTCAACCCTGCAAGGACTCTGACTTCTTTTGCATCCCCCGCTTGCTCCACCCCATCAATGGTGGTTATCCTGCAGTCATCCCGTCTCTACGTTCTGTCATTTCCCTCTTTAAACCTCTCAAACTCACTCTTCTTTAAAACCCTTCTTAAAATCTCTCTTTGACCATGATTTAATCACCCATTCTAAGATTCGAATCTCTCCTCGGTGTCATTTTTGTCAGATTGCACTCCAGTGAAGGGCCTTGGGATGTTAAAGCATGATATAAATGCAATTTATTATTTCAAATGAATGTGTTATCCTCTCCAGTAAAATAACAATATTAGGAACTTTGCAGAAATATGGTGCTTGATTTTAACTCCCCTCACCCCCCCCGCCAACAGGACCACGTTGTTATCCCAATGCGTTATCGGCTAAAATGGGAACAAACTTACGAGCTATCTTAGCATAGACACTAACACAAAACAATTAGAGACCAAAGACAGAGTAGGACAGAATGAAATGATTTGCAATTATTTCAATCACCTAAGGCTTCTCAGAAGCACATAAATGAAGAAAGCAATTTTCCCCCAATTTATGTCTGCAACAAAAGAAAATCAAACATATACATACTTTATTACAAAATGTAGAAATAAACTAGAAATGATTTTCAATAAATTCTTAAATAGCTTACAATAATGTGATTTCCCTTTAATATCCAATTAATTTGCATTCTGGTAAAAAAAAAACCCACACAGCAAATTTATACAGCATGCAGCTCAATACTAAAATCAGGAAACATCTGACAGGATTTTGCCCTTGCGCTTTGGGATGTCAAAATAGGGGTGAGAAGCCCACACTGTGTGCAGAACAGCTACCTGACCCATGATGTTCTCTGAATTGGCTAATTAATGGACGGAGGGCAAGTTCACTGTCCAATTAAGGACTGCTGGTAGACTTCTGAGGCTGGAGGACAAAATGGGAGACCCTCCACAACTGAAGGAGCAGCAGGCTGCCTTTTCAGGTAAAAGAGAGCAAGAGAGTACCTTTAGCTTTAAACACTTCCGCAGAGCAGCTTGCAGCAGCAACTGAAGCTGGGCAGATGAAGAAAACCTCAAAGTCTACCTGGAATGCTACCTACAACACCCCACACTCCAATTTTCCACCGAGAGGCCACATCCGGGCGGTTGGGCCATTCTCTGACGCCTCTGGGATCCAGAGACTGACTGAAAAATTCCCATCGGCCTCTGATGTTTTGCCTTAATTGACCTTGAAAGAACCTTAAGAAGCCACCCACTATTTAGTGACAGAATTGTGTGACAGCCCACCTCCATGCTCGCTCCCGTTTGAGCCTAATAATCCAGCCCATGGTCAGTGCTGTACAGTAGAGCACCTCACAAATAGTCGAGGTAACAGAAGCATTGTTCAAACATGCCAAAATAATGCTCAATGATAATTGTAAAGGCAGGAAGGCTCTCAAGAAAGGTCAACTCTGAGCTTGATCATGTTTCCGACAGGAAACATAGGTCATGTCCAGGGGTCGGGGGTTACCACTTGTCACCAAGCAACAGTCTATGACCTGGCAGTCTGGGTGAAATAGAGGCAACACACCATGAACCCTGAGTGCTGCTGGAAAATTAAACACAGTCCTGCATAACATTGTAAAATTGTAGCAAGACTTCCTTATTCTTGTACTCCAATTCCTTTGCAATGGAGGTCTCCAGGCCATTTGCCTTCCGAATTGTTCCTGTTCCTGCATGCTAACGTTCTGTGTATCTTGCACAAATACACCCATTTTCCTTTCAGCACCAACATTTACACATTTCATGCTTTTCTGGTTCCTTATTCTAATTATCAATATGAACAATCTCACACTTCCCCACATTATACTCCCACTGCCACCTTGTTCCCCATTCATCTGACCTGTCTACAACTCTTTTGCATCTTTCTCCTCTGTGTCCTCCAACAACCAACCTTTCCTCCTAGCTTTATATCATTAGCAAGCTTAGGTACATTATTCCACTGTCTCTTCATGAAAGTAATTAGTATAGATTGTTAATAGCGGAGGCTCCAGCATAGATCCTAGTGACACTCCACTGGTCACAGCCTGCCAACATGTAAATGCCCCATTTTTCTATATTCTTTGCTGCCTGTCCATAAACCAATTCTCTGTCCATGCTAATATATTACCTGCAACACGATAAGCCCTTATCCTGCATAGCAACCTTTTGTGTGGCACCTTATTGAGTGCCTTTTGGGAATCCAAATATAATGACTCCCTTTATTGACCCATTAGTTACTTCCTCAAAAAACTCTAAGTAGAATTTTCCTTGCACATAACCATGTTGACTTTATCTGATCGTGCTGTGATTTTTTTAATGCATTCTTAAGATTTCCAGATAATAGATTTCATCGTTTTCTTGACAAATTATGTCAGGCTAATAGGCCCAAGGGTTCACGGTTTCCTGTCTCATTCTTATCAGACCGCTCAAGGCTGAAATAAACTCCTTACAAAGCAGAGAACAACACTCCAGCAGGAAAACAGAGTTATTTGCAGAAGCCATAATTATTTGCGGAATGGCAAGTGTACACGAAAAAAGGACCATAAGTTAAATTGGTAGCCTAAGAGAACAAACAGCAATTAACCTGTATTGTTATGGGTCCATCCTGTTTATTCTCTGTCCATTCCCTTATTTCCACAGTCTTTTATTTTTGCCATTACATTTTTGATCCATGGATGACTTATGGACATGTGTCTTTAAGGCAGCCTGTATCTTTAATTCAAGTAGATGAAAACAATGGCCTGTGCCTTTAATTCAAGCAAAAGCCAATGCTGGTTCATAATGGAGTCATAAAAGGACCAACATCAATGTCAGAGATTGGCTGGGACTTGGTTTGATTGATTTGTCTGCTGGCCAATCAATCAGCACAAAAGACCGTACTCCGCCCGATAACAGGTGATGATTGGATCTGATCCCACTGGTATGTTTTCAGAGTAACGAGTTTTTCAGTTTGGTGGATTGGGTATGCTAAATTGCCCTTAGTATCCCCCAAAATTGGTTAGATGGGGTTATGGGGTAGCGTGGAAGTGGGGGCTTGGGTGGGGTGCTCTTTCCAAGGGCCAGTGCAGACTTGATGGACCAAATGGCCTCCTTCTGCACTGTAAATTCTATGATTCTCTCTTCCCTCCATTTTCCTCCAAAAAGATTGTGTTTCTGAACTGGCAGAGAGCCTGGATGAATCTATCTACAAGTGAACCATTAAAGGCTGCGCAGGCAAAGTCCAGAATCTTCTAACTCTCCCCATAAAGTTGTTTCTAATTCTCTCCAAAAAGAACCAGCTAACTCTCCGCCCAATAAGCTTGTGAATGTTTGATTCATGAAACTACAGAGGCCCAAAGACAGGCCACAAACTGAAAGCAAAGTTTGATGAAACAGGGACACTGCTTTTCTGAGAAAGTTGTGTGAACAGGTTGCAAAACAAAGACTGTGATTTGGAAGCTTACTGTGAGGAAAGCATGCAAGGAACCATCATCGGTAGCAAAGACTCTTTTCTCCTTCACTTACATTTTTTCCTCTTTTCCGCCACCGAATTTGTCTGTCTTGTATGTGCAGAGGGTGGAGATGCAAGTTAAAGTAGGAGGTAGGCACTTATTAATATTTAACCAACAGTATTTGCTGCATATTTCATTATAGTTCTCATTATAAAGTTTCAACTTAGAAACGAGGGGCACGATTCTCCGACCCGCCGGGGGCCGGGGTGAATCCCGCCCCCGCTGTGTCCCAAATTCTCCGCCACCGGAGATGCGGCGGGGGCGGGAATTACCCCCCGCCGGTCGGCGGAAATCCCACGGCGATTCTCCAGCCCGCGATGGGCCGAAGTCCCGCCGCTGTCAACCCACACCAGCTGGTGTGGATTGAACCACCTTTTGAACGGCGGGAGAAGGCGGCGCAGGCGGGCTCCAGGGCCCTGGGGGGGGCGCGGGACGATCTGGCCCCGGGGGGGCCTCCACGGTGGCCTGGCCCGCAATCGGGGCCCACCGATCCGCAGGCGGGCCTGTGCCGTGGGGGCACTCTTTTCCTTCCGCCTTCGCCATGGTCTCCACTATGGCAGAGGCGGAAGAGACCCTCTCCACTGCGCATGTGCGGGGATGCCGTGAGCGGCTGCTGATGCTCCCGCGCATGCGCCGCACGGCAAAGTCATTTCTGCGCCAGCTTGCGGGGCACCAAAGGCCTTTCCCGCCAGCTGGCGGGGCGGAAATCAGTCCAGCGCGGGCCTAGCCCCTCAAGGTGAGGGATCGGCCCCTCAAGATGCGGAGAAGTCCACACCTTTGGGGCGGCGCGATGCTGGACTGATTTGTGCCGTTTTTGGCGCCGGTCGGCAGACATCGCGCCGATTGCGGAGAATCCAGCCCCTGGTGACTGTAATTATTGGTCATCCAAGGGCCAAAGATTTTTGCACTGGATTTGCCGTTGTTGATGTTGGTGCAGGATTCGTGGAGTTCTACGACAGCAAAACTGGCGGCATCCCCTGGATCGATTCAGCGACCATTGAGGGGCTAGCACTGGCTAGCACGTGGGACATGATCAATTCCAATGGAAAACAGTGTCAGATTCATCGGGGTCGGGATTGACACTTGAGAGGTGACAAGCTGCAGCTGCATATTAGCACTGCACTCCCCACACACACTCATCCCAGCCAACAGCATGGCACTGGTTGTGCTGGAGTTCACCCATCCCGTTAATGGGCCAGAGGGTACCTAGGAGGGGTGGCCTGGGGAAGCACCCATACGACCTGTGGCGCTAGGTTCACAGTGGGCGGTCAGTGGCATGCGCAAATGCATGGCTGCCTAGCAGGCTGTTGGAATGGTGGCCAAGCCCATCCACCCTGATCCCACAGCTGGCTTCCTGGCCACGCCCTGCTATTCCCCCTGGCACTGACAGAAGCCCCCGACCAGCGGAACAATTGTCAGCACACTATGGCGATGTTGGACACTTTCTGTACCCCCTCTCCCTATTGCCACATCCCTATTGCACGATTTTTGAAAGTACAACTGAACCTCACTGTCAGGAATTCCCCTCGGTGGAGGAGGAAGATCACGGATGCCCCGGAGAATGCTGGGTCAGGCCCACTAATGATATGCCAATGGAATTTACTGTATGTGCGGGGTGGAACACATTGACAGCATTATCGAGGCACTGGAGAATTGCGATTTGGCATGAACCCAACGCTGGTCACGATTTCGGCGTCAAAAAAGATTATCCTCCCAATCACATTTCACGATTCCGACGTGGGCTGATGGAGAATGTTTATAACAATTATTGATGAATTCACTTGGGATGAGTGGGGCTGTAATTGATTGCGCACTCGCCCATGGTGTTGTAACAGTGTGTATTGGATAAGCCCTTTAATTGTATTTCAGCAAGTTCCTTGCCAACTGTTAGTGGTATGATTCGCTGAGCAAGTACCTCAGATGGCAAGTCAGGTGCAAGGACAAACCAATTTCCCAAAAGGGTCTTAGGACAAGCATTGAACTTTCATTTTAAATCAATAAGCTTTTTAATTGACATTTGCCCCGAATACTTTGGAGCAGCTTAATGCAATTTGGGGGCACTTTTGTCATGGATACAGTGCAATCAAATGTCTAATTCACTGTCTTTTTACCTTCTTGTGTATGCATATTGGGAAAAAAACTTTGTACTTTAATTCTGATTTTATTGCATATGAATCAAATTCCCTGCAGTTTACATTTTCTTATCACAAGAACTAAGGAGTGCTTTCAATCTTTTGAAAGGTCGGTTCTCACTCTAAAGAGCAAGCAAACTGCAATACTTTAAAAAATGAAGGCAATCTTTTTAAAAACAATCTTGCTGTGGAACTTGGAGTTTGAGGATTGGACCTTATGTACTAAACTGCACAGTTTGTGCACTGATATACTGACCTATATATCTCACCCCTGAAGTCTGCCTATTGTGACTGGCAAAAATCCAACATCTGTAGCATGACCATAAAAATAAATCACTGGAACTGATCCGGTGCCAAATTGTAAACATTGTTATGTAAATTGTACTAGTTTTTATGATAATAACCGATTATAGGTTTTAATTGTGAAATTTTACAGCAATTTTAAAATTTGTGTAAATTATAAATAATATATAGCTGGTTATTTATTGCATAATATTCGAAGAAAATTGTTGTAGTTATGATGAAAGCTGAACCCTAGGCAGTTAAATCTCAAGGTCATTAATTAGATTCACTCCACGTGATATCAAGGAAGAGCTGAGCGGACCAGACGCAGCAAAGACGATGGGCCCCGCCAACATCCCAGCGTGGTACTGAAGACCTGTGTTCCAGAACTAGTCGCACCTCTAGTCTAGCTGTTCCAGATTAGCTACAACACTGACACCTACCTGACAAAGTGGACAATTTCTCAAACATGTCCTCTCCACAAAAAGTAGGACTGATCCAATCCGCCCAATTATTGCCCCATTGTGGTGGTATGTATTAGGGGTAATACGGTACACCATGAATGCCGAGGAGCTATTGGAGGACAGATGCTGGGTCCCGATTGGATTTGCCGCCTACTGGGCTCCACCCAGATAGGCGGGGTATAAGAACCCGTTTTACTCCCCGCAGCTGCATTCTGTGACTGAGCTGCTGGGGAACAAGTCTGAACAAGTCTGCTCAATAAAGCCTCGATTGAAATTCTCTCCGCCTCGCCTCGTGTGTGATCGATGGTGCTACACCCATCTGTCTCATCTCAACATGATTGACAGTGCTGTAAAATGGCACTTACTCACCAATAATATGCTCATTGATGCTCAATTTGGGTTCTATCCGGAACATTCTACTCCACATCTGTGGAGCAGACTTTGCCTTAATGTGGACAAAGTGCTGACTTCCAGGGGTGACATGAGATTGACTGTCCTTGATACTATTAACTCATCACGGAATCTTCAACAGTACCTTCCAAGCTCACAATTTCTACCACATAGAAAAACAAAGGAAGCAGGGTAGTGGGAACACCACTATATGCAAATTCTCCAAGTTACACACTTTCCTGTTTTGGAAATGCGTCACCATTCCTTCATTGTAGCTGAGGGGGATCCTGGAACTCCGTACCTAACAGCACTGTGGGTGTACCTTCATTACATGTACAGCCACCTTCTCAAGGGATGTAAGGGATGGACAATAAATGTTGGTCTTGCCAGTGATGCTGACATGTCTTGAACAATTACAGAAAAG